>NC_092754.1:11099795-11420309 GCF_047496795.1 Chiloscyllium punctatum
GGCTGGAAGTGGAGGAGCAAAATAGCTCTTAAATAGCAATTAACTGGCACTTGAGGGTAAAGGCAGGTAGAGAGACCTAGCCCTCAACCAACCCACCATAAAATTGTGTAAAGGCTAGGTCTGGTAGGACGTCAGGCTGAAGGCACTCCTTCCAAACCCAACAGTGGGGAGATGAAAACATTTGGCCATAGACTTAGAATAATGAGTTGATCATTTCAGAATGAGACAAGGAGAAATTTCTTCACCTGGAAGTTCATTAAACTTTGAAATCATTTAGCCCACATGGCTGTTGTCATGCCATTATTGAATATATTCCAACAAAGGTCAACAGATTACATGTATGAAATGAATCAAAGGACACAGGGATTGGCTGGGAATATACTATTGAAGTGAAATATTTGCCATGATTGTATTGATTAGCAGAGCAGGCTAAAGGGGCTTTATTGTGTCCATATCCTACGTCTTTTAGGTAGAAGGATTCGGTCTTTCATGCCTCACAATTCATCTGCAGGAGATGGAGTTGGCGACCAAGTAACTTATGTGATGGTTTGAAGGGATTGTTAAAATAGTGACACCACAAAAGAGCAGCAAAGGAGGCAGCTTCCTTGGCTTTCCTTTCCTCATTTCTGCTCAGTGTAAATCCTACAAAGCACCCCACCCTAACCAAATCCGTCCTCTTATAAAGCACCTTGGAACTTTTTGCCACTTTGAAGATGCTATTGAGATGTGAATCATTGTTTTTTTGATATTAATCAGTCTGTAGATTGTGGAAATCATCACAATACTGCAGAGGCAGCTGCTGCCAACTCTGATCTGGACACCTTTATTGATATTATTAATATTAGTCTGATGTGTGACCCACATTCACATTTTTGAAGATGGCAAGATGAGTTAATAAAGTTGTTTAGAAAGTGTACTTACAAAATAAGCTGGGCAAAAGTCTTTCTAAATTTACAAATAATAATTCAGCTGTCAGGTTATGTCCAGTTCTGGGCACCATGCTTCAGGGAGGGCTGTTAGAACTTTGCAGAGAAAACTTACCAAAATTATACCACAGATAAGGGACTTCAATATTGTGAAGAATCTGAAAAGCTGGGATTATTCACCTTCGAGCAGAGTCAGGAACTACTCTATAGACAAAGCTCAAATACACCGTGATAATGATAACTTTGAGTACATTTTCTAAATATAATTTAATAATCAGACTGACCAACCTGCATTGGACATGAGGTTACAACGTCTTTCCTCAGAATGTATTCTCCTTTGTCGATGAGCCAGTCTAATTGTTTCTCTGGTGCTTTTCCTTTTTTAAAAAAATTGTTCATGGGATCTATTTGTCCCTGGCAAGGCCAGTATTTATTTTCCATCATAAATCACCCTGGAAAAGGAGACCTGCCTCTTGAACTACTGCAGACCTTGGGACGTAAGCACATGCCCTGTGCATAGTAGTAAGGAAATTCCAGTATTCCAACCCAGCAACAGTGAAGGAGTGGTGATAGATCTAAGTCAAGAAGGTGTGTGAATTGGAGGTGTGTTTGCTGCTGGTAGTGTGCCCATGTATCTGCCACACTTGTCCCTCCGAATGATAGAGGTTGGGATTTTGAAAGGTCTGGCGAAGGAGCCTTTGATCATTTACTGCCATGCATCAAAGTAGATGGTACACACTTTTATTACTGTGCAGTGGTGATGAAGGGAGTGAATGTTTAATGTGTTGGCTGGAGCACCAGTCAAGCTCATCCAGGCAAATGGGGAGTATTCCATCACATCCCTGATTTGTGCCTTGTAGATGGTGGACAGTCACGGTGGAGACAGAAGGTGTGTTACTCATTGCAGAGTTCCTAGTCTCTGTCCTGTTCATGTAGCCATATTACTTATACTGCTGGTCCAGTGCAGTTTCTGGTCAATGGTAACTCCATGGATGTTGATAACGGGGGATGCAATGCTGATAATGCTATTGAACCCCATTGTCACAATGTGGGGATTGATAGCATCCGTTACAAGTGTGTTGTGTCAAGTTGCTAATGGTGGGTGTGAAATGAAGAAAATATATGGGTGATGTTGATTTTGAAGTTTGAAAATTCTCAGTTTTATGCTTCTCATAATGCTTCGTTTCTCTATTTCCTCCTAAATTTCCTTATCCTTACACTGTAGGCATTGATGCCTCACAATGCAAACTGGAAAATGCAAGGTCTCGTAACAGTATCTGTCATCTCAAAGCAAGAGGTGATGTGAGCCCCAGGCCTAACAAACCCAAGAAGGTGGATGACTACAAAAATTTCAGGCCCATCTTCTATGTCTCAGGGACAAATGGAACTGACCTGTATGTATAAAAGTAGAGTTTCATTGTAAGTTATTACACAATGCTGCTTGGAATGTTCTTCCTTGAATGTGCTACTGCAATAATATGGTTAATCAATGTAATTTTAGTTGGTTTATATTTTTGTTACTTTATTGCTAAATAATTATCAGAAAGATATACAAAGCTTTAGTTTGATGTGGTTCTATGGGACCTGAATTGCTTTAGCACACAGTTACTAAATGTTTGCCTCTCTTCCTCTGTTTGGAGTAACAGGATTTGGAGGAATGCATGGCGATGTAATTCCACTAAAAACCAAAGGGGCAAAGGAGGGTGCACTTCAAGTGACCCTTGGGCATGGTTTTCAAATCACTGGCACAGATGTAGTCCAGTGCAACCTGGAGGGAGTGAAGGGGAGGAAACCCAGCATGTCCAAATGGAAATATCCTCTAAACCGCTGCTATTCAACCATAACATTGCAGTGGAAACCCTGTTCAGGTCCAAACAGGTCTCCCGCGGCTGATATTTTGATAGTGGACAAAGAACAATCCAAATGGAATTCAGCCAGAGAGCTGTAATGACAAGCTCCTGTGAAAATTCTGCCTAGGAAAGCAGGGGGGCAACTACAGCAACATATTTAACACTTTAATGTGTGGTTTGTTCAATTTCAGCTCCAGGACTTGTTAAATTGTTTCTTTTCTATACAGAGTTATCAGCTTTTGTGAGAACAGGGGTTGGAAGCGAATGTATGACAATGACAGAGCTGACTACTTATTAAAATGGTGTGAAATTAATACACCGAACAACTTTCAATGCTTTCAAGAAGGTAAAGGGGTACCTGAATAACATAATATGGAAGCTGTCATAAGTGTAACATAATAGACTTACAATCACATGTCTTAATGTTCTCTTTCTGCATATACTATTTCATACCTTTGATTTTTTTTCACTTTTTTTGGAAGAGAATTTTTTACTTTCTGAAACAATGTATTGCAATGACATTTCCTTCTTTTTATGCTGTACTGATATAATATTTTTTGTATTGGACTGCTTTACAAAGAGCGTCCTTTTCAGTAACATGTTTTCCTCTAATCTTACCTTTACTGTCCAATGGTTCTCCGAAGCCAGTCATAATATCCAGTCCAGTGTGTCCTGCATCCACTATCTTTGAAAGAAGAGAGTTCCAAAGTTTAACAATCCTCTCAGAGAAAAGAAATTCTCTTCATCTCAACCCGAAAAAAGTGACCCTTAATTTTTCAACAGTCTCCCCTAGTTCTGGACTCAGCCTCAAGAGGAGACATTCTTTCCAAACCCACCATCCTTCTCAAGACTTTTCAGGATCGTATAAACTTTAATCAAGTCACACTCCCTCTTCTAAACTATGATGGGAATAAGCCCAATCTTTCCTCCCTTTTCTTACATGACACCCACTCTAATCATTCTAGTAAAAACCTCCTCTGAACCACCTCCCTTGTATTTGCATTCTTTAAACAAGGAGATCAAAACTGCACACAGTATTTTAGCTGTGGTCTTACAAATGCCCTATACAGCTGAAGCATAAAATTCTTACATTTATGTTCAAATCCTGTCATAGGGATAGCTTACATTAGCCTTCTTAATTACTTGCTATACCTGAATACTAACTTTTCGTGAATCCATGTATAAGAAGGCCTACATTCCTCTGCATCTAAGAATTCTGTAATTGTTCTCAATTTATGTAATACTTCTTTATTCTTCCTGTTAAAGTGAGTGACTTTACATTTTCCCACATTATACTTTATCTGCCAGATTTTTGTCCACTTATTAAGGGCGGCACGGTGGCACAGTGGTTAGCACTGCTGCCTCACAGCGCCAGAGACCCGGGTTCAATTCCCGCCTCAGGCGACTGACTGTGTGGAGTTTGCACATTCTTCCCG
Organism: Chiloscyllium punctatum; assembly: GCF_047496795.1. NCBI lineage: Eukaryota > Metazoa > Chordata > Chondrichthyes > Orectolobiformes > Hemiscylliidae > Chiloscyllium > Chiloscyllium punctatum. The sequence continues at coordinate 11,104,008 of NC_092754.1, forward strand.
TGTCTGCGTGGGTTTCCTCCGGGTGCTCCGGTTTCCTCCCACACTCCAAAGACGTGCAGGTCAGGTGAATTGGCCATGCTAAATTGCCCGTAGTGTTAGGTGAAGGGGTAAATGTAGGGGTATGGGTGGGTTGCGCTTCGGCGGGGCGGTGTGGACTTGTTGGGCCGAAGGGCCTGTTTCCACACTGTAAGTAATCTAATTATTCAACCCATCTTTATCTGTCTCCATCTTACATATGATCTTTTCACAACATACTTCCCTACCTAACTTTGTATCATCCCCAAATTTAGCCACAATATCTTCATTCCCCTTGTCTAAGTAAATGGTATAAATTGTAAAAAGCTGAGAACCCAGCAGGTCTCCACTCATCACATTCTATGTATACTCTCTGTTTTCTAACAGCCAAACAATCTTCTAAGCATGCTAATTTGTTATGCATCACACCATGAGCTCCTGGTTTGAACATTAAACTTTAATGCAACACCATGTCACATGCCCTTTAGAAATCCAAATACAATATGTCCAAAGACTCCCCTTTATCCATAATGCAGGTTACTTCATCAAAGAACTCCAATAAATTGGTTAAATTGTGCTTTCACGAAATCATCCCAATTCCGGGTGGATACTTTGAGGTTTGTTTTTGAAGTTATTAACTATAACCTCCTTAATGAGCGATTCTATCACCTTCCCACAACAGATGGCAAGCTGAGCAGATTATAATTTCCTGTTTTCTGCCTCCCTCCCTCCTCAAAGACAGGAATTATACATGCTACTTTCCAATTTTGTGGGATATCTCCAGAATCTAGCAAATTTTGGAAATTTAAGACCAATGTATCAACTAACTGATTAGTTACTACTTTTAAGATCCTGAGATGGATGTCTAACTGGGTCTGCAGATCCGTCAGGTTGTTTAGTATTACTTCCTTTGTGACTGTGGCTTCACCCAATGAAGGAGCAGTGCTCCGAAAGCTTGTGATTTCAAAAGAAACCCTTGGACTCTAACATGTGTCATGTGACTTCTGATTTTGTCCAGCCCCAGTCCAACACTAGCACCTCCACATTGTAGCATATTATTGAACTCGCTATGGAGTCCTGAAGACTGCAGGGTCCCCAAGTGGAAAATGAGATGATGTTCTTTCAGCTTGCACTGAGCTTCACCGGAACACTACAGCAAACCAGACATAGATGTTGGCTAGGGAACACAGTAGTGCATTGAATTGGCAGGCAACAGGAAGCTCCAGATCATTTCTGGGGACAGAACATAGGTGTTCTTCAAAGCAGTTGCGCAGTCTGCATTTCATCTCCCCTCGTAGAGGAGCATTAGTGTTTAACTCTAGTGACTGTAATTTCACCAAGTTCCTGTCTCCTTTCCACATCTTGATTTATAACTAGAACCAGAAAGATTTTTGTATCCATTCTAGTGAAGACAGAATCAAAATATTTGCTCACTTAATTTTCCATTTTCTTGTTATCTAACACTCAACTCCCCATTCTCACTTTCTAGAGGACAAACTTTCTCTTTAGAAATACCTGCATTTTAAATTTTTGGCTCTCTTCTCATGTTCTCTTGATCAATCTGTTAATCAATTTCTGCCATTCTCTATATTTTGTCCTATCATCTGACCTGTCACTCACCTGAAGAAGGACCTATGCCCGAAACGTTGATTCTCCTGCTCCTCGGATGCTGCCTGGCCTGCTGCGCTTTTCCAGCACCATACTTTTCAACTCTGGTCTCCAGCATCTGCAGTCCTCACTTTCTCCTGTCACTCACCTTTGCAGAATTATTATTTTTTCCTTATGATGGGTGCTTTCTTTAACTTCTTTCATTAACCAGGGATGGTTCATCCTCTCAATTTCTCTTTCGAATAGGAATATTCTGAGTTATTCTGAGTATCCTAAAATATCCCATTAAATGTCTGCCACTACTTCTTTACTGATCTATCTGTATCCTAGTTTCCAATTCATTTCAGCTTGCTTGGCTTTCATGCCCACAAGTTGAATTTTTTTAAAAAATTAGTCTTAGACCCACTGTTCTCTGTTTCGGTCATATTGTGGCTGCTGCTGACTAGCAGTGAGGGGCTCTGCGGTTATTAACTAATCATGTCACATTGTACAATGTCTGGTTGATTTCAGAATGTGCTGATCTAAGAAACTATCTCAAAAGCATTCTATGAATTCCTCATCCTGATTGCCATTGTCAATTTGATTTTTTTTCCATAGTAGGTGCATGTTTGTCTCCAAATGGAGATGTGAATTAGGTCATGATACTTTGAACTTAGTTTTCTTTTTGCTGGAGGAAGAATTTTTCACTGCCTTCACAGCCTCACATCATTTTCTTGTAATTTTTTTTGTGGGTTGGGAAGACCTTGAGTGCATAACATACTCATATCTTCCTGAGGTCAGGGTCCCTGTTGTGAGGGCCACAAGAATATTCCAATTCCTCCCACACCATTTTTGTGAGCAGGTGTGGTTTATGGAAACCCTCCAAAAAGATGTGCCTCCTCAGAGAGATCACGGCCCAGGGAAAGCCTGCTAAAGGGTTTGGAATGTTCTGAAATGTAAGTGTAAAATATTTTGATACCGAATAATAGGTTGATCTTTACATTGACCACCAGTATGCAAGTGTTGTCACATACTTTTCCATTCAAGAAAGTTTCAGAAACAAAAAGAGAAGTTGCTGGAAAAGCTCAACAGATCTGGCAGCATCCGTGGAGAGAAATCAAAGTTAATATTTTGGGTCCAGTGACCCTTCCTCAGAACTGATTGAAGAAAGCTTTAGATTGCATTAAAAATGTAAAGAGTATTATCCTGTCAGCCTTTTTTTTGCTGTAATTTAAAATGACAGCTCTAATTGTTCAGAAATTTTTTTTCTAAAGTTCTTTCTAACAATTAGAGCTGTTAAGAAAAGTTCCACTTTAGAAAAATTTCTTTTAAAAAAAAACCCTGTATCTATTTCTCTCTACTAATTGCCAGGCATTCTGCTTTGAAATGCAAACAGCACACTATTCTGTTCAGTTCCCTGGTTCCAATGGAGCTGGAAGTTTTTGTTTTGGTAGCTGGAGCCACTATAAATGCTTGGCTGGGTTTCAAAAGCTTTAATGACTTCAGTGCAGTTTATCGATCCAAAACAATTGAAATGTTTAAGAAGCTGCCATTTCAGAATATGCCTTTGATGTTGTTTGCTTTTTGCTTAAGAGCCTAAAAGAAATTCCAAGGTGTATAATTTTTTGTTGCAGTGGAGCAGATTACTTTACAAAATAATTATTGGAGCAAGCATAGGGGATTGATGGCAGGGTTAGGGGCTTTGGTGTCATGATTCACTTGAAGGATCGGGGGTTGTCTGGGGATAGGTAAGAGTCGGTGGGTAGGATTTAAGGGACTGTTAAATGATGTTGGCAACTGGGCTGTTGTGATGGAGAATTAAGGCAGATTTTCTAACTAACCCACCTCTGCAGCTGTACTATTCAGGAACTCCGTCATAGCTTGAAAAAGCTACTGCTAGCCCAGACCATGTATGAAAGGACATAAATCATAGACAAAGTCACACTGAGATTGGATGTACATTTCAGAAAGTACAAAAGTGTACAGGTCGTCCTTTTCTGAGTACCCAAGAAAATTTAACTCCATATTTTTTATATCTCAGTCTCTGATGTATAAACATGACTGGAGCACGCAATGTAAAGAGGCTAATATTTAGTGCATACACAGAACAGTAAAAGAATTTGATACATTGGAGATGCCAATACATTGTATGTAACAGGGCATTCAGAAATCCTTAGAACTTTGAGGCTTTTAAGCATTTATCATTTCCCCAAGCTGTGTGATGTGTATTGTATATTATCTATTTTATTTCTGTCATTCCTACAGGTAAACAGCTATTAAACCAAATCCCGAATGATAAACTCCTGACCACAAAGGTTGGCCTTTGTTCTTCCCTGAAGACCTATGATCAATTAGCAACTAAACGTACAAAAATTATTTATCCCAGGTAAGGGAATTATATGCTTGGAGTTTTAGAGTCATAGAATCATTTTCATAGTTTTATAGCACAGAATGAGGCCCTTCAGCTCATTGTGAAGCCTGTCAAGTACTGATCTACTCTAATCCCATTTTCTGGTGCATAGCTAGTAGCTTTGAATGCTTTGGCTTTTCAAGTCTCCATTTAAATTGTTTTAAAATGTTATGTGGTTTCCTGTTTCTTCTGTTCTTTCAGGCAATGAGTTACAGATAACCCCCATCTTCTGGGTGAAAAAAAAATCCTTGAATTCCTTCTAAACCTCCTGCCCCCCCAGATTACATCTATGCCCCCTGCTTATTAACCTCTCTGCTAAAGGGAATGTTTCTTGCTCTCTGCCCTACCTATACATCTCATACTTTTGGTAGCATCAGTCACGCCTTCCCTCAGCCTTCTCTGCTCTAAGGGAAACAACCTCAGCCTATCTAGTCTTCCTTCACGCCTGAAATACTCCAACCCAGATAATTTCCTCTGCACCCTCTCTGGTGCAATCATATATTCCCCAGAGACAGAGAGAAAGTGAGGATTGCAGATCAGAGTCGAAAAGCGAAGCGCTGAAAAAGCACAACAGGTCAGGCAGCATCCGAGGAGCAGGAGAATTGACGTTTTGGGAATAAGCCCTTCATCCAGAATGTAGGGGGCAGTGGAAGAAGGGGTCTGAGAGATAAATAGGAAGGTTGGGCAGGTTGGAGGGGGGGGGGGGGGAGGGGGAAGGAGGGAGACGGAGTAGCTGGGAGTGTGATAGATAGATGCAGGTGGAGTGATGGTGATAGATCAGAGAGGAGGGTGGAGTGGATAGGTATGAAGGAAGATGGGCAGGTAGGACAGGTCAAGAGGGCGGTGCCAAGTTGGAGGGTTAGATCCTGGGATGAGGTGGGGGGGGGGGGGGGGGGGGCGGGGGGAGGGGAGATGAGGAAACTGGTAAAGTCGACTTTAATGCCGTGTGGTTGGAGGATCCCAAGGTGGAATGTGCAATATCTTTCCTCCGTGTGACAACAAGAATGGCACAGTTGCTCCAACTATGGCTTACTTAACGTTATATACAGCTCAATTATAACCTTTCATTCTTGTATTCATTGCCTCAATGAATAAAGAAAAGCATCTCATATGCCTTCTTCACCACCTTATCAATCTGTCCAGATGACTTCAAGAATCTATGGACATTTCAGCAGGGTCTCCCTAATTCTCTGTACTACATGGGCTCCTATCATTCATTGTGTTACTCCCTTGTTATTCCTCCTCATATTTCAGGATTAAATTCTGTTTTTCACTATTTACCCATCTGATCAGCCCATTTATATTGTTTAAGAGAAAGTGAGGACTGCAGATGCTGGAGATCAGAGAGTTCATAGATAACATGATGGGGAGAGCTTTAGACTAGAGGACAATATGAATGGAGTCGAGAGTGTGGTGCTGGAAAAAGCACGGTCAATCAGGCAGCATCTAAGGAGTAGGAGAATTGTTGTTTCAGGTAAAAGCCCTTCATCAGAAATGCTCCTCGGATGCTGCCTGATTGACCGTGCTTTTCCAGCACCACACTCTCGACTCCATTCATATTATCCTCTAGTCTAAAGCTCTCCCCATCATGTTATCTATGAACTCACTGTTCAAACCTCCTACATTCTTGTCTAGATTACTAATGTACACCACAGACAGAAATACACTGTGGATACAGGTGTCCAGTCCAAAACCAGCTTCTGCCTCAGGTAACAATGCCAGTCTTGGATACAATCGACCCAAATTGTCCTGAATTGCCATTAACTCTTATCTTCATGACCAATCTCCCACGTTTCTTCCAAAATAGCAACTACTTTCAATGTCAAAATTCAAGAGCCTTTGTAAAGATGTGAGGAAAAATGGACATTGTCCTTATAAAGTTCTTGACTAAGGATTATATTTCATTATCCTATGTTTAAAACCTAATTGTGGCTGGATTTCTTTTCCCTATTCATTCTGGCCCCTGGATGCAAACATACAGCATTATTGATATTTCCTTGCAAATTTTGTTACCTAAACAGCTACCCAACAAACCTCTTCCTCAAGTTCTACATTGCCTTCCAACACATTAAGGGTTTCACTATCCTCTGACACATTATGCTATGCCCATGTGAATCAGATTGTCTTTTCCATATGATATCATTAATTGCTCAGTTGTCTGAGATGAGATGACAAAAACCGATAACAATCATCTCTGACAATTTTGTCTGTAGGATCCAGGAGATAAAACATCTTGATGTAATACTTTTAAATAAGTTGGGAATAGTAAAACACCTTCAAACTGCTAAACCACCATGATATACTCCCTATTTTGTCAATGCCTGAAAACTGTGGATTTATTTTATTCTCTGAAAATTTACTTTGTCTCAGAAATGTTATGAAACTTAACTGAATCCCAAAACATAGTACATGAATAAATCATCGAATAGCCTGCAATATGGGAATGCAAATACTGAGTTTTTTCCATGCGTTGTCCTGATTGAGTACAATAACCCTTTGTCGAGCTGGGATTTCTCTTAAGACTCTATCCACATTAGTGTCAGGATGTAAAATAGTGAGTTGCTAAACAATTAATTGTTACGTGTTGGTCTTGCCATTAATGTATTGAAGTTAAAGTTTAAAACAGATTACAACAGACAAAATGTCACAGAAAATGTACTTTCTTTGGAAAGGCATTAGTAATATTTGATAATATTATGGAAGATGTTGCTTCAGTTGTTGCTGTGAGCACAATTTACACGAGAGAGCTGAAAGAAATGTATTGGCACTTTAATTTTAGCAAATACACCTGTTAACATATAAATGTTTAACAGATATTATTTAAATAGTTTAAACAGGTACTTTTTAAAACAATATGTACATCTCTAGGTTTGACAGGCTGGTCATGGAATAGACTGAGGCAATTCCTGGTGAAACACATCCTGGAGTCATTAAGCTGGAGTTCAGAGTTTCTGTCATTTATCCAACATGACCCAAATACTGACTGTTCAATGCAGAATGGTGAAGATTTTCTGCTGCTGAAATATGACATGAGCCAATCAACTCATAATTAAAATTTCACTGATATTTTAAATTAAAAAACATCTGTTCTTTGTCCATTTAAATGGAGTTTGCTTGTGAGAACAGGTGCTTCTGTGCAGTTGTATTAAACTATTTCACCAGGAGGTGTTTGAAGTAATTAATTTGAGGTGATTCTCTTACAGTCAATGAAATGCTAAAGCAGAACAGAACATGGTTTTCACTGGTCTGTGGTCCATTTAAATACGGGTTTAAGATAGGCACATGAACAATATTACTCACGTTGGATTATACATGACACAAAACTGGTTATTTCAGATTCAAGCATTGGACTCCTGATGTACCTAAACGTGACCCACCGGATTTGAGGATTGCTTCATTCTGCTGAGTTTTGAGGGTCACCCTTAATTCTTGCAACTTCCCTACCCTCAACCCTGATGCTTCAATTATCTCTCCCCTTTCTGACCCTACATTCCCTTCCAATTCCCAGCTTTCTTTCTATTGTTAACCCCTTTCCTCACTTTTACAGAAATGACATGTTTTTCCAAGAATTAAAGTTAGTGTGCACCAGCTATCTAAATTGACCTACCCAATTAGTTCCATTCATTCTTGCTCCTTCACAACTTTGCAATTGTTCCCTTTTCAACAATAACTGACTCTCTTCAGAAGTTACTAATGAATGTGGATATAACATATTTTCAGGTAATGCACTCCAGAACATAAGAATTCTTCAATAAATAAGTTTCTCCCCAATAATTTTTTTTTGTCAATTACCTTAAATCTGTTTCCTTTGATAACCAATCCTTCTGTCACTGGAAGCTGTTTCTCTGTGTCTATTCTATAATATGTAAAAATGCCTCATAAGTTTGAATATCTCCATCACATTCACCCCTCAATCATAGTAAAGAGCTCTGGGATATTTTGAGGATGTAAAAAATTATATGTAAACGCAAGTTCTTTATTCAACCCTAGAGTTTTGAAAATGGAAGAGTTTTATCCTGAAACATATCGCATGGATGTGAAAAGTGAACGTCTAGCATTCTTTCAAATTATGGAAGGTATTTTATCTTGCCAATAATTCAGAAAATCATTTTCCCTCCCCCATATCTACAATCCAGTAGGGTAAGCTTCAACTTTCATTTTTATTCTGTATTATTAGTTTGGGATCATTAAATGATTGGAGTTCTGATTTTCTGTTTTACTTCTTGCAAATGTTCCTCCCTGGAACAATCCAGTAGGGGACACAAACAGAAGTCAGCCATTCAACCACTTGAGCCTATTCAGCCATTCAATGTGATGGTGACTTTTCTCTTTATTTGCTCATGGAATGTAGGTATCGCTGGCTGGGCCGACATTTACTGCCCATCCCAAACTATCCTTGAGAAGGTGTTGGTGAGCTACCTTCCTGGAATAATGTGTCTCATGTAGTTATAGGTACAACCCATGAGTGATCTGGATCCAAACTTCAAACACCTGCCATAGTTCTGTATCATGTGATGTGCTTGGTCAGATTTCAGATATAAACTGTTAATTTAGTGAGCAGCTGCATTTTGTTGGCAAGTTGTGGAATCCTCCCATCTTTTGTGTGCAGAAATGTTTCAAAATTTTACTCCTGAATGGTCTGACTCTGAATTTAAGTTGGTTTCCCCTTGTAATAAACCCATCCACCAGAAGACATAGATCTCTGTGTCTCTTCTATCTAGCCAACCTATGTTATTTCTCAACAAAGCTTAAAACTTTGAGCCCTGTTAATGTTCTGATGAACATTAATATACAGTATATTCCACCTTTTTGAACATTTTCAACTTGAACTCTAGATCATTGCCTATGACTCTCCTCCCCTCCCTCAAACCACACATTGTTTTCTTGCATTTGTCCAAACATATTGTTCATGTGAGTTTTTACCATTTAGTAAACCCTGGAAGAGGTGGTGACACTACTACAATCTGAAACTAAACTTATGCAATGAGTTAAGACCTGCCCTGGTTTTTCTATTTCCTGTGAAGCTTCTCTTTTCCTGCATGATACTTTTCTCCCATGTTGCCACCAGCATGTCCTGTATTATACTATACCAGCAGACTATTTTATGGAGATTTTTGATCCATGTTTCATCACTTTTCTTTATCTGCCTCGGTTATGACCACATATCACATGGGTATTCTCTGTACCTCAAATGCTGTCTCGCATTCCAATATGTTGCACCCCAACTTGCTGTATTGTGACAAGCTGCATTCGGACCCACCCCATTCCAAGTCACTCCATTCTAACCCAACCCATTCTGACCCACCCCATCCCAACTCATTTCATTCTGACCCACTCCATTCCAACTCACCCCATTCCAACTCCTGAATTCCAATCCACTGTTTTACAACTCACAGTACTATAAACTCTTGAAATATAATCTGCACCTTCTCCTGCATTGGGATTTGCTGTGGAACTGCCTTACAATTGCTGTTAATCCTCATAGCATTGGAACAACACAGAAGAATCTGTCTATTCAGCTTCTAGTCAGATTATATAGAAAGAGGAGACAAAATAGAGACTGATGTATCCAGCTTTTGCCAATTGTTGGGAATAATTTATCAGCTAATAACTATATTGCTAGAGCTAATCATCATGTTCATTGATTTGCATTATTTTGGTTTTCAGTCCTCATTTGTCAAAAATATTCATAATCCAGTCATGATATTTAAGTGTTTTCCTTTCCTGTGTTTCTTTCTGCACAGATGTACCAATTTGGATTTCAAAACCTGCTGGATCAAACTTAGGTAAAGGAATATTTCTCCTGAAATGCCAGGAAGACTTCTTGGACTTCCGTGCAAAACTGGAAAGCATAGAGAAGAATACTTCGAGTAAAATGTATTGTTATGGTTTACCCAGCAACAGAATAGTACAACGGTAATTAAGAGCTTTCTCAAAGTAAAGTGGATTGTAATATATGCATCCAGATTGAATGGAAAAGGAATCATAAAAAGCAGTAATTACAGCAGCTGTTGGAATAGTGTCATTCTTCTGTTTCTGTGGATGTGCACTTTCAGATTTGCGCTGTAGGAATATAGATATCAGCCCCAGCTTAGTGGGCAATGCTCTTGCCTTTGAGATCGGTAGATGTAGACAAGTTCAATTCCATAAATTTGAGCACAAAAATAGATGCTGACTCTATAGTGTAACACTGAAGAAATGCTGCACTGTCAGAAATGCCATCTGTTGCATGAAATGTTGAATCAAGGTCCCATCTGCCCTCTCAGCTCTACATAAAACATCAGTTGAAGAAGAGCAGGGGAGTTTGGCCCAGTATACTTTGGCCAATATTTATCCCTGCACCAACATCACAAATGACAGCTGTCTTTCCTGTATTATCACATTGATTGCAAACTGAAAGTAAAACACTTTGGAACATCTTAAGATATACTATATAAAGTACTGCATAAATTATAGAATCCCTACAGTGTGGAAGTAGGCCATTCAGCCCATTGGATCCACACTGACCCTCTGAACAGCATTCCTCCCAGACCCAGCCCCCTGCCCCAGTAACCTTACATTTCTCATAGCTAACCCACCTAGCCTGCACATCTCTGGAAACTATAGCATGGCCAATCCGTCTAACCTGCACATCTTTGGATGATAAGAGGAAACTGGAGCACCTGAAGGAAACCCATACAGACACAGGGAGAATGTGTAACCACCACATAGACAGTCACCCGAGGTTGGAATTGAACCTGGGTCCCTGGTGCTGTGAGTCAGCAGTGCTAACCACTGAGCCACACTTATAAGTCTTCCTTTTTTTTATTTTACTGGACCAGACCTGGAATACTGATGAGGATACTAGATCTGAAAAGGTAGCTATTTGTTCTAATTTTTGTCACTAACTTGAAACCATAGAATCATATAATGTTGTAGTGAAGTAGATCAGCCCATCCTGCCGATTTAAGCTGTTTGACCAAGTTATCCAAGTAACCTCTGCTCTTTACCCATTGCCCTATAACTGTTCCCTTCAAGTAATTGTTTTGAAAATTGTTTCCACCAATTCTTTAGGCAGGACATTCCAAATCACGGCAACTTGTTACATTAAAAGAGTGGTTTTCTTATGTTGCGAGTGGTTCTTGCTATCACCTTAAATGCGTGTTCTCTGTTGACTCAACCCCATTCCACTGTAAACAGTTTCTCCAAATTTACCTTACCAAAGCCATCCAATAATTTTGAAGACCTCTATCAAATCTCCTCTTAATCTTTTCTGCTCAAAGGAACACAACTCAAGTATTTTCCCCAGTAAACTGAATGCTATATCTCTTCTTTGGAACACACCTTGTCTTTTGCTGTGGGCATTCACATCATCTACTCCTCTTCCCCTTCTGTTAACAACATAAATATCAGGATTTTCCAGCATCCTACCACCTCCCCTCGCACCCCACTCCAAAAAAGAATGATTGGATTCAAAATGTTTGTCTCTCCACAGATGCTGCCACACCAGCACCTTTTGTATGTATTTCATATTTCCTGTATCCTCAGTATTCCACCTATATTTGAGATCCAAGCCATGTTTGTCATGGCGAGTTCAATAAAAATTCATCATATACATTGGTCTGCCTGATGAAGGATTTATGCTCAGAACGTCAACTCTCCTGCTCCTCGGATGTTGCCTGACCTGCTGTGCTTTTCCAGCACCACGCATTTTGACTCTGAGCTCCAGCATCTGCAGTCCTCACTTTCTCCTGTATATGTTGGTATCCCAAGTATAAATGTAAAGAGGACATTTAAAATGCCACTGTTCAGCAAATAGTAGATACACTTCCCGTGAAGAATCAAAAGTAAATGGATTTCATTGTACTGTATTTTGTGTTGAATCTGGAGACACATTTGTGGGTGTAAAGAGAACAGGAGAAAAGAAGCGATAAGAAAATCTTTGAAGCTGCATTCCCATAAGGAATTGCACACTGAGTTATTGTGGGCTCTCTCAGGAGTATTTTTGCATCTAAAGTCATGGGAAATTGTACCTGTGATTTCCAATGGTTTGCTTCTAGTGTGAGATTCCAGTGTGAAACACGCAGAAAATTAGCCTATGTATGGAGAGATGAGAAGACCAACATTGGACCAGCAGTGGAAGTGATATAACAAACTGAAGCTCCCAAAACTTTCTTCAAAGACATGCTAAAATGCCTGTGCTTTTACCTATACAGGTACCTACACAAACCTCTGCTTCTGGAAGGTCGAAAGTTTGATGTCCGCTCCTACTTCTTGATTGCCAGCACCTCACCTCATATGATCTTCTTTCGCCATGGTTACGTCAAATTGGCATGCAACCAATATGATCCATATTCGGATGACCTGACAAGTCATCTGACAAATCAGGTAAGTTGTGCATAGGGAAAATAACCATCTTACTTAACCATCCTACTTCCCTAATAATTGTCCAAAATTACGAATCAAATATATTAGAGGCTCATGAAAAAAATGATGACGATAAGTTGTTTTATGTTTTTAGTTATTTCTAAAGTCTCCTTATCCTACATTACTAGTTGAGTACTCAGATCACTCATGGATGACTCTCAAGTTCCTAAACCTCCAACTTACTGTTCCCTGAAATTTATGGAAGTTATCAAGTTTTGGACTGTTTTACTGTTCTACATTGTTTTCTACTGTTCTACATTGTTTTACTGTTCTACATTGTTTTATCACTTTAAACAAAGGTATAAGTTGTAACGACTGCAGAATCAAGACCCCGTCTTTAATAAGCTTATGCTTTATAGAACATAGAACAGTACAGGCCCTTCAGCCCTCGATGTTATGCCGACCTTTTATCCTAGTCTAAGATCAGACTAACCTACATACCCTTCATTGTATTAACTTCCATTTGCCTATCCATGAATCGCTTAAATGTCTCGAATATAACTGACTCTACTACTACTGCTGGCAGTGCATTCCATGCACCCACCATTATCTGAGTGAAGAACCTATCTCTGACATCTCCCCTAAACCTTCCTCAACCCACCTTAAAATTACGACCCCTTGTGATAGCCATTTCTACCCTGGGAAAAAGTCTCTGAGATATTCACTCTATCTAAGCCTCTCATCATTTTGTACACTTATATTAAGTCAGGTCTCAACCTTCTTTGCTTCAATGAGAAAAGCTCTAGCTCCCTCAACCTTTCTCTATAAGACATGCCCTCCAGTCCAGGCAGCATCCTGGTAAATCTCCTCTGCACCTCTCTAAAGCTTCCACGTCCATCTTATAATGAGGCAACCAGAACTGAACCCAATATTCCAAGTGTGGTCTAACCAGGTCTCTAGTGAGCTACAGCATAACCTCACAGCTCTTAAATTCAATACCCCGGCTAATGAAAGCCAACACACCATATACCTTCTTGACAAGCCTATCAACTTGGGTGACAACTTTGGGGGATCTATGGATATGGACCCCAAGATCCTTCTGGTCCTCCACACTGCCAAGAATCCTGCCTTTAACCCTGTATTCTGCATTCAAATTCAACATTCCAAATGAATCACTTCACACTTTTCCAGGTTGAACTCTGTCGACCATTTATCAGTCCAGTTCTGCATCCTGTCAATGCCCCGTTGCAACCTACAACAGCCCTCCACACTATTCACCACTCTATCAAACTCCGTGCCATTGGCAAAGTTACTAACCCACACTTCCACTTCCTCATCCAAGTCATTTATAAAAAACACAAAGAGCAGAGGTCCCAGAACAGATCCCTGTGGAACACCACTGGTCACTGAGCTCCAGGCTGAATAATTTCCATCTACTACCACTTTCTTACTTCTATGGGCCAGCCAATTCTGTATCCAGACAGCCAAATTTCCCTGTATGTCATCCCTCCTTACTTTCTGAATGAGCCTACGCTGGGGAACCTTGTCAAACGCCATGCTAAAATCCGTGTTCACCTCATCCATTGCTCTACCTTCATCAATGTGTTTTGTCACATCCTCAAAGAATTCAATAAGGCTTGTGAGGCATGATCTATCACTCACAAAGTCATGCTGACTATCTCTAATCAAACTATAGTTTTCCAAGTAATCATAAATCCTGTCTTTCAGAATCCTCTGCACTAATTTGCCTACCACAGACGTTAGACTGACTGGTCTCTAATTCCCAGTATTATCCCTATTCCCTTTCTTGAACAAGGGAATAACATTTGCCACCCTCCAATGGATCATTGTCAAAGGCATAGCAATCTCTTCTCTTGCTTCCTGTACCAACCTAGGGTATATCCTGTCTGACCCATGGGGACTTATCTATCCTTATGTTTTTCAAAAGTTTCAGCACATCCTCCTTCCTAACAGCATATTCGCCTGTTTCATACTGTCCTCACAAACATCAAGGTCCCTCTCAGTAGTGAATACTGAAGCAAAGTATTCATTAAGGACTTCCCCCACTTCCTCTGACTCCAGGCACAAGGTCCCTCCACTGTCCCTGATTGGGCCTACCCTTACTCTGGCCATCCTCTCGTTCCTCACATGTGTAGAATGCTTTGGGGTTTTTCTTAATCCTACCCACTAAAGCTTTTTCATGCATCCTTCTAGCTCTCCTAAGTCCATTCTTCAGTTCCTTCCTGGCTGCCTTGTAACCCTCCAAAGCTCTGTCTGATCCTTGCCTACTCAACCTTAAGTAAGCTTCCTTCTTCCTCTTGACTAGATGTTCCACATTCTGGAGTAGAGTGGTGCTGGAAAAGCACAGCAGTTCAGGCAGCATCCGAGGAGCAGGAAAATCGATGTTTCAGGCAAAAGCCCTTCATCAGGAATACAAGCGGAGTGCCTGAAGGGTGGAGAGATAAATGAGAGGAGGGTGGGGGTGAGGAGAAAGTAGCATAGAGTACAATAGGTGGATGGGGGTGGGATGAAGGTGATAGGCCAGAGAGGAGGGTGGAGTGGATAGGCGGAAAAGAAGATAGGCCGGTAGGACAGGTCATGGGGACAGTGCTGAGCTGGAAGTTTGGAACTGGGGTGAGGTGGGAAGGGGAAATAAGGAAACTGGTGAAGTCCACATTAATGCCCTGGGGTTGAAGTGTTCTGAGGTGGAAGATGAGGTGTTCTTTCTCCAGGCGTCGAGTGATGAGCAAGCAGCGGTGAAGGAGGCCCAGGACCTCCATGTCCTCGGCTGAGTGGGAGGGGGAGTTGAAATGTTGGGCCACAGGGTGATGTGGTTGATTGGTGCGGGTGTCCCAGAGATGTTCCCTAAAGCACTCTGCTAGGAGGCGTCCAGTCTCCCCAATGTAGAGGAGACCGCATCGAGATCAACGGATACAATAAATGATATTGGTGGATGTGCAGGTAAAACTTTGATGGATGTGAAAGGCTCCTTTAGGGCCTTGGATGGAGGTGAGGGAGGAGGCGTGGGCACGGATTTTGCAATTCCTGCAGTGGCAGGGAGGATAGGTTGTTGGGAGGCATGGACCTGACCAGGTAGTCACGGAGGGAATAGTCTTTGCAGAAGGCGGAAAGGGGTGGGGAGGTAAATATATCCCTCGTGGTGGGGTCTGTTTGTAGATGGCGGAAATGTCAGCGGATGATTTGGTTTATGTGAAGGTTGGTAGGGTGGAAGGTGAGCACCAGGGGGGTTTTGTCCTTGTTACAGTTGGAGTGGTGGGGTCTGAGGGCAGAGGTAAGGGATGTGGACGAGATGCGTTGGAGGGCATCTTTAACCACGTGGGAAGGGAAATTGCGGTCTCTAAAGAAGGAGGCCATCTAATGTGTTCTGTGATGGAACTGGTCCTCCTGGGAGCAGATACGGTGGAGGTGGAGGAATTGGGAATACGGGATGGCATTTTTGCATGCGGTAGGGTGGGAAGAGGTGTAATCCAGATAGTTGTGGGAGTCGGTGGGTTTGTAAAAAATGTCAGTGTCAAGTCGGTTGTCATTATTAGAGATGGAGGGGTCCAGGAAGGGGAGGGAGGTGTCAGAGATGGTCCAGGTAAATTTAAGGTCAGAGTGGAATGTGTTGGTGAAGTTGCTGAATTGCTCAACCTCCTTGCGGGATTACGAGGTAGCACCAATGCAGTCATCAATGTAGCAGAGGAAGAGGTGGGGAGTGGTGCCGGTGTAATTACAGAAGATGGACTGTTCTACATAGCCAACAAAGAGACAGGCATAGCTGGGGCCCATACGTGTGCCCATGGCTACCCCTTTGGTCTGGAGGAAGTGGGAGAATTTGAAGGAGAGATTGTTAAGGATGAGGACCAGTTCAGCCAAACGAATGAGAGTGTCGGTGGAAGGGTACTGTTGGGGACGTCGGGCGAGGAAGAAACGGAGGGCTTGGAGGCCCTGGTCATGACGGATGGAGATGTAGAGGGATTGGATATCCATGGTGAAGATGAGGCGTTGGAGGCCGGGGAAATGGAAGTCTTGAAGGAGGTGAGGGGCGTGGGTGGTTTGTCGAACGTATGTGCGGAGTTCCTGGAGATAGGACAGTGTCGAGGTAGGTAGATGTTCCACATCCCTTGTCACTGAAGGTTCTTTCACTCTGCCATCCCGTCCTTGCCTCAGTGGGACAAACCTATCCAGCACTATTAGTAATTGCTTCTCAAACAATCACCACATTTCTGTTGTGCATTTCCCTGAGAACATCTGTTTCCAATTTAGGCACCTCAGTTCCTGCCTAATAGCATTGTAATAGCTCCTCCTCCAATTAAATACTTTCCCATATTTTCCTTTCCCTCTCCATGACTATAGTAAAGGTAAGGGAGATGTGATCACGATCACTGAAATTCTCCCATTGAGAGATCTGACACCTGGCCTGGTTTGTTGACAAGCACCAAATCCAATATGACCTCCCCTTCAGTTGGCCTTCCTACATACTGAGTTAGGAATCCTTCCTGGACACACCTGACAAAAAATGTTCCATCCAAACTATTTGAACTAAGGAGGTTCTAATCAATATTAGGGAAATTAAAGTCACCCATGACAACAACCCTGTTACGTCTGCACCTTTCCAAAATCTGCCTCCTAATCTGCTCCTCCTGTCTCTGTTGCTAGTTGAGGTGGGGGGGAAGCTCTGCAGAAAGCTCCCAATAAAGTGACTGCTCCTTTCCTGACTTCCACCCATACTGATTCTGTAGACAAACCCTCCTGGATGACCTCCTTTTCTGTAGCTGTGATATTTTCCCTGATTAGCAATACTACTCCCCCACCTCTTTTAACTCCCTCCCCATTCCTTTTGAAACATCTAAACCCTGGAGCATCCAACAACCATTCCTGCCCCTGTGATATCCAAGTATCTGCAATGGCCACAACAGCATAGCTCCAAGTACTGATCCATGCTCGGAATTCATCATCCTTATTCCTGATAATTCTTGCATTAAAATGGACACACTTCATCATACCGACTACAACTTTGCCATCTGTCCCTCCTCACTGATTCTCTGCACACTGTATCTGATTGTTCACTATCTACTCCATCCTCAGATCTGTAGCTCCAGTTCCCATCCCCCAACAAACTAGGTTAAACCCTACTGAATGCAATATGAATATTCAGACCAAATTACAAAGCATCTTTCCTGTATGACTATATCATTTCTTACCATTAAGTTCACAAATCATGATAAGAATTCAGCTACTGTAATTCACAATTCCAGTATGTAATTATAATAAAGTGGTCTACCTAAAACTCATATATCAATTCCAACTTTTGATCTCTATGTTCAATACTAACATGAAATGATAACATATCAAAAGATACATAATGCGGACTACATTATATACGACAGCGAGCCAAGATAATCTACTGGAGTTTTCAATCTCTCCCAGTGATTCCATTATCATGGTCACATGGTTTACTTAAGCTTTTCAATCACTTTATTACAATAGTCGTGGTATTATTGTTAAACTACTAATTCAGAAACCCAGATAATGGAAATACCATGATGGAATTTGAATTCGCTAAAACTCTGGAAGTAAGTCTACGACCATGAAACCGCTGTTGATTGTCAGAAAAATCGAAGTAGTTTATTAAAGTCCTTTAGGGAAGTTAATTGCCTTCTTTGCCTAGTTTTGCCTACATGTGATTCCAGACACTCAACAATATGGTTGACCTTTCTTTGCCCTCTGGGAAATTAGGGATGGCAATAAATGCTGGCCTAGCTAATGATGCCCACATCTGTGAATGAACAAGAAACAACATGAGTAACTTTCCATTCCTTCAGCCCTTCAATTTAGCTGTCATACTGTTTCAGAAAGCTCCCTGCTCAATAGAACTGAAAGCTGGTTTCACTCATCATGTGCTGATGCCACAAACAAGATGGGTAATGTGAACTCACGCTGCCACATCAGGGAGAATGAATACCATTCCTTATTCCATTATTGCTTTCAGGGACTGACTTACTTTATTTTCAGACAAATTATTACCTTTGGCTTTTGAAAGTAATTTAACATCAGACCTCATGTGAACTGAAAAACATCAAAATGTCTGTTTTCAACCAGCCATGAAATAATCTAATAGTCCAGCACTGAAATACTACACTTGTACATTTATAGTCAAATCCCATAATGGCTGCAACTATCCCTGTTTATGAATTCCTACAGCCTCTTTACATCTTTTGAAGTATCTGCATTCCTCCAATTCCAGCTGGGCATGCTTTAACCTAAGCCCTAAACTCTAAAATTCCCTTCAAAAATGTCTATTTCTCTTGATCTTCTTAAAATCACTAGGCATTCCTTAAAATTGACTTGCTTAATGATCCGACCTTCCTTATGTGCAATGCTTGCCTGGTCTCTTTTAAAAAAACAGCCTCTTTCCTCTTTTAAGATTTAAGAAATGCCCATATTTTTAATCTTCCACACCTCATGAGATCTTCCAAGGGAACCCTATTTATCTTAATTTGAACTGAAGAGTTGCCCTTATGTTCTGTAAACAGGAGTTGATAACAATAACTGGATCTTTGAGGTTGCCACTAAAAATGGACTATTTTTCAAAATGCTACTCATACAAAGAGTTGCAAAAAACAGATGTTTGAAACTTAGTTAGACTACCTTCAACCTATTTCCAAAGAGATTATGATTGCAGATTTTAAGACGACATATGGTTATAGATTTTGTGTGAGATATTAACTTTTACACTCCCCGTTTCCAATGACTGTCCTAGATTGGAGGACACTAAATAAAAATATATGAAAAGAAAAATTCAGATTATCACATGGATTTTGTTGTCAATGAAAATAGAATTTGTGATTTTTGACTGCTTGTTATTCATACATTGAGTGCTGAACCTCAGCTATCAGGGTTATGCAGAAATGTTGCATGATAACTTAATTTGTAGATGCCTAGAAAACCATCTCTGATTCTTTCAGCTGAAGGTAGAAACCTGTAGCAGTGAAGATGATATTTGACCCTTTGATTTCTCGTTTAAAGTTCTGTCCAATTGTCCCCACTCACTTGCACTTTATCCCACAGTCCTGCAAATGTTTCATTCAGGTGTGTTTGGGCAGAGTTGAGGAAATATTACTTTGAACCTTGCTTCAGGCATACATCATCCTTGTAGTCATAGAGTCATAGAGCTGTAGAGCATGGAAACAGACCCTTCAATCCAACTCATCCATGCTGACCAGACATCCAAATCTGACCTAATCCCATTTGCTAGCATTTGGCCTGTATCCCTTTACCCCTTTCTATTCATGTACCCATTCAGATACCTTTTAAATGTTATAATTGTACCAGCCTCCACCACTTTCTCTGGCAGCTCATTCCACACACACTCCACTGTCTGAGTGAAAGTTGCCCCTTAGGTCCCTTTTAAATCTTTCTCCTCTCACCTTAAACCTATGCCCTCTAGTTCTGGACTCTCCCAGCCCAGGGTAAAGATCTGGGCTATTCACCCTCTCCACGCCTCTCATCATTTTATAAACCTTCATAAAGTCACTCCTCAGCCCCTGATGCTCCAGGGAAAATAACCCCAGCCTATTCAGTTCAGTCTCTTCCTATTGGTCAAACTCACCAACCCTGGCAACATTCTTGTAAATCTTTCCTGAACCCTTTCAAGTTTCACAACATCCTTCCGCCAGCAGGGAGACCAGAATTGCACACAGTATTCCAAAAGTGTCTAAACCAGCTGTAGAATATCCTCCCAACTCCTACACTCAACGCACTGACCAACAAGGGCAAGCATACCAAACACTTCCTTCACTATCCTGTCTACCTGTGACTCCACCTTCAAGGAACTATGAACCTGCACTCCAAGGTCTCTTTGTGCAGCACTCCCTGGGACCTTTCCATTAAGTGTATACATCCTGCCCTGATTTGCCTTTCCAAAATGCAGCACCTGACATTTATATAAATTAAACTCCAGCTGCTACTCCTTAGCCCATTGGCCCGTCAGATCAAGGTCCTGTAGTACTCCGAGGTAACCTTCTTCATTATCCACTACTTCACCAGTCTTAGTGTCATCTGCAAACTTACTAACCATGCCAGCTATATTCACATTTCTCATGCACATATCCAATTCTGTTTTGAATGTTGACATTGAATCTACTCCCACTATTTTACTTGATAAAAGTCTGATGATACAGCTGAGGACATTTTAGTGTGATAATGATTCCATAATAACTGAACATCAATGATACATTTTTGCTCCATCTTGGTTCTCAATGATTTGCAAATTCAGACAACACATTATAAACTCTGTAAATGTAATGGAAATAAACATCAGGATGCTGACTGCAATCCCTTGTTTATCACGCCCGGTCAAAGTTTATTTCATGGAAAGAAGTCACAGGAGTTTATTTCTTGTTTGTTCATGTGCAGGCAGCACACAGGGATTTTATCTGCCCGGTCGATACCCAGCTGAATTTGATGGGAGTGTTCAATCTCAATATGTAAATAAACAGTAACCTCTGAGGGGGGGGGTCTAAAAAGACCCACCTTGGCAGCAATCAATAATCTTTTCCAAAAGCATGCATTTCACACAGTTCCTTGCATTTTATATTATACCAGTGAACATCTCCAACTTTTCATGATTTATGGAACAGTTAAAGCCAAGTCTGCGTCTGTAAAATGTTCCTTGGAGGCACCTTGTCTTCTGAGCCAAGGCACAGGTTCAAGTCCCACCTACCTCAGAGGTGTGTGATAATATGCCTAGCCAGGTTGATAAAAAATATTTGTAAATATTCCTGCATAACAGCTGTCAGATTGTGAGTCTCTTCAGACATAGCATTCAGGCGTGTTTGGGCAGAGTTGAGGAAACATTACTTTGACTCTTACTTCAAGTGTACATCATCCTTGTAGTCACTGATAGTTGCATCTGATTTTTAAATGGTTCATAATTGTTTAAATCCCCAACATTGATGTCTCTCACCTTGGAAGGGTAGTAGTTGGAAGTTGCAAATTTGCAAATCTTTGAGAATTCAAGATGGAGCAAAAATGTATCGTTGATGTTCAGTTATTATGGAATCATTATCACACTAAAATGTCCTCGGGTGTATAATCAGACTTTTATCAAATAAAACAATTTGACACCAAAATATTTAAGACAATGTTACCATAAAACCTAGTCAAAAAGTACATTTTTAAGAAGCATCTTAAAGGAGGAATGTGAGTTAGAGAGATGTCAAGGTTTGAATTCCAGATTGATGCCTGGAAAGCCAAAGGTATGTCAGTCAGTGGTGCAATGTAGAAGTTGCACAAGAGTCTTATGATGGGATCTGACAGATAAGAGATTTCAAGGGGGAGTTGCAAATACCAGGATCCAGGACATTGTTGGGCTATGATCCGCTGTTTATGAATGGAGGGTTGGAAGACACATGGAGGTGGACTTTAAAGGGGGAATAGTGCCAACTGCTGGCCCATGCTGCCCTCACCACAATTCCCCCAGAGGAAAGGTTAGACCACTACTAAAAAGCTTGCCCCACAGTAATGTCATGCTGAAAGTGGCCTGAACAAGCAGAGGGTGATCCTGCGCCTCTTGGTGAACAGGAATCTCTGTCCTACAGAGCTGGTGACCAATTAGAATGATGAAGAACTTCAGTATTGGGTATTTCTGGAACTGCAAAGAACCCACAAAGATTGTCAATGGCATTTGGATTCAGGTCTTTTCCGGCATTTAGGATGGAAATGGATAGGACACCGGGGAAAGTTTGGAAGGGAACAAAAACAGAAATTGCTGGACAAACTCAGCAGGTCTGGCAGCATCTATGGAGAGAAAACAAGAGTTAATGTTTTGGGTTCAGGGCATCTTGGTGGGGGTGGGGGTGGGGGTGCCTTACATACACTTATGACAGCCTCAAACCATGTGTCCCCTTCCTTCTTCCTGTCTTCTCAATGAAGTTGTAAAACAAGAGATCCTAACTTGGAGCCATCTACTACTGCCCAACATTTTGTGACGGTGGAGATGAACAGAGCACTTCAGGTATTCAAGAGTGGTCTCTTAAGGCTTTCAACAAACCTAAGGGTGGGTGGGCTAATGAAGTTTTACCCAACTCCATATCATGGGAAATATGTCAGTGGGAGGATGGCAGTGAGCTAGTAACTCCGCATATTTTATGTGCCTCACCTCCCACACGCTGAACCTATCCAGTGGGGGGAATGTACAATCCAGACCATGGAAACATAAAGCAATGCTTACAAGCTTCCAACCCAGACTACTGAAAAGCGGATTACATTTAATCTCTCACCGGGGAGCCATAGAGTCACAGAGATGTACAGCATGGAAACAAACCCTTCGGTCCAACTCGTCCATGCTGACCTACCTAATCCCCACCTAATCTAGTCCCACTTGCCAGCATTTGGCCCATATCGCTCTAAACCCTTCCTATTCATATACCCATACAAAGGCCTTTTAAATGTTGCAATTGTACCAGTCACCACCACTTCTTCTAGCAGCTCATTCCATAAACGCACCATCCTGTGTGTGAAAATGTTGCCCATTTAGGTCCCTTTTATATCTTTCCCCTCTCACCCTGAACCTATGCCCTTTATTCTAGACTCCTCCACCCCAAGGAAATGTCACACAGTACAGAAACAGACCGTTTGGTCCAACCAGTCCATGCCGAACATAATCCCAAACTAAACTAGTCCCACCTGCCTGCTCCTGGTCCATATCCCTCCTATTCATGTATTTATCCAAGTGTCTTTTAAATGTTGTAATTGTACCTGCATCCAATATTTTCTCTGGAAGTTCATTCCACACACAAACCACCCCCTGTGTAAAACATTTGCCCCTCATGTCTTTTTAAATCTTTCTCCTCTCATCTTAAAAATATGCCCCCTTGTCTTGAAATCCCCCATCCTAGGGAAAAGATACCTACCATTAACGCTATCCATACCACTCATTATTTTATAAACTTCTGTAAGCCCTCCTTTCAACCTCCTATGCCCAGTGAAAAGGTCCCAGCCCTATGCAGCTTTTCTTTATAACTCAAACCTTTCATTACCAGCAATATCTGGTAAATCTCTTCTGAACCTCATCAGCTTAATAAAATCTTCCTATAGCTGGGCAAACAGAACTGAAAACAATATTCCAGAAGAAGCCTCACCAATGTCCTGCATAACCTCAACATGACTTTCCAACTCATTTGTTAATACCGTGTATAGAGGCTGTAGGATTCTCAAATTTAACATCTCAAGCACCAAAGCCTCAGAAGATGAGCTTGTTACTCCTTCAGCCTGTGATAAAGTTAATAACGCGGGTTAGCATATTACTTCCAATCATCCCACCTCTATGTTCTTGTGATTGGTCTCCTGACATGTGCATCCTTACAACACACCTCCTTCCCCAGCCAATTGGAAAGCAAATAAACTCTTCATTGGCCAAAGATTTTGGACTGACAGTCAAAAAGCCTTTTTTTGCCCATGTTCAATATTTTTATAGCTAATTATCAAGCTATTCAAAGAAATCGGTTTTACTAAAGAGGCTAGGATAAATTTTAATATCCACTGTGGCCCCACCAGGACAAGCAGAACTCAGCGTGAGGACTAATTTTGTTAAAAATAGGAAATCTGGTCTCCACCTTGATTTTTTGACTTCCTATGTTCTCATCTATGATCTCTTTCCCACTGATCTCTTCTTGCGATTTGTTCTCGCTCTGTGATCTCTTTGTACTGCTGCAATTTCTCCCTCCCAGTATGGTTTTCTACACCTGATTTCCACCATGCACTGCAGACCCTTGAACTTTCCCTCTGCCCCCAGCCACTGCCAATCATTTACTTCTTGCAAGCACTTCCTTCAAAGTTCACTCCCTCCATTCCCTCAAAGCCTCCTCTTTAATCTCGTATGCCTCCCTGTCCTGCAATAGCCACCGGACACTCCAAGCCCCCTGTACCACTCACTGACACTAAACGTTCTTGATTATAAAATAACATCATAATAACGAGCAAAGTCTACAGGAAGTGTTCAAGTATGGGGTTTCACCAAGTGCAGCAAGTTCAGTGCAGTACAGCATCCACAGGCATACAATGTATTAGTTGATCTTTTTCTGAATTATTCATCTGGCATTAAATCATCCTTTCATGTGATCTCAGAAGCATCACTTCATCAGGTGCCCTCATCAATTGGAATCTTATTCCACTGGTTTCTCCTTTTTTCATCTTACAGTTTGTACAGAAAAAGAACCCACTTTACAGTGAGATGAAGGAGGATACAGTCTGGTCCATGGAGCACTTGAATGACTATATTAATAAGCATTATATGAAAGAAATGGATCTACCAAAGGACTGGGTCTTCACTGTTTTTGAGGTAAGTTTAATGTCTAACTTTCACCTGGGTTCTAGTTAATGGAACACGATTATCTTGGGATAAGAGGAGTGAAGTACAGTTCACTTAGTAGGTTTGTGCTTTCACTCAGGTTGGTCTTTCCTGTTATACTATTTCTGATCAATTTAAACTGATGTAGAGCTGAGAACTTTTCACTCAGTCGTCAAATGAGACCAGCTGAAGAATCACAGTCATTTAGTTGAGGAGACCCAATGGCAATGGTCAGCCTGACCTATTGGTCCTCATTTGGACTATATCATGGGCTCGCAATGAAAAATGACCCTTAATGAGTCATGAAATAAAAACAGCAAAGCTGGAGAAACTCAGCAGGTCTGGCAGCATCTATGGGGAAAGAAACAGATTTAACCTTTCAAACCCAGGGAGTCTTCATCAGAGTCTGATCTGAAGATTCAATGGACTTAAAACATTAACTCTGCTTTCTTATCATAAAATGCTGCCAGACCTGCTGAGTTTCTCCACCAATTTCTGTTTCTCCAGCATCCACAGTTCTTTGCTTAGTCTCAATGAATACTGCATTGAGCAAAGTTAGCATATTACTTGGGATAGGATCCCAATCCTCATTCCTTCCAAAACTGACACTTTACATGTCAAATTGAAGAGCAGCAAATTAGAGGGACATCCTCCCAGGAATACTGGGGTGGTGCATTGCCATCTTTTTATGGAGACCAAGTTGCTGTGGAAACATACACATTTACATATGTGTTGTGGTCTGAAGCTATGAAAAGTGATGGTAGAGTAGTTAGTTTCCATCACTTAGCAGACTAAGAATCTTTCTGTCACTCTTACACCCTGCTATTGCCGATAGTTGGAAGGATTTGCATGTTGATAACCATAGCTGCGATATGAATGTACTTTCCTTAGCTATCAAGTCCTGGAGTATTTGCATGTTTCATGGGAAGCACAGTGGCTCAGAGGTCAGCACTGCTGCCTCAAAATACTAGGTTTCTGGGTCCAATTCCACCCTTGGGTGACTATCTGTGCACATTCTCCCTGTGGCTGTGTGGGTTTCCTCCAGGTGCTCTGGTTTCCTCCCACAGTCTAAAAATTGCCAGTTAGATGGATTGGCCATGCTAAATTGCCCATAGTATCCAGTATGTTTGATTAGGCTAGTTGGATTATCCATGGGAAGTGCAGGGTTACAGAGATAGGGTGGATCATGGAGTGACGATCTTTGGAGGGGCAATGTGGACTCACTGAGCTGAATGGCCTGCTTCCAGTCTGTCAGGATTCAATTCTATGGTTCTATGTTGATAAACGTAGCTGCATTATGGATGTGCCTTCATTAGCCATCAACTCCTGGAGAGGGATTTGAACCATGGAGTATCTGGCTCCAAGATAGAGATTCTTTCCATTGCATCACATGACCTCCCTCTGTCATGCTATAGGTGTAAATCATCAGGTCTTCCATGATCCTGCGAACTTTGCTAGGAGCTGTGGAATAGGTCCCTCTCTGGTGGACCCCTGTTCAGAGCTTTGCCCCAAAGCTTGAGTCTTCCTCAATCGGATTTTATCAGTCAGCTAACAAATTACATCCACTTCACTGGGAGATTTGCTTGTAACAGAATTGTTTCCTTCCAAGCAATAAACTTGTGATAATGCAACTGGGCAGAGTTTTGTTTCCAGGTTCCATGGTAAGGCTTACAATTATATAAGTATGCAGATATCATTCCAAAAAGAAGTGGACACGTGAAAACTGAGAAAGATTATCCATGTAGTTTGATGAGAAAAGATTAGCGCTTTACCTCTGAAAGTCAGGATTCAGATTCAGCTGAGGGAGAAGATATTAATGTAGATCTGTTCACCAAAGTCTGAGAAGAAAATCGTAAAACAGTTTCAGTCAGTGTTAGTCCCATTGAAAATGGACAAACAGGATGCAGTCACTTTTATAACAGCTGATCTGCACTAAGTAAACTCCAATAAACATCAGTGTGATAATGACTGGATAATCCACTTTGCAACATTGACTGAAGAATAAATATTGACGAGGGCACGAGGGATAACACCCCTAGTTTTATTAATAATTACAGAATGGCTCCAGTAGAAGGGAGGTCATCTGGCCCATCGTACTCATGCTCGCTCTTCGCAAAAACCATTACCTCTTCCCACCTTCACTCTGTAACCTTGTAACTTTTTTCTAAACTTCTGATAACTATCTCTTTTGAAAGCCTCGATTGAATCTGCTGCCATCAAACACAGTTGAATGCTTAAATCACCATTGCTTCCTTTACTAGTTATCTTAATTCTGGTCCTGGATACTTCTACCAATGGGTGCAGTTCCTCCCTCACTGTTCTGTCCAATGCCCTTGTGTCTCCTCTGCGATCATGCTTTTGGACCTCTTTTTCCATGCACTTGAGAGACAGTTGGAGTTTTGGTTCAGTTAAACGGCTGCTTAAGCCTCTGGAGTGGGTTTTAAATGATCACCTTGTGATTTAAAGATTAATTGGGAATCCCGGAAGGGAATGAAGTGCGTGTGTAAGTGTGTGAAAAAGAAATAAATTGAAATGCATTTTATACTGTCACGTGGTTGAGAAAATTAATCCACACAATTAAAAGCATCATAACCTCCTTGCAGAAGAGAATGCAGAAAATCATGATTCAATGTTTCTTCGCCGTCAAGGGAAAACTAGAATGTAAACTGGGCTACTTCAACCTCCTGGGCTGCGATTTTATAGTCGATCAAAACTTCAAGGTAATTGTAATTTTTGTCCTGTTTTGCTGTACAGTTTTGGCCATTATAGGAGTAAATGGGTTGCAGGTGATCCATCAGTTTAAAAGCTGGATGTGTGGTAACAGGTCCATGTAGACATTTAGTTGATGCTTTTTGTGATCCATGGGATTTAAAGGAAAACTTTACATGTTGAACTATTTCTCCCATGGACAAAGAATGTTGAGATGATCCAATGGCAAATTACAAAGAGAGGAGAGATGTTGGCCTGATGGGTTAACAATCCTGAGGCCCAAGCTAATGCTCTGGAGTCAAGAGTTTAAATCCTACTATGGCAGCTAATGGAATTTAAAACCCATCAATAAATCTGCAGACTAACCACAGTCTCAGTGATGGCAACCATGAAACTATCATAAGTTATTATATCAAACAATCTGTAAATGTCCTTCAGGAAAAAAATAAACTGCTATCCATAAGACCATAAGATAAAGGAGCAGAATTATGCCACCAAGTCTGTTCCATCATTTGATCGTGGCTGATTTGTTTCTCAACACTATTCCCCTCCTTCTCCCCGTACCCTTTCACTCCCTTACTAATCAAGAACCCTATCTATCTCGGTCTTAAGTACACTCAATGACTTGGCCTCCACAGCTATATACAGCAATGAGTTGCACAGATTCACCACCCTCTGACTGAAGAAACCCCTCCTCATCTCGGTTCAAGAGAGTTATCCCTTCATTCTGAAGCCGTGTCCTTGGGTCTCTCTTACTAATGGAAACATCTTCTCCATGTCCACTCCATCCAGGCCTTTCAGTATTCTGTATGTTTCAAATAAGGTTCCCCTCTCATTCTTCTAAACTCTGTTGGGTACAGGCTCAGAATCCTCAACTGCTCCACTTATGACAAGCCCTTCATCTCGGATCATTCTTGTAAATCGTTCCTGAACCCCCTCCAGTGGCACTAAATCCTTCCTTCCATACAGGAACCAAAATTGCTCAGAATTTTCGAAATTAGGTCTGACTAGTGCCTTACAGAACCTCAGCAGTACATCCTTGCCCTTATGTTATAGCCCTTTCAAACATTGCATTTGCCTTCCTCATTACCAACTGAACCTGCATGTTAAACATAAGATAATTCTGAACTAGGACTCCTAAATTCCTCCAGATCTGCTTCATACTTATAGTCACAGAATTGTTCAGCACATAAACAGACGCTTCAGTCTAACTCTTCCATACTGACCAGACATCCTAAATAAATGTAGCTCCATTTGCCAGCATTTGGCCCATATCTGTTTTAACCCTTCCTATTCGTGTACCCATCCAGTTACCTATTAAATGTTGTAATTGTACCAGCCTCCTCTGGTCACAGGCCTCCAGTCCAAAAAGCAACCCTCCACAACCATCCTCGGTCTCCTACCTTCAAGCTAATTTTGTATCCAAATGGCTCTCTCTCCCTGGATTCCAAGTGACCTAACTTTGCTGACCAGTGTCCCGTGCAGACCCTTGTTAAACACCTTGCTGAAGTCCATATAGACACTGCTCAGCCTTCATCAATCTTATTTGCCACTACTTCAAAAACATCAATCAAGTTAGTGAGACACAATTTCCCATGTGCATAGCCATATTGACTATCCCTGATTTTCCAAAAATATGTAAATCCTGTCTCTTGAAATCCCTTCCAACAATTTACCCATCACTGACATCAGGCTTACCAGTTTACAGTTTTCTGGCTTTTCCTTGCCTAGTTTTCTCAAATAATGGCACCATATTAGCCAACCTCTAGTTTTCCAGTGTCTCACCTGTGGCTATTGTTGACACAAATATCTGAGCGAGGGGCCCAGCAATCACTTCCCCAGCTTCCCACAGATTTCTGGGATACACTTGATTAGTTCCTGGGGATTTATTTCTGAAGTATTTCCCCATTTAGAAAATAATCTACGGCTGTATTCTTCCTAACAAAGTGTACAATCTCACATTTTCCCACATTTTATTCCAATGGTCCAATTAAGTCCTTATCAAATTTGTAGCAATATATGTCACACCAAATGTATCAGTGTGGCTGACTTTTCTCTGCCCGCATCAATCAATCCACTGAGTTCCACTTCAGTGATCCCCACATCCGATGAAAGAATAAAAGGAAGAAAAGAATGAAAAACTGCTGTGAAAAGGTAATTTCACTTGGCTGCTAGGTGTGGTACCGAGAATTCGAAATTAACATCCTTGAGATGGATTTTTTTCCCCCCACTAGGTATAACAGAATGTGCAGATACCATTGATTCCTTGAGCTTTAATTCCTCCTAAAATGTGGGTTAAAAAATTATCTGATGAGTAACAAGATTTGAGGTTAGTGGGTTGAGTTTTGAATAAGGTCATCAGATATGGTTCTGTTGGGCTAATGCTCGGAGCTGACGACAAAAGATTGAATTTTCAAAGCAAAATAATTTCTTCCACTTTTTTAGCCTTGCTATATTTGTAACATTTTGGCTATCCCACAAGGCTGGTGTTCAAAACATTCAGCAACACTTTTAAGACATAATCTAGTCTAGGACTTCAGTGCAGGACTATAGGTGTTTTGCACTGTGAAATGTATTATCTTTTGGATGAGCTAAATCAAGGGGTCTCTCAGGGGCCTAAGAATCTCATATTAGTCTTCAAAAAAGTACTGAGGTGGCATCTTCATACATATGCCTGGGAGTATGGAGTCTGTAATATTTGAATCTGAAGCTGACAGATATAGGTGGAGTTTCACCAAATAGATGGGCTAAGACAGAGGTAGAGATGAGTCATGTAATTGAGGGGCAATTTCACTTCAGAGCAAGAGGCAACACAAGGTTTTGAACCATCAGGTTTGGACTTTATCACTAGCAGGAGATGGATTTGCTGGCAAGCAGACAAGGCTGGTGCTGTTGTAGATCAGGATGTTACCAACATACATGGGAAAGCCAATCCCACGTCTGCAGGCAATGTCACCAAGGGAAGGTCAAGAATAAATCCCTAAGAATGTTGAAGGGAATTGAAGAGAAACCACTGCCGTTGTTACGGAGTCTAGTTACTATCAGGAACAACTTGGTAATTTGGAAAACAAAGGAAAGGTGTTAAAGGAAGCTATCAGAAGCATGTGAAGTGATCAGTACCATGGCCACAATCACAGAGGGTGGCATTTTGTAACTTTACTTAGGTGCTTTGCAATGCTGTAGATAATGGAAATCTGATTGAACAGATTCACACATGGATTTAGGAGAGAGCAACAAAATCAAAAACTTGGAGAGAACAGGGTGATTGGAGAGGGTGTGGTTGTTTGTGGAGCATTTGAACTTTAAGGAGACCACATTGTTGGTATTTTCATAACAGAGCAGACAGTGTTTCAGGGGAGTAAACCATTTACAACGCCAGATAGCATGGGAGCCAGGAAAGGAATTGGCTGGTCAGCAGTATAATGGGTTTAGAGTTCAAGGAATAAACGGTGGTTCACATGGACAACATAGGCTCTGGGAAGCCATGACGAAAAATAGGAGCAGAGCGAGAGAAAAATGCATATTTAGGGCTAATATGAGAAGGGCGATGAGTATCTGAGAAGGAGAACAATGGCTTTATGGGCAAGATAATGGGGGAAGTGGGATACAGCAGGGGCAGCTGAAAGGAGATTTTGTTCTTATTAATAAAGCCTATGACCTTGCCAGGCTTGTTTGAGGTGACAAATAGGAAAGAAAGATAGGTTAATGAAGATAATCGGTGATAGAGTCAAGAAGCTAGGGGTTATCTTTGCTTTCAGCAACATTAGAAACCTGATATTGGAGCATGGGAAGTAGCAGTTTGTTCCAAACTCATTGTCCAAATGGAATTGCAAAAACATAAGTTAAATTGGAATGAAACAACTTTATCTAAGCTGTACAGTGATATACAAAATGCATCAAGAACAACATACAATGTTTAATTTGTGCTTGTTTGGGGAGATGGTAACTATCGCTAGATTATTAATTCAGTGACCATGGTAGTGTTCTGGGGACAAATCCTGCCATGGCAGATGGTGGAATTTGAATTCAATAAATAGCTGGAATTAGAAATCCAAGGATGACCATGAAACCACTGTCAGTTGTCAGGAAAAAACTCATTTGGTTCATTAATGTCTTTTTGGGAAGGAAAGTACAATCCTCACCCAGCCTGGCCTACATATGACTCCAGACCCACAATTATATAGTTGACACCTAACTGCACTGTAGGCAATTAGGGATGGATCATAAATGCTGGTCTAGCCAGTGATACCCACATCGGTGAATGATTAATAAAAAAAACTGTTTCCTTACTTATTGAATTACCTCTTAACAGGCCTATGGGTTGCTTCAACAACGAATGGGAACAATAGGCTGTTGGTTCTGGTGGCTTCATATCTGTTGCCTAGCAGTCCCCAATCAAATACACACACATGGCAGTACCTAATGTTCTGCTCACCCAATCATTTACTTGGATCACTTTATTGTATGTGAAACACTGCACAATGGTTTATCTCACCAAGCAATTGAAAGGGAGGGAAGGGGGTGGCAGTTACAAGAAATGGAGCCCTCTCATCTTCCAGTAAATTGCAGCTCCAGGCATTGATATGTGAACAGTACACAGTGCATAGTCCTAGTGTACAATGAAGGAACAATATCGATTCGTGCATTGACTCAAGCTCAGAATTCCAATAACCTTAGTGGAAATTGTGAATTTATCTTTAATTAACTGTCACTAACAAACTTCAAGAATCTCCCTCCTGACCTTTCAACAGTGAGGCACTCCTTCAGCACTAAACCTCCAACAGTGCAGCACTCCTTCAGCGCAGACCCTCTAACAGTGAAGCACTCCCTCATTGCCGAACCTCCAACAGTACAGTGCTCCCTCAGCACTGATCCTCCGACAGTGCAGCGCTTTGTACAGGCAATTTCTGAGAAACCAATTTCACTGCTGAACTGTTAATCACAGTAGTAAAAATAATCAGCAATTCAAGGGCATTCTCATATGGCCTCAGACATTCCAATTAGACCCAGTAAAGAAGAGCAAGGCTGATTCAGCAAAGGGGGACTGGGATTCAAGTGGTTTAGCAAGCTGTTGTTCATGAGAGTAGTGCCCCCTCTGAAAAATGATGTGGCTTTCTTTAAGGGTTAAATTGATGGTCTAGAAAGGTGCACAAAATACAACTGAAAATTCGACACATAAGACAAATATTGTGAATGCTGGAAATCTGGAAGAGAAACTGAAAGCTCTGGAAATACCGTGCTGGTTCCAGTATCCTCCATGGAGAGGTTATTCTTTCATCTAAACCACCAGAATTTCCTGCTTTTAGTTGAAAATATCCTAAAAGTGTGGGTATCAGGAAAGAAAGAAAAGGACTTTTTAATTATGAAGAATTATGTAAATATGAAAATTGTTCAGCATTATATACTGGATATTTAAAATAGGAGCGAATCCTGAAGATAATATCAACAAATCAGTTTGCAAATTATGAAAAATCATGAATAATATTTTCTAGGTAGTTAAAAAAAAGGAGGTGAATGACTGGTAAGTGTACAACCTCCATTTCCTAACCTTTTTCCTTTGTGTTCATTCCATTTGACATGATTCTCATCAGCTTCTGTCTCATTGTTCACTATCTCAACAGTGCACAAAAAGTGACAATTTAGCCGAAGCCCATGCCTGCTATCTATATATCAACAGTTAGTCAGTCTCATTCTCCCCACCCCACTGCATCCTTGTTACTCTGCAAGTGTATTCCCACTTTTAGCTAATTTCCTTTTGAAAACTATCATTACATTTGCTTTCACTATTTTGTCATGCTGTGCATTCCAGATTATAATGGTGCCATAAAAATTCTCCTCTGGTCCTTCTGCTAATGATCATAGATAGGTACCCTCTGCTTACCGATAATTCTTGCTCATCGATGCATTTAATCCTCATTTACTGCACAGAAATGCCTCAATTTTGAACAAATCTATTAAAACCCTTAATCTCCAAATCTATAAAAAGAACAGTCCTAACAGTGTACTGGTATGTTTGGAGGTGTTAGTTAAGCCATCAAGATCTTTTTCCCAAGCCTCTGCCAAAAAAGAAACTGAGTGAACTCAAGGATGATCTGAAGCTTGTCCTAATGAACCCTCAGAAACACAAAAGGTAAGCAGAAGTCACCAGCTTTCTGTCCATTTCCTAACCTCCCACGTCACCCCACAGCAGGCTGATTAATGAAACAAATGATTATTTTAAACAGGAATCCACCTATCTGAATGTTTATTGAAAGAACAGGAAGATCCAAGGATGGATATTAAACAGCATAGGAACTGCTGTTTGCTCATCTGTTAGGAGCAACCATTTGCTTTGGCAGATGGTCAGTGTAGGTCAAGGCACCTCTTGGCTAAGGAAGCTTATGCAATTGATATGGTAGCATCACTCAGATCAACCAGAATCTCTGAAGCATAACAAGTTATAATTGTCAGTAGATCTAATTATTTTGTTAAAATGTGTGCAGGAAACACCATTTATGTTCTGGCCAATATTAATGCTTTAACCAACACCACCCAAAATTGCACTAGTCATTCATGACATTTGTTTCTATAATTATCTCAATAATCACTGCATTTCAAAAAATTAGTTACTTCGTTGTGACATCCTTCCCTACAGAAGGTTACTCCTTACAAGACCAGTGTGATCTTCTCCCATTTCTACATGAATTACCTTTTTTCCATTTTCAAATGTTTAAGTGATTTTAGTATTAAATTGTCGCGATGACCGCTAGGCTATAGATAGTGATTCAAAAAACATGCACTGAACCTGACAGCCCATAGAGACTGGGAATGTAATTGAGCTGAATTTGAACTCAGATCATAGAAATGGAAGACTACTCGGTCTAAGTCACCACCCATTGCTGTGGAAACTAAAGATGGTAGGCATACACATGGATTAACAGTTCTGTGTTTGATCTGTTCATCAGATTTGGTTACTGGAGATGAATGCCAATCCGTCTTTACAGAGACACTGTGAGGTTCTCAAAACAGTCATCCCTAAATTAGTGTACGAAGCTCTTGGTAAGATGTTGTTGCCTTCATTTTGTTTTTTCAGAAGAAGATTTGTGGAAACTATTGATATTCATTTCATTTCTTGAAAACCATTGCTTTCATAAACAATCAAATGGTCGCATTGAACAAAATTCTTTTCTCTTCTCAGATGTGGTACTTGAGATATTCAAAAAATGCAGTAAAGGATTACATGTCTTGCCACTTCAGTCACAAAAAGAGTTTGTTCTGATATACAATGGGGATCATCAGGAAAAGCTTACTAGGTCTCTGCCTAGGACAGAAAGCAATGTGTCACCAACAATTCTTAAGCAACCTTGCCGAGTGGCTGTGGGTTCTGTAAAATGCACTGAGAAAAGTCCAATGCAAAAGTCTATGACTTCTTCAAATCCTGCAGTTGCTTCAGCAAAAATACTTCAGAACAAACTTTCATTTGTACCTTATGCAAAGCTGCCAGCCATCTCACTAACAGTGAAACAGAATACATCGAAGACTAACTTTCCAGCAAATTTCCAACTGGCTGCAGCCTCCCCTGGTGAAAACAGCCAACTAAAATCCGACAGACATGGAAGTGCTTTCAAAAAAATACCAATGACCACACAGTTAAAACCTTTAGTCACCAGGAACCCACATTCTAGTTCCCATCCTCGGCAAAGTTTGGTGAGCAATTCCTTGTTGGTCAGTGGTACCTTTCACCCAAAGTACATCAACACGATGGTTGCAAAATCATCGGAGATGAAGATGAGCTCCAAAGAGAACAAGACACCATCTGGTGATGCGGCCTAGACTGCTGTGATAAGAATTGAAAATCACAAGGATTACATATCCATTTGGTGCTAACTTAGTTTCTGCTTAGCCAGGGTTGTTTCTTTAAATTCCAACCACCTTCTTAAAGAACAGTTGATTACATCTTTATCAATGTGACCTCATTGAAGTGCGTAAGATATTACATATGATAGGTTCATGTTTATAATCACCTGTACATCAACAGAAAATATCCTTGATTGGAATGTATTGGTTACGTATTTTGTGGAATAAAAGGAACTTCTTTCATGTTGCCATTTTTTTATTCTAACTAAAGCATACAGGGCTTCTCCCTCCCCTACCTTACTTTAAATGCAAATGTTACCTTTTCAGCTGCAAGAAATCCATCCAATTCAAAGAAGACTGCATTTGTCGACACCAATGCATGCTCTATACACTTCTCATGTCCATTTAAATAGTTTGAAGGGACATGGCTCAGGAGCCAGGAGGGTTGACTATCCTATCTATCGGCGATTCCACTTTCAAGGAGATATGAACCTACACTCCAAGGTCTCTTTGTTCAGCAACACTCCCTAGGACCTTACCAATAAGTGTATACGTCCTGCTAAGATTTGCTTTCCCAAAATGCAGCACCTCGTACACAAATGTTTTCCCTGGTTTTCACAGTGCTGTTTGGGAGCTCCCACATTCTGGAGTTGCAACACATCACGTGCCCTGAAATGTTGATAATGTTTAATTGATGACTTACAAATTCTTTAGTAATTCCCATCCTAACAGTCCTTTGGGTGTTTCTCTGCCCAAAGGACAGCAGTGGTTCAAGAAGGCAGCTCACCATCATGTTCTTGAAAGCAATAAAGAAGGCAATAAGTGCAGACTTAACAAGTAATGCCCATATCCCAGGAATGAATAAAACTAAAATATTTTACTGAATAAATTAAATTAATGTCTTTAGTCTTACCTGTGCTTTTATTCCTATTATTTCAATGGGACAAGTTGAAATATCTTAAATAAGATGGATAGGAAATGCACACCAGCCAATCTAATATGTTTACTACTAATTAAAATGTTACCATTATTAAAATTACCTGAGCTTTGAAAGATGATTAAGAAAAACACTCACCAACCAATCAACTATCTGTCTTCCTGTGACATCACACTTGACTTTCTCAGAACATAGTTGGTCCCCAATGGAGACATAGACATAAACATAAACATAGACATAGACATAGACGAGACTAAACTGGACTGACTGCCTATCAGAGGGTCCTCCTCTCATCCACTCCTGTAGGTGCTGCTGATTGCTTTGGTGTCCCCTTCCCATGTTTTCCTCTAGGTGCTACAGACTGCCTTTCTCATGATCCTCCTTCTGCCTACTCTAGGTGCTGGTGGCTATCTTGGGGATCCTCTTCTCACCTGCTCACCTAAATGTTGCTGACTGCTATCCTTTGGGAAATTCCCCTCACCTGCTCCTCTAGATGCTGCTGTCTGTCTCAGGATCCTTCTTTGATCTGCTCCTCCAGATACTTCTGTCTCTCTTGGGGTCGCCCTTCTCACCTGCTTCTCTAGATTCTGCTGACTGTCTTGATGACCTCCTGAAGGCACCATAGGTGTTTTGTAATGAGGAAACATGTCTACTGTCGTGAAATGGTTACCTGAACTTCCATGATGATGATGTTAGGCCTCTCAGAGCAAGAAAGCCTTCAGGTATAGTCTGCAGTTTTTTAAATTTCAGTCAAATCAACAGCCAAAGACTGATGGCATCAATAGATGAGGCTTGAACACCTGAGGAATGCAATTGAGCTGCAATTCCTGCTGCTTTTTGCTCATCAGTGACATCTACTGGAAGGATGATATGGTAACAAATATGGTGAGGGCAGTGTTGGACTTCATTGTGTTGGTGCTATCCCCTCCTCTTTACGACTGATACCTTGTCAATTCCCATTGTTTCTGTTCATGTGTGCATGAAAAATGAACAGGAGTATTGTATCAGTAGGCAGCATGTGCCTAAATCTTGGTATGGGTCAATGCCATCAGTAACTGAGGCTAAAGGATTAAATAATGAATTAATACTGTACCAGTACAACAAGGTTTATTATCCAGGCAGTCCTGGGTTGTGAATGGGTTCCATTCTGGAGTTCAGTCGTGTTTCAATTTTTATGCAAGTCTGAACACAATGCAGGACAACGTAAAGAAGTTGTTTTTAAGTTCAGGAAACGTTTGCAAGTTGGGTCTTTACAATTAAACCCCTGTGTGGGATCATGTTCGTAAGTACTAGTTTTTTGTAAGTCAAACATTTGTAAGTCAATGACCCCTAAATAAGAAAATTAAGTTAGAATGTGCCTGGCTGAATGGTTATATAGATGCATCTACACATTGAAATGAAGCTTCAGTGTACTTAAAAGCCATAGAAATTGTTGTATTGAAAGACCAAAATCTAACTAGTTGTTTTCTGCCATTCTGGTTGTTGTAAAAAAAAGAGCAAAAGTAGAGTTCGATTATCATCAAAAGTACAACATAACTGGCATGCAGAAGCAACATTTAAATAATATGATTCGCCTGCATTTGCTAAATTAGTTGGTCTCATCCACAGGACAAAACATCCCAGATTTTCCATTTCGTGGACCCTGTTGAGTATCAGTACCATTTTAATTCATGCTTTAATCTCTTGACCTCAGCTACTGAAACACCCACTGAGCCATACCAGGACGTAGGCACCGCCCACTGATACCTGACCCAGCCTGGGTGGCCATTGTTCATGTGTGAGGAGAGACATTGGTCATTCAGTGACACCTACTGAAAGGACCATGCATGTGAACATTAGCCCAGTCAAATGGGCTGCTGACACTCGCAATGTCTTAAAGGTTTTGGCTTAAACACAGACAATTGACCATTTAGACAAGGTACCAGAGGTTTGCCAGAATCTGCAGCCAGCAGGAATTGCAGAAACACGGGTGAGCTTCCTTACTTCTTCTGTTCATTTGAAGCAAAGCATTGAAAATTGTTTTGCTCTCCTCACTAGTTGCAGCTCGGGTCTTCTTTTTTACACGGAAAGGGTGATGAAAACTGGAACTCACTTCATCCTAAAAACTGCAGAATTTTGATTCTTTTATAGAATCCTAGAGACATGGAGTCATACAGTACAGAAACAGATCCTTTGTCCAATTCATCCACGCTGACCAGGCATCCCAGTCTGGCCAAGTCCCATTTGCCAGCACTTGGTCCATATCCCTCTAAACCTTCCTATTCATCTACCCATCCAGATGACTTTTAAATGTTGTAATTGTACCAGCCTCCATCACTTCCTCTGGCAGCTCCTTCCATACATGCACCACCCTCTGTATGAAAAAGTTATCGCTCGGGTCCTTATTAATCCTTCTCCTCTCACCTTAAACTTATGCCCTGTAGTTTTGGACTCCCCCGTCTAGGAAAAGACCTTGGCTCTTTAGCCTATCCGTGCCCATCATGATTTTATAAATCTCTAAGACCATTCCTCAACCTGTTCTGCTCCAGTGAAAAACATCCCAGCCTATTCAGCCTCTCCCTATAACTTTTCCTCCAACACTGGCAACATCCTTGCAAATCATTTCTGCACCCTCTCAAATTTACTGACATCTTTCCTATAGAATTGTACATAGTATTCTAAAAGTAGCTCTTGGCTGATGTCAATAGGTTTTTTATGTGTATCATTGTATAAAATGATATGTGTCAAAGGTGGTTAAATGGAGCTGGGGCAGCAACTCAGCCATATTCTAATTGAACATCAAATAGGCTTGTGGGCTCAATGGCCTAATCTTGTTTTTATGTTCCAAGCTATTAAAAGAGATTGTATAAATTTGTTCATTTGTAAAGTTATTTAGTTTGAAACCTTTGTGCGAACAACTCTTAATTTTATCAAAGTGGTAAATTAAAATAATTGTGAATAATAAATCACACTTTTCATTCATAGAATCACAGAAACCCTACCATGCAGAAAGAGGCCTTTCGGTCCATCAAGTATATACCAACCCTACGAAACACATCTCACCCAGACCCAGTCCTTCACCCTATCCTCGTAACCCTGCATTTCCTATGGCTAATTCATGCACATTCTTGGAGACTACGGGGCAATTTAGCATAGCCAATCTACCTAACCTGCATATCTTTGGATAGTGGGAGGAAACCAATGCACCTGTGGAAAACCCAGCAAACATTGTCCCCACCTCTCACAGGAAGAACTAAATGCTGCTTTATACGTTCTGAGTATTTGCTCTGAATGAATTCTGGTTAGATTATTTTAATAGAGTTGATGCATGTCATAGAATCATAGAGTCATACAGCAGAGAAACAGATCCTTTGTCCAACCAGTCCAGACCGACCGTAATGCTAAACTAAACTAGTCCCACTGGTCTATGTTTGGCCCATATTCCTCCATGAGTTCCCTGTTCATGTACTTATCCAATTGTCTTTTAAATATTGTAACTATATCTGCATCGATCACTTCCTCTAGAATTTCATTCTGTACACGAACCACTCTGCGTAAAAAAAAGCCCCCTTTCTAAATCTTTCTCCTCGCAACTTAAAAATATGCCCCCTAGTTTTGAACTCCTCACCCAAGAGAGGAGATCCTTTTCATTCACCTTATCTATGCCCCCTGTGATTTTATAAACCTCATTAAGATCACCCCTCAACCTCCTACACTCCAGTGGAAAACATCCTAATCTTTCCAGTCTAATTTTATATCTGAAACTCTCCATTCCCGGTCACATCCTGGTAAATCTTTTCTGAACCCTCTCCAGTTTAATAATATCCTTCCTATGACAGTCAATGAGTGAAATGTTGTATCAATGACATTCTTTGATACAAGTCTCAAATCTTCATCACTGTTCCTTCTTCAATATTCTCATATGCTGAATTGCTCCAGGAACATATAGACTTTGGGATTTTTCTATTGCAATTCCTCAACCATTTTTCATTAAAATTTTATGGAATCTCACAGCATAGAAGAAGACCATTCAGCCAATTAGATAGAACGATAGTACACTGGTTTACTGTTATCAATGTACTTTATGTTCATCAATCCAATGCAGAGGGCAATGAGGATCTAACATGGGTCTAGTCTTTACAATGGGGAAACCAACTCCCGTCAGACACAACTCTTACCCAAATCTGTCCCACCAAAATTCCACTCCCTTCCTGTCTCCTGGCCACATGCAAGCATTTTGGAGTCATTTATGCATAGGAAGTAGGCCTGCAGCAGAAGGGAGATAATTAACCTCTGAGTTTCCTGAAGAAATATCTTATTTTGTTGTCACTTTTCTTACCTTTGCTGGTGATGCCAATGTGTGCACCAACGTGCACTAGTAAAATCCTATGCTATTGAAGCTCTGATACTCTGTCAATCCATTGAATGCCAGAATTCAAGCCTAACAGGCAATCCTTCTATATGAGCAAATAGGAGAATCACACTGTAGGCTGTGTTTTCTTCAATGTCTTGTGATCTACCACAACCTAAGGGTACAGATAGGCCATTTAGGACTGAGATGAGGAGGTATTTCTTCACCCAGAGAGGGTTGAGCTGGTGGAATTTGCTACCACAGAAAGCAGTCAAAGCCAAATAATCTATGATTTCAAGAAGGAGTTGGATACGGTACTTGGAGCTAAAGGGATCAAAGGATATGAAGGAAAAGTGAGAACAGGCTATTGAGTTGGATGATTAGCCATAATCATAATGAATGGGAGAGCAGGCTCAAAGGGCCAAATGCTCCTGCTCCTATTTTCTGTTTCAATGTTACCTGACCATGTACAGATAGGCCAAAGGAAGAGAACTATAAAGCCTAGACTATCATCTTCAACTATATAGTACATTCTTTTTGAATTTACCCAAAACAGACCAAAGATTTGACAAAAGCACAAGTATCTATGTCTGGGCTACTTGCTTGGAGGAAGCTTCTGAAAAGTAATTTTGCACATCTCCTTCTTCCTTGCAATTATGACGCAATGCAGTAAATACCAAATAACACCGTGAAGTGGGATAGTGGATTTTGGGAGGATTCCTGATCTGTGATGTCAACTTTAAAAATGTCCCAATGGACTTATAATGACACAGGACTGGTGTATCATCTCCAGCTGATAATTTGGTAATAAGATGCATGATATCACAGATATTTACTAACAGGTGGTATGAAACAACACTGCCCATTGTTGAACTAAATATAATTTTCACAATATGTCTTGGGAACAATGATTTGTTGACCACATTACAGAGAATAACACAAGATTAGTATCCAGTGTTATACTTCCTATATCTAATGCATGTATACATCTCTCATTAATTATCTTGTGATTTTTTTATTTGTAATATTCAGTGCGTATAATATTGTATTTATTATCTAATGATTTCAATTGGTCAATATTACCATGTAGATCTGTGAAATGATTTGAGGAAAAAAAGCAATGTATTTCAAATTTGCATGGTAATCTCACTTTCTCTTTCCATTATTGTTTCAATCTAGATGTTTTATGTATTCTGCATCATGTCCCTTTCAGACGCTCAGACGCTATGAACTCTAACACTATTCTATCCCAATTAACCTGCCAGTCATACACCAGGCTGTAGCTTCAGATTTATCGTCTGTCTTTCCTACATCCTAAAACTCATCCTGGTGTTCCAGGCCTGGCCCCAGCCTCTCCCTCTCTCTCTTTCTCATTGAGTATCTGATATAGGTCCTCCTCCGTCCCTCCCACTCAAATGTTTAACATCTATGTATCCATGACCACTGGTTCCCCATTCCCTACCAATGGGACAACAGTTCATTCAGAAAAATATTAATAAAAATTGAAATATGGTGAAAGTATTGAACTTTCCATGTATCTTGTGTAAATATATCACCTTGTTTTTCCTCCCAGACCTATGGATTTATCTGTTGGTATCACCATTCTATATTTTGTTGTCTTGGCATTTAATTTACAGGGGCAATGATCAATCAACTACTCTTATTTTCATTATGTAAACTGGTATAATAAATTAACAGGTCCCTATCTGTGTGAGTTAGCAATTTTGATACTGCTTCCAGCAGCCTTGTATGTCTATTATTGATCCATGGCATGTTTTGTATTGCGAGTTATGGAAGTGTGATAATCTCAGGCCAGACAATCACCCAGACAAAGTCCTGGTAAAGATGAGGCATGCATTTCAGATCATTGCAATGGAAAAGAGGGGTTGTAGTAGGGTTGACCAAAATGATTTTACACAGAATTTTTAGCACGTGGGATAGTCTGCTTAAAAACATTGGTGGAGGGATTGAGAATTTATGACAGTTTTTAAAATGAAGAATAGATACTTAAAAAAAGAGACATGCACATGGAGACAAAGCAGCAGAGTGAGTAGTTGCCAACTCTCTTTGAGGTTTCATCATATAACATCATATTGCTAAATATCTATCCACTCAGTCTTTCTTTCCCTATCTCCAGTAGTATTACAACAATTAAACAAATATGTTCAAAGGGATGATTTGGAGATGCTGGTGTTGGACTGGGGTGTACAAAGTTAAAAATCACACAGCACCAAGGTTATAGTCCAACAGTTTTAATTGGAAGCACACTAGCTTTCAGAGCGCTGCTCCTTCATCAGGGAGTTGTGCAAAGGGAGTGGGGGAAACAACTTTCTTCAATGCTCCTTTTATTTTTTTACTGTTATGTCACTTATACAACAGTCAAGATTAGAGTGATGAAGTGCTCCTGCCCAAAACATCGATTTTCCTGCTTCTCAGATGCTGCCTGACGTGCTGTGCTTTTCCAGCATCACTCTAATCGCCAGCATCTGCAATCCTCACTTTCGCATAGTTGACTGATACAATAGTGTTTGGAAGTTAATTTTTAAATCTTGCAAAATCCAGAACTATCCTGGAGGTTTGACAGCCTGCTACAAAGTGGAACAATGCACACTGCCTTTTCAGAGGTTAACTCATTAAGCAATGGACTGAGTAGCCTCCTGTATTATGAAGTTCAATGCTTTGCTTTGTATTCACACAGCATTATTATAAATTGAGTATTAAAAAAAACAAATCTCCCAATCATTTAGAATATTAACAAAGAATGCCATTGGTTTGGAGCAGGGTGGAACATCACAATATGTTTAAAATTCAGTTCCATTTTTAACCAGGATTTCCTTTCATCATAAACCACACATGCCTAGAATAGCCGTACAAAGCCAAGAAAGCAATGATCAATCAGGACTCCTAATCCTCACTTCTTTCATTTCTCAGTGACCCTGTCAGAAAGTGCAAGGATGCTGATGTCAGATGAGGAAGTGATTGGGTTTTCATTCAATATCTTTTCCTTAAACAGGCTATACACACACATAGCTCATACCTGCAGACCTAACTCATAGTATGTGACAATTTTCAACATAGCAACAAAGGCTACACTTCAGAATGACCTCACTGGTTGTGAACCTCTTTGAGACATCATGAAGTAATGCAAAGCGCAATCAAAATGCAAGCTCTTTTTTCACTAATTTCGACAATAAGAAATTAAAATATGGCAGTCATCAAAACGCTCAAATTAAAATTTGCTTTTATAATCCCTGTGTACATGCAGCCAGGAAAGACCCAGTAATCGAAATGAGGGAAGTACAATGATGTACCTCC
This sequence comes from Chiloscyllium punctatum, assembly GCF_047496795.1. Classification (NCBI taxonomy): domain Eukaryota; kingdom Metazoa; phylum Chordata; class Chondrichthyes; order Orectolobiformes; family Hemiscylliidae; genus Chiloscyllium; species Chiloscyllium punctatum. Next base: position 11,147,848 of record NC_092754.1, read on the forward strand.
CAGGTACCGTGTAGCTCCTTTGACTGCACCTTCCAAATCCACAGTCTTTATCATCGAGAGGGACAGCAGCAGCAGATCATCACCAACATCACCAACTGCATGTTCCCTTCAAGCCACAGAGCATCCTGGGAACTATGACATTAGCTGTCATTGAGTCAAAATCCTAAAACTCCTTTCCTTGAGCGCTTGAGTTTACCTACAGTTTAAGGCAACTCAGCTCCACCTTCTTAAGGGCACTTAAGGATAAACAATAAATGAGCAGCACTCACATCCCATGAATGACTAAAAGGAATTTCACATAAGATCTGTCAGTCCCCTTGCAATGACCATCTGCATGTTATAATGCAATGCTGACATCACAGTGACCCTTGCTATGTTGAGTGCATGCATGTTTTTTACCCTTAATTTTTATTGGCATTCATCATTGTATACATTACAATCACTTTATCAAACACAGCACATATCTGGCGAATGGGGAGTAATGCTGTCATTTGATGTAAAGCTTTAGACCTGTGTCATAAATCACTCACGTTTTGCTGTCTTTGGCTTATGACATGAGCCGAAGCATTTCGTAAAAGGGGAAAACCTGGTTGGTGATGCCATGACTTTAAATATAGATGAACCTTATCTTTCCAACACAAAGATTGCTTCTTAAGCAATCTCAATTCCCAGTCATTAAGCTACACCAAAGTTGAACAAGTTAGTTAAAAATCGAAGTTGCTGTGCTACTGTATTATACTGACAGAGAGTAAATATCATGTGAATTTATACCTTCAGCATCTTGGCTATGTTGCTTCTCCACTTCTATCCCCCGTTATGCTGCTTAACTTTTCACTTATGCCTTCTGCATGGAAACTCCACCTTAGAGGCTCCCTGCCTCCATTCCTGATGAAGGGATTTGCCCGAAATGTCGATTTTCCTGCTCCTCGGATGCTGCCTGACCTGCTGTGCTTTTCCAGCACTACTCAAATCTAGACTCTGGTTTCCACCATCTGCAGTCCTCACTTTTGCCTAGTTGATGGAAACTACACCGTCCACTGCAGCCCTTACGGATGTCTATGGGATCATTGGAACATAAGAGGGAGTGGGCCATTGAGCCTTTCAAACCTGCTCTATCATTCCATAAAAAACAGGGCTGATCTGGGTTGTGGTCTTAGCTCAAACTACCTGTCTTTCCTTATTAACCACTAAGACTCTTTTCTGTCAAAACAAAATCTCAACCTTGAATAAATGTAAAGACCCAGCTACCACTACCTCCTAGGATTCTAATGAATCTTAAAAAGAAAATAAATCTTGTCTTAGTATTAAGACCACAACATGCAGGAGCAGAATTAGGCCATTTAACCATCAAGTCTGCTCCACCATTCAATCATGGATGATATGTTTCTCAACCCCATTCTCCCACCTTCTTCCCCCCTCACTTTATCCCCTTTCTAATCGAGAACCTATCTTTTCCTTTTTTAAATATACTAAATGACTTGGCCTCCATGGCCATCTGTAAGAATAAGTTCCACAGAGTCACTACACTCTGGTTGAAGAAATTAGGAAACCTCTTATTCTTAAACTCTGTTCCTTATTTTTAGTCTACTTCACATGTAGAATAATGCTCCAGGAATCCCACTCTCTCCAGTCCCCTCAATAAGATCACCCCTCACTCTTGTAAACTCCAGTGAATATAGGCCCAAGCTATTTGACCTTTCTTCATGAGCTAACTCAGTTGGCCAAGGAATAAGTTGAACAAACAAATAAGTTAGGTGGCATGGTGACTCAGTGGTTAACACTGCTGCCTCACTGCGCCAGTGACCAGGGTTCGATCCCTGCCTCAGGCAACTGTCTGTGTGGAGTTTGCACATTCTCCCCGTGTCTGCATGGGTTTCCTCCGGGTGCTCCGGTTTCCTCCCACAGTCCAAAGATGTGCAGGCCAGGTGAATTGGCCATTCTAAATTGCCCGTAGTGCTAGGTGGATTAGTCAGGGGTAAATGTAGGGGAATGGGTCTGGGTGGGTTGCTCTTCGGAGGGTTGGTGTGGACTTGTTGGGCCGAAGGACCTGTTTCCATATTGTAGGGAATGTAATCTAATCTGAAACTTCTCCAAATTGCTTCTAAAATGATTAATTTTCTTTTGATAAGACCAAAATTGTACACAGTGTGGTACCATCAACACTTTGTCCAGCTGCAGTAAAACTTCCTAACTTGTACATTCTGTTCCATTTGTAATAAAGTCTGACATTCCACTTAGCTCCCTAATCATTTTCTGTATCTATATATTAACTTTCTGCAATTCATATACTGGACTCAGTCCCTCTCTATCACAGGGTCTTGCAATCTCCCTTTATTTAAATATTCTATTTCTTTTCTATCCTCCTTGCCAAAAGGTCTCATTGTTTATCTATAGTCTGTCCACTGCACAGGAATTTGAGGAAAGACATTCTGGCTATTGAGGGAGTGTAGCGTAGGTTCATGAGGTCAATTCCTGGAATGGCGGGATTACCTTACACTGAAAGACTGGAGGGACTGGGCTTGTATACCCTTGAGTTTAGAAGACTGAGAGGGGATCTGATTGAGACATATAAGATTATTAAAGGATTGGACACTCTGGAGGCAGGAAACATGTTTCCGCTGATGGGTGAGTGCCGAACCAGAGGACACAGCTTAAAAATACAGGGTAGACCATTTAGGACAGAGATGAGGAGAAACGTCTTCACCCAGAGAGTGGTGGCTGTGTGGAATGCTCTGCCCCAGAGGGCAGTGGAGGCCCAGTCTCTGGATTCATTTAAGAAAGAGTTGGATAGAGCTCTCAAGAATAGTGGAATCAAGGGTTATGGAGATAAGGCAGGAACAGGATACTGATTCAGGATGATCAGCCATGATCATATTGAATGGTGGTGCAGGCTTGAAGGGCAGAATGGCCTACTCCTGCACCTATTGTCTATTGTCTATTGTCTATTGAAACATTTGAGAAACCATTGAGACAAGGAAAGGCATTGTGTGTAAGCAAGTCTTTTGTTTGAGGGGGCTGTTTATTTCCATCTTGCTGCTATCCCAGGTTTTAAGTCTGAATGAGACAGCAGGGAAGCAAATCACAGGCAAAAATAATTTAACACGAGGAGTCTTGATTTTTGAGCGGTTGTAGATTTAAAGTTCAACATTCTCACCGAGCGGTATGGAGGCAGTTTGTAAGCATGTGCGGATAGAGTTCAAATGATGTTGTTTGGGCATCGCAATGCTGCTTCCGTGTTAGTCTGAGACTTCCTCAACCTGTAATATTGGACAGGATATGACCATTTCCGGCTCACATTTAAAATGCTATTGATTGATTTCACTGGTAGTTTACAGTTGGTTTTTGGAGATTTTTGCCTGTTTTAAAATGTCAGCCAGGATTACATATAGAACACAGAACAGTACAGCATTAGGAATCTTCCATTGCACATTTTAAAATCAAAATGGGGGGGGGGGGGGGTGTTCTTCCATACCAGTTAGAGGAATAAGAAGGCTGCAACTGTAGAACAATGCTCACAAGTTACAGCCTGGGATAGCTCAGCTAGAAGGAGACATGTTTCCTATCCTTTACAACAGGATCTTTACAGTTCAAGACTGACAAACTCGCTTTGCCTTTCTGAGTAGCTTGAGACTACATATATCCAAAGGTTGTCACTAACAAGACATAAAACACACTGTGACTGTGGCATGGTTGAAAGCCTCTCTTCCCTCTGAGTCAGAACCTTGTAGTTTCAAACCCTAGTCCAGAGATTTGAGCATAACATTTAGGCTGACCCTCTGGTGCAGACCCAAGGTGAGTCAGGGCTTCTGTCTTACAAATGAGAATTGAAACACAGACCCCGTTTGTCATAGGGTCTGTTTCTGTGCTGTGTAACTCTTTGGCCCAACCAGTCCATAATCCCAAACTAAACTAGTCCCACTTCCCTGCACTGGGCCCATATGCCTCCAAACATTTCTTATTCATGTACTTATCCAAATGTCTCGTAAATGTAACTGTACCCACATTCACCACTTCCTCTGAAAGCTCATTCCATGCGTGAACCACTTTGTGTAAAAGAAATTGCCATTCATGTCTTTTTTAAATGTTCATGTGACTCAACGTAAAATAAGAGCAACAAAGAAAATCTTCCTGGTGTCCTTGTCAATATTTATCTCTCAACATCACTAAAACAGGTTACTCAGACATTAATCCAGAAATGCTTATGCACAAGTCTGATGCACCATTTCCTACGTTCCAACAGTAACCAGAATTTCAGCACTTAGCTGTGAAATGCTTTGGCAGGTCCTGACGCACAGCTGAAAGGCACTACAGAGCAGAAAGCCTTGATCTCTTGGAATTTGGCTCTTTCCAGGTTGCAGTAAGGTTATCAGGAACATCAATCAGTCTGCCGTTCATGCTTGATCCCCATCTGACTGACCTCTCATTTGTAAGAACATTTGCATTAATTTCCAAGTGGACATCACAGGTAGCAGATTAGAGATTTGCAGTGTTTACATGGATAAGTCACTGACTACATCCCTCCAGTCATACTTAAGAGTTTGTCATAAACTGATACACCTTCAGAGAACCTGAAACTAGTGTGATCACCAAGAGTGCACCAAACAGGTCTTTAGCAGATTTCCTGGCAGCTCCCTTAATCCATTTATGTTACAGCATGCTTCATTTGCTCAACCTTTTCCCCTTCACAGGGGACAATCTGCACACACTGAGTTTAATGATTCCCTGTCACTACCCTGGGAAGTGTGCACTAACACTCTCACCTTACTATTTCACGATATTGCAAATGCTTAAATGATCATATGAATCACTAACATATTCATTTGCCTGATTTTTAACTGTTTTCTACGACAAAACTCACACCTGATTTTATCTATAACCAGAAAAGATTATGAAGAGACTTGTCCTTTAATAGATGAAAAATTGCTTATTAACTATGACAATGCAAACATGAACATATTCCCTTTAAACTCAAACACACACACATTCATTCACAAACAGGACAGCAGACATATCATGGGTAGAAAACAGGCAAAAAGGCATACATTCTGTGAATCATAAAATTAAAGACTCATAGAATCCCTATAGTGGGGAAGCAGACCATTCAGCCCATTGAAGAGCATCCCACCCAGAACAACCCCACCCCCCCCCCCCCCACACCCCTTCTTTAACCTATCCCTGTAACCCTGCATTTCCTAAATTAAGAGTCAAGGTCATCAGGGTGCAGTGTTCCCAATTTATATTTCAAAAACAATTGTTTTCATTTGCCTCCAGCCTTGAAGAGATGCAACATTATTTTTAAGGCAGGGCAGGTGACTAAGGTGTCAGTGGGGAAGCACTTTGGGGCCAGCGACCAATTTTGGTGTCATCTGCAAACTTACTAACTGTACCTCTTATGCTTGCATCCAAATCATTTATGTAAATGACAAAAAGTAGAGGACCCAGCACCGATCCTTGTTGCACTCCACTGGTCACAGGTCTCTAGTCTGAAAAACAACCCTCCACCACCACCCTCTGTCTTCTATCTTTGAGCCAGTTCTGTAACCAAATCGCTAGTTCTCCCTGTATTCCATGAGATCTAATCTTGCTAAATCAGTCTCCATGGGGAACCTTGTCGAATGCCTTACTGAAGGCCATACAGATCACATCTACTGCTCTGCCCTCATCAATCCTCTTTGTTACTTCCTCAAAAAACTCAATTAAGTTTGTGAGACATGATTTCCCATGCACAAAGCCATGTTGACTATCCCTAATCAGTCCTTGCCTTTCCAAATACATGTACATCCTGTCCCTCAGGATTCCCTCCAACAACTTGCCCACCACCGAGGTCAGGCTCACCGGTCTATAGTTCTCTGCCTTGTCCTTATCACCCTTCTTAAACAGTGGCACCACGTTTGCCAACCTCCAGTCTTCTGGCACCTCACCTGTGACTATCAATGATACAAATATCTCAGCAAGAGGCCCAGCAATCACTCCTCTAGCTTCCCAAAGAGTTCTCGGGTACACCTGATTAGGTCCTGGGGAATTATCCTCCTTTTTGCATTTCAAGACATCCAGCACTTCCTCCTCTGTAATATGGACATTTTGCAAGATGTCACCATCTATTTCCCGACAGTCTATATCTTCCATATCCTTTTCCACAGTAAATACTGATGCAAACAAAATGTTTTAAAAATTCTTCCGATAATTTCTCAGAACTTCATACGTGGTATTTAATCTTAAAACTCATTTGTACTAATCAAGATTAGTTTTATTTCCCCTTTCAACTTTACTGTAAGTTTGCCTACGGCTGTTTCTGAAGTTTCGAAACTTTTGACTGCACGCTTCTGCAGCTAACTCTTGTACAGCTAATATGGCATCTTTTTTACAGCATAATCCATCGAAACCTCTTCTAAAATGATGAATAAATTTCATGGTCTCTATATGCACCTGCTCTACATAGATAGAGTCCAATTTTCCTTCATTTGTTTTTTCACCTTTTCAAATGCATTTAAAAAGTGACACCATAGTACTTCAAATTTTGATAAGTACTCTACAAGTTAAAACATACCTTTACAGAACCTTAGATTACAGTTTGGATTTTTCTTGTCAGAGCTTCCTTCTGCATTTGAGATTTTTTTAAAACCTCTATCTTCCTAAACTAGTATTCTTTTCTTAATTTCCTCTATTTATCCAAATCCATGTAACAATAAAGCTAATTCGATTTAATTATCCTTTGTCTTGAATCTCTAGTTCCAGCCTCTTAAATTCTCTCCCATTCTTTTTCATTCCTTAAGATCAAGACTTCTAGCACTCTCTCATAATCACTGCACCGCAAACTGAAATTACTCACCATTTGATGCACCAAATCCCCCTCTTATCCCTCCACCAGTTCCAAAATGTTGCGCCAAGTTCCTAATTACCTCTGCCTTCCCAGCTTTGACAGGCAATTCCAACTTTAACTCCTTTGCCAAATCTATCACTTTAGCCTTAATTAAGTGTTGTAAAGGGGTCAGAGATCCTTCCTACATCCACAGGTTAGCATTAGCGGCTTCCAGTGCCATTTTTTCAATTGTATGAGAAACCTGGTATCTGTCAATTTATTACTAATGAATTTTACTCCAAACCAAATTTAATGTCGTCTGTATTCAAAAACTCCCCTGGCGAGCCATCAAAATCTTTTTTTCATAATATTGACTGGTATAATATTGTTGGTAGTTAAGCCCCTGTATTCCATGACCTATTGCAAATGTATAATGGATCAACTGAATCATTAAAGTTGTTAATTAATCTGATTTTTACCACCTCTCCAGGACAAATGTAATTCACACCAGATTTCAACAATAACCAAAAAGAATTATCAATAAACTTATCCTTTAACAAGTAGCAAACATATTATTAACTACCACAATGTACTCTTAAAATATATCCCTTTTAAATCCAAAAACGCACATACATTCATTCATAACTATGACAAACAACACAGACAGGTTAGCAGTAGTATCGTTAGTGAAAAGCATAGATAAAGAGGAATGAATTCTGTGGTTAAGTGTCCAAGCCACAAGGGCGTAATGAGGTGAATTAATATAAATTTTGTCCTTTGGTGATGAGATCACGTTGCCAATCCCCGTGATAGCCATCCTTAATTCAGTAGCCAGTCAGCTGAACCCAGTCTTTGCTTGAGTTCGAAGTTCTTTACCAGAGCTTTTTACGACTTTTTGTTTATTTAGACGTGGTGACAAATAGAGCAATCTTTCCTTGCTTGTGGGCTTTTTCTCAGCTTTGTGACAAACAGCAAGTTAAAAATCCATAAACTATTGCCAGGAAACCCAAAGGCACCTGTCTCACAAATGAACTGAATCCAGCTTCTTCAAAAGTTACATGACCTTATGTAACCAATAAGTGAGCACCACACTGTTTCACTTGTGATGATAAGTTGCACAAAAACACTGGTATGTTCTCTGCAGCACAATAGTGTCTATATGTCCACCTAACCAGTTTATAACTAAAATCAAGTGCATAGTGTTTACGATTCTCAGGAATTAATGTACAGAAGCCCAACTGTGCTGTATCCATATGCATGAATCTGTTAGATCTCCATTGAAATCACTGATGTTCTCAAACAGGAACTCCAGTGCCTACACCTATTCCTCCTGTCAAGGCCAAAAGGAATTATCCTATGTAATAGTGGACTTGCTGCATGCCGCATAATTGTGCCCTGTAATCGAGGCCCCCCTCCCACTGAACAAAAACTTTATCAAGTTGAAGGAAACAGCACTTGATAAGAAGAGAAAGGCAGAGAAGTAGGTGATGAGTCCGCTCCTTTGCCTGTAGAAATGATTAGATAGCAGCCCACTGAATTCTTCAAGCTGACTATTTCCTGCATTAACAATTTGAACCAATATTTGCCCCTGACTAACCAAACTGCAATGAGTATTGTTTGCTCAATCACATGTTATTTGTCAACTCCTTCTCAATTTTCAAAATAAAACAGTAGTCTTCTTGCAGACAATTCATTAGACCCAACAGTTGTTCTTCACAAGTGATGTTATGTTTTTCTTTTAGTGGCTTCACCCCTACAAAACCTACTGGCAAGATCTTTGTTTCATGGTTGACTTATTGGTCAGTCAATGGTCAGATTATGCACTCATCCTCCAATCAAGGATGGTGGGGCATGTTTATCGATGGCAGCAGGGTTAATATCGAGCCTCCCAGAGCTGCACGGTGAAGGGAGGGGGTGGAGGTATCGTTTCACATATGTGAAAACCTTTTAACATGAGAAGTAGCTACAGCTCCCTGATTGTCTTGGTGGAGATGAAATCCTTCCACAGAGTGGAGTGTGTGGCTACAACTCATGCTTCTGCATCGTAGCGAGAGTTAGGCTTTTGACCAGGAACCCCCAATGCCCCAGTCTATTTATCTACTGACAGGAGGCCATCTCCTTTCCCTTGGCCATCTGAGTAATTCTGAAGTCCTTTCTGCACACTGTAAATATCACAGTGGCATGAGAGATGGGGCTCGATTGGCTTTAATAGAGGAAAGCAAGCTAAAATATCTAAATAATCCACCATTTTTCTTGATCTTTGTTTTACACCCTAGCATTCTAAGACAAATGTATTTAATGTCTGTAAAATTAGAGAAGGTTAAGGGATAATCTGATTGAAGTTTTCAAGATATTAACAGGAAAAGATCAATAGATAATGATCAATATTTCCAATAATTGGGGAATTCTAGACCGCTCTGGAGAGATGTTAGGAAGCACTTCTACACACAAAGGGTGGTAGAGACAGTGGATGTTGAATCAGTTGTTAATTTTAAATCTAACAGAGGTTTTTTTTAATTTTGTTAAGCAAGGGTATTAAGGAAAATGGGCCAAAAGCAGGTAGATAGTGTTAGGCCACGGTCGCATTAAGTAGCAGAACTTGCTCGAAGGGCTGAATGGCCTACTCCTGTTCCTAAAATGAGAGTGGATAGGCAGGTGAAATTCATGAAAAAGCAGCCAAAAAGTTACATTGCACATAGACTCATGAACGATGTGGGTCTAAGACAGTCTTGGAGCTTTGATGGCATCAGGTGGGGTGAAATTTGCCAAGTACATTAACACTTTCTGGTTTCAGGAAACCAAAGAGGAGATATAATGTGTCTATGAGCCCACATCCATTTTGGCAGCTTATTGGGTCCAATTTTCTCTGTGCAGCCTCCCATCGTAGAACCACAAAGTTCGGTGAGAGAAGTTATTACAGTGTGGCTAGGAACTGGGCCCCAGAAAGGACAACCTGGATGATTTCTGCAGGAACTCCCTACTCCTCACTACCCTGCAATCATAAACCCCTCCACTGTCCTAACTCAAAAACATACCTTCGATCCTATGGTTTTGGCTGATTAGACACTGGGCCTCAATCTAGCACATTGCCTGTTTTGCAATAACCAGAAACCCCTTTGATTTAAAATGGAAGCCAGATCCTTGAAGTGGCTTACAACTCTCAGTCAAATTGCCGGCATGTTCCTTCAGCCATCTGGAAAATTGTAAGATGCACTGTGCAGGATTTGAAACATTTTTGAGTGCATCCCAACTATTTTGAAATTTCTGACAAAGGCTATCTCTGTGTTATCCTCAGTGTTATCCACTTTGTGGCTTAAAATATTTGTCCTCTTCTAACTTTGAAGTGCCAAAGGACTAGTAAATATTGGCAGGTGGTCTTGTATCGTATGGCAGAAAGAAAAGGATTAACGGTAGCTCCTGGTTGTGTCTTCCTGAGGCTGATGCTGATATAGTTCTTCTTGCCACAGTCCCTTTCCCTGTTACATGCTGCTTACATCATAAAGACTTATACTTGCTGACACTACCACTGTCCCCAGTGTTCCCAGGGACTCAGAAGAAAACACTAAGAATAGAAATTCAGTTGTAAAACATATTGGCTGGTGACCATCAGTTACCTAACCATTACCTTACAATCTATATCATTGCTTTCATGCTTTTTGACATAATTTGAATTCTTTGATTAATTGTTTCTATTGTCCAGTCCATCACAACACTATTGATTTCCAACTTCTACAATATTACCCAAATCGACTTATCCCTTCATCTTTCTGCTGGTGAAACCATCAGCCATGCTCTCATTAACTGCACATTCTGTTAATCTGATGCGACCAACTTTGGCGGTTCACCATCCGCAGACTGGAATCCCCCCAAAACCTTGCTGCTTGCTTCCCAACTCACTCCAAGTCCCATTTGCTGAACACGTATGTGCACATTATATCGTAAGACCAAAAGATATAGGAGTGGAATCAAGGCCATTCAGCCCATCGAGTCCCAGGCATTCAATCATGGCCGATGGTCTTTTAAACGCCACTTATCCACACTCTCCCCATAGTCCTTAATTCCTTGTGAGATCAAGAATTTATCAATCTCTGCCTTGAAGACATGTAACATCCCAGCCTCCACTGCGCTCCATGGCAATGAATTCCACATTGACGGGCAGTAGCTCTGAATCGAGCAACACTTCAAATTTAAATTCAAATCTTAATCTCTGTAACTTTGTCAAGTCCTAAATACTTCTGAAAACTTTTTGTTTCTCCAATGATGGTTTCTTTTGCTTCACTGGCCTATTTCACCCCAAGATATATTGTTGTAAAAGTTTGAGAATTTCCTACGCAATTAATTATTAATTATAATGGCCTGCCATTCTTATTTTGCTCATTTGCAATGCAGCCTCAGATGAATTTCTAATTTTGGATTCTTAAAAGAAAATCATCTGTCACAATCTTTTTCTTGGAAAGATACTGCTATATCAGGGAGATAGTGGCGTCATCGTAATATTACTGAGTTAGAACTTCAGAAGCCCAGGCTAACTGGAGCTGAAGGGTCACTGGAGCTGAAGCATTAACTCTGCTTTCTCTACACAGATACAATCAGACTTGCTGCATTTCTTGAGTAATTTCTGTTTTTTGTTTCAGATTTCCAACACCTGCAGTTCTTTGTTTTATTATAACCCAAGCTAATTCTTTGGGGGTGGGCCTTCAAATCCCACCATTGCAAATGTTGAAATGTAAGCTCGATTAATAAAAATGAAATTATATAAATTTCGATGAATTAAAAAGAAAACTCGTCTAATGTTGCAAACGGATTCATTTCTGTTTGTCACAAAATTTCGTCTGGTCCACTAATATCCTTTTTGGGAAATAAATCTACCATTGTAACCTACTCTGGTCTATAGCATTGTGGTTAAATGCCCTCTGAAGTGGCCTTGAAAAACATTCAGTTGCAGGAAACCACAGCAAACAGGAACAAAACTGGACAGACTACTTAGCATCAACGTAGAAGTGGGAAATGACAATGATGAAGCTGCTTTTTTCAATTTGCTTAATGACATCTCATACTGAAGCAAGCAGTCCCACAGACAAGTCAGGCAAAAACCTGGTACAGTCATACTTACTGAATCATATCTTACAGCTAATTTCCCAGACACCATTATCATCATCCATGGTATTGATTGTGGAACCACCAGAGGCAGAAGCACAGTGCAATGCAGTCATTTGGGAATTGCCCAGGAAGCCTTCAGCATTGACTCTGAACCCCATGATGTCTCATTTGATCAGATAGAAAATGGGCAAGAACACTTCTTGCTGATTGCCCAAGTTGGGTTCTTCTGATCTTCTTATAAGCTCAGGCTGGACCTTAAGGTTTATTAACTATAACACCAGAGGAGCAGAAATTAGGCCGTTAGCCCATCGAGTCTGCTCTGCTTTGAATCATGGCTGATAAGTTTCTCAACCCCATTCTCCCACTTTCTCCCCATATCCCTTGATCCCCTTGACAATCAAGAACCTATCTATCTCAGTCTTAATAATGCTTAATGACCTGGCCTCCACAGTCTTCTATGGCAGTGAATTCTATGTATGTATGTATGCAATGTACACAATGTGTATATACAATATATACATGGTCATATGGGAGCAGAGCTCCCAGCTCCAAGCTGCTCCAGTTCCAATCTTTGAGCAGAGTCTCTATGACCAGAGGTCACAGTTATATTACAGCAAATTTCAGAGGCTAAACAACATGTTCATTCAACACTACCTCTACATCTTCCCCAACTATATTCTCAGTATCCAACATTATTAACTGTTATTATTAACATTCACCTGATGGTATTTCCATTTAACAAAATATACTTCTGGAGAGTCTTCCCATGTCATCATTGTCCAACTCCACTCAAATTTTTCTACTTGCTTCAAAAAATCCAAAAACAAGTCTCCCCAGAAGACCCATCTTTTGAGCCTATTCCTGTGTGACAACCTTTTTGTACCCATCTCAAGTCTATTTTCCCCTTTTGTTCAGTCTCTTCCCATTTACATTTGTGATTGTTCTGATGCTTTACATTGGTTTCACTGTTTCCAGTTTCCTGGCCATAGCTGCCTTTTTCTTCACTATCAATCTGCAATCCCTCTACACATCTATCCCCATTAGGGTAGTCTGAAGGCTCTCTGCTTCTTCCTTAAAAGGATGCCTGAACAGTCCCAATCCACTAACACCCCTCCTTCATTTGATCTGAGCTTATTCTCACTTTGAACAAATTCTCCTTTAACTTCTCGCATTTTCTCCAAGTCGAAGTTGTGGTTATGGATATGTTCATTGGTCCTCACTATGCCTGTCTTTTTGTGGGTAAAAACAATGACTGCAGATGCTGTAAACCAGATTCTGGATTAGAGTGGTGCTGGAAAAGCACAGCAGTTCAGACAGCATCCAAGGAGCAGGAAAATCGACGTTTCGGACATAAGCCCTTCTCTTTTTGTGAAACACTCCTTGTTCCAATCCTTCCCTAGCCCACTCCCATAATTCTTTCTCTAATGCATCGATGATGTAATTGGTGCTGCCTCTTGCTCTCCTCTGAAATTGGAAAGGTTCATCAAGTTGTTTCCAATTTTCATCCTTCACCCAGCTTCACCTGGTTCACCACTGACTCTTCCCTTCCCTTCCTTGACTTTGCTGTTTCCATTTCTGGATGGTAGGTTATCCACCAATATCCACTGCAAACCCAGTGACCCCCACAGTTTGACTTGCAAGTAATCTCATGCTGTAGCTTCACTGGGTTGATACCCCTTCTCCAGGTATGTCTGACGCGGCTCCAGACAAACTTCCTACATTTTGAATTGAACCAGGGTTCGTCCTCCAGCTTGATGCTAGTGGTAGGGGATATACTGGGGCCATGAAGTATATTGTGGTTGAATATAATTTTGTTGCTGTTGATCCACAGTGCCTCATGGATATCCAGATTTGAGCTGCTAGATCTATTCAAAATCTAGCTTATTCGGGATGATAGTGATTCCACCCATCATTATGTGGAAGTATCTCTTTGCTGGTACATGCTCTGTTGTTGAGTCATAACTCATTAGACTTGGTCAAAAGATGTTTTATTCTTATTCATTCGTGGAATGTGGGTGCTACCAGCTGGCCAGTATTTATTGCTCATCCCTTGGGATGCTGGTGGTGAGCTGTCTGAGGCAACATCTTAACAACATCTTTTAAATACCTCAAGCATTTTATAGTGGCCTTACCAAGTTCACACTTGTCGTTCAGCATATGACCTACTTGCTGCAACGTCTGTAACAATTCACAGACTCACTGTTCAGGTTCTGGTTTAGTAGCACCATGCATGAGTATATTATCCTGTGGAAAACGTTACCTTCCTTGCTTTGGAAGATGTTAGGCAGTATGCCTGCGATAACGTCTGTTGCTGAAGAAATGCCACATGGATGTTGCTTGACACGACACTGGCAAGTGCCTTTTGCCAAAATCCACAGTTGGCATCTCATGGTGTTAAAAAAAATGCTCCTGGACAATTTTTGTTCAACAGCCCTCCATGGGTGATATCAGATCGATCTCTCTGTGTACAGCTTTATGAGCTGCACTGAGTAAACACACAATTGAACCTCATCTCACCAGTTGATACTTGCACAGTCACCAATTCTAAGCACCATCCTGCCAGTTCTGTAACCAGTGAAATTATTTCTTGATTTATCAATTTCTGCTTTGAATTCATCTGTCAATGAGTATACAACTTCTGGATGTAGGTTTGCTTGCTGAGTTGAAAGATTTGTTTTTCAGATGTTTCCTCACCGTACTAGGTAACATCATCAGTGTGCCTCCAGATGAAGCACTGGTGGCATGGCATGGTTGCTATTTATGTGTTCAGAAAGTGGGCCATGCCACCAGTGCTTCATCCAGAGGATCACTGATGATGAAAGCTAGTATGGTGATGAAACATCCGAAAAATGAATTGCCCAGCTCAGCGAGCAACTTACATCCAGAACCTCAGCGTGATTACAAATCTTCTCAAAACTCAAGTACGCACCTTGCCTGGGTGTGAATGTGCAAATAGGTTTGCCAGCTGGAGCAGTCTCATGAACAAGTCTCTTTACATGAGACGTACATGGAATAGTGTAGGTTAGATGGGCTTCAGATTGGTATGACAGGTTGGCACGACATTGAGGGCCGAAGGGCCTGTACTGCGCTGTAATGTTCTATGTTCAGTTTAGATCATAGAATCCCTACAGTGTGGAAACACGCCATTTGGCCCAACAATTCCACACCAAACCTCCGAAGAGTATCCCATCCAGACCCATTTCCCTACCTATTACTCTACATTTCCCCTGACTAATGCCTCTAGCCTACACAGGCCTGAACACTATGGGCAATTTCGCATGGACACATAACCTGCATGCCTTTGGACGGTGGGAGGAAACCTGGAGGAAATCCACACGGGCAGTGGGAAAATGTGCAAACTCCATCCAGACAGCTGCCTGAAGCTGGAATCAAACCCACATCCCTGGTGCTGTGAGGCAGCAGTGCTAACCATTGAGCCATCATTGTTGCCCCTTTGTCAGTCATTTTGTCAACCTCTGGAAGAATTTCACTCCTGAATGTTTGGGGGTGGAGTGGTGGTTTCTTTGCTGTGGTCTTGTATAATTTCACCAAGTTTTTGTAAAAAGCATAAATTTTAAAATACAGATACACTCATATATATGACACACACACACACAAACAGATACATGCACATACATTTGCATACACCCAAGCAGATGCACACTCAAATACAAACATGTACACGTACAAAGAAACACACACATACAAACATATATACACAGACATGTACGCACACTCACATACACGTATAAACATACACACATACATATAAAGACGCATTCACACTCATACATACACAGAAACAGCAAATATATTTGTTGATTGTGTAACATATGAATGTTTCAGTAATTTTCTTATTTTTATGTCAAAGAAATGGGATAACCTGTCTGTTTACTTCCCAGTCTGCATCTCCTGACATTTGTAATGTAATATTGAATGGCTAAATTTGAATTCCAAATGTCCTGCTAAAATAGAAATGATGAAAAAAATCTTTTAATTATATTTAAGTGTATACTCGAATAATTAACATAGGGATGATACTCACCATGATTGAGCATGATTTTGGAAAAAAGGGTTGAATCTTCTTTTTGATATTTATGTTAAGATCACATAAAGGTTTGTAAACGTTTTGTATCCAGTGACACTTCTTCATAAGAGACCTGAAACATTATCTCTTCCTTCTCTTCACAGATGCTGTCAAACCTGCTGAGTCTCTCTGGCAATTCCTGTTCTTGTTGCTGATTTCCAGCATCCATATTTCTTTGTTTTTTTTAACGTCTTGATTTGTTTCTGTAAAATTAAAACTGGTAAGTTGTCCAGGCCCGGTTCACTCTTCAAGGTATGACTTGTCCAGTATTACCATCAGCTGTGATCATAACATGACAACAGTAATCTGGACATGCAGCTTAATGCTCTTGGAAAACATGTTCAAATCTGGTGAAATTTCAGTTCAATAAAATCTAAAATTAAAGCTAGTTTCAAGAATTAGTTTTTATTATTGCATGAGTGGTAGTTGTCACAAGACCAGCATTCTTTGCCTATTCCCCCCAATTGCCATAGAGGCCTGTTTAAAGTCAACATCATTGTTGAAGGATCTAGCTTTACATGTGGAGCAGACCAGGTCAGGATGATAGATTAGTCAACCAAATGGTTTTTAATGATAATAATTATATGATCATTATTAAGATAGCTCTTAATACCAGATTTTATTGAATTCAGACTTTACCGTGTTGGAATTTGAAATCATGTCCATGGAACATTAGCTTGGGATTCTGTATTAATAATCCAGTGATACTATTACTACTTCACCAGCATGCTGTCCTTTTGGGAAGGAAATTAACTAGTCTATAACTCCAGACATGCAGGAATGTGATTGACTCTCAACTACTCTATGAAATGGCCTTTTAAGCTGCTCAGTTCAAGGGCAATTAGGGATGTGCAAAAAATCCTGACACCAACATCCCATGAAAGAGTAAAAAAGAACCTCCCTATGAACTGTGACCATGATTTGCAGGAAGTTCTCCAGTTTCTTTTGTATGTTGTTCTGAATCTTCAGCTCACAGTCCAGCTCTAAGCATCTGCCTCGGTGCGAGTTTGGACAGAGGCAATCTCAGAGAGGCTATTCCATTAGGTAGTTAAAGAGACAATTAGGATTATTTATTTGGAATTTCTGACAGTGGTCAGTCTCTGGTAACCTCAAACTAACATCCCCTTTTGTTCTGTCTCCCTCATGAATTGTCCCATCCTGTCTCACAACGCACTAAGCTTTCCAAACTGGAGACTCCGAGAATGCAAAGGAATCCACCACAAATTTCCTGACAAATCCGAAAATGATTGACAACTTGACTCCCCGGACCATCAAGCACAGGAAATCGGATGACCTCCGAGATTATGGACCTTTCTATTACGTTGCAGGCACAAATGGAACTGATCTGTACGTACCAGAGTAAAGTTTAATTGCGAGCGTGGTTTGACTTTATACCACTTTTAATGAATATTAGTTCATATATTTCAAACAATTAGCTCATATATTTCAAACAATTAGTTCATATATTTCAAACATTCAATATTTTCTTGAAAAGCTGTAAAACAATAATATATAATAAAGAGTTGGTGTCTTACAAACATACGAACCAAGAACAACAGTAGACCACTTGGCCCATTGAGTCTGTTCTGCCAATCTGCCAATAACTGATCTGATTTTAATCTCAACCTTGAGGAAAAGAATGTAGTTATTTGATTAGACACTTTACAATCATCTAAGTTTCTCTTCTGACTCAACAATTTGAGATCATAGACTCTGCCCCATTTTCTTAATTTGTTTTTGATGGCAACTGTTGATAATGATTCAGCACTATTTTATTTTTGCCTCTTTTAGACGTGTCCCACAGGGTGGTGGGTGCCTGGAATGCGTGGCCAGCGGAGGTGGTAGAGGTGGGCACAATAGTGTCATTTAAGATGAATCTAAACAGATGCATGAATGGGCAGGGAGCAAAGTGATACAAACCCTTGGAAAATAGGCCAATTATCTCTTCACCCCCAAGCCTCCCAGCCTCATTCTTGATGAAGGGCTTTTGCCTGAAACGCGATTTTCCTGCTCCTCAGATGCTGCCTGACCTACTGTGCTTTTCCAGCACCATACTTTTGACTCTAATCTCCAGCATCTGCAATACTCATTTTCGCTTAGAAAATAAGTGACAGGTTTAGATAGAGAATTGGATTGGCACAGGCTTGGAGGGCCACAGGACCTTTTCCTGTGCTGTAATTTTCTTTGTTCTTTGTTCTTTATTCTTTATTATCACAAGAACACAAGAAATAGAAGCTGTAGCATTCAACTGTTGAGACTGCTCTGCCATTCAATAAGATCTTTGCCTCAACTCCACTTTTCCACCTGCTCTCTATATCCCATTATTCACTGAGAGGCCAAATATTTAAATCCATCCCAGCCTTAAATGCATTCAATGATAATGCAGCCACAACCCTCTAGAATAGAGAATTAAAATATTCGCACAAAATTCCTCCTCATTCCCCATCCTAATTGATCAGTCCCTAATCCTAAGCCTGTATTTGAAACTCTTCAATCAGCAGAAACAACCCATCAATGTCTGCCCTATCCAGATCCTTCATAACATCTGTACGTTTCAATGAGTTTGCTTCTCATTTGCCTAAACTCGAGAGAACATATGTCCAATTTACTCAAACTCTCATCTTGGACAACCCAGGGACGAATTGAGTGAACCTTTGCAGTAACCTCCTCCAATGCAAGTGTATCCTTTTGTAAATGTGGAGACCAAAGTTGCACACAGTACTCTAGGTGTGGTCTCGCCAAAGTGCTGTAAAATTTTACCAAGACGTTTTTGTTATTCTTATAAAACAATCCCTTTGCAGTAGTGGCCTACAGGCTTTACTGCTGAATTTCAGTGTTCCTTAAACAAACACGATCCCAATCTCTTTCGACATCCACACTGAGAAGTTTCACATCACTTTTGTCATTAAATGTCACCCGATGCCACCCCATCTCAGACCTCCCCTTTCCCTCCCATTCTCGTTCACTGCCTTTGCACTTCCATAAACCCGCTGCATCTCATTTTGCACTTCAGATGAAAGGTTATTGACCAGAAACATTTACGCTCTTTCACTTCCCACAGAGGCTGATCGTTTCTCCAGCATTTTCTCGTTATCTTTCAGACTTCCGGCATCTGCATTATTTCAGGTCAGCTATTTCTGCATTATCATCTCTTAATGTCTTTCTGTTGGCTCAGGCTACCTGTCCCATTTTTTGGTCATTTGAACCAATTTAATTCTGTTGTATCTCAATAGGTTAATCCAATTTTCTTCTGCACAAAAATTGCACAATTTATCGCTAATAATGACAACAAAGTTTAAAATTAAATCTAAATCATACTTTGTGCTAAATGTCAAATGGTTGATCTTAGTGGGCTCAGCATAAATGTGGTTGATAAAGAGATTCACCTAACTCTCCTCTAACCTAATTTACTGCATCCAGTGCTCCCGATGTGGTCTTCTCCACACTGGGGAGACCAAACATAAACTAAGGGAATGTTTCACGAGCAAATAAGGCGGGCCCACAGGGGTCGACCTGACCTCCCAGTTACTGTCCATTTTAACTCCCCTTCCCACTCCATCTCCGACATGACCATCCTTGGCCTCCTCCATTGAGAATCAAAAAGCAAATTGAAGGAACAGCACCTCATCTTCTGCTTGGGCAGCCTACGGCCCAGAGGACTCAACATTGAGTTCTCCAATTTCCAGTAACCTCCCGTCCCCAACCCCTGACTCCCTTCGCAGCTCTTCCCCCTCCCTTCCATTCCTCTGACTGACTCTTCCTTCCAGCTACAAACCGGATTCATTCTTCCCATCGACCAACCAGCTCGTAACCTCTACCTGTGTTCACCTATCCCTGCCTCAGCACCCCGCCCCTCTCCCCAACCAGAACCCTCCCTCATTCCTCCTCCCTTTATCTGCAGCTCCCTTTACACCCAACCCCAGCCCTGAAGAAGGGTTACACCTGATGCTGCCTGGCTTGCTGTGTTCTTCCAGCCTCCTGCTTATCTACCTTGGAATCCAGCATCTGCAGTATTTGTGTCTCTAACCAAAACATTTACTGGCACTTAAGTTGTGGTAAAGCACATGTGGGAGAATTGGGATTCAGAAATAATTGGGGGAACCTCAGGAAATGTACCCTTCTGAAACTAACAAAGGGGGTCTTTGGGCAAGTGGAGAGATTAGAGAACTTTGGGCAGTTCTTCTTCAAACAGAGATTGTCAAATGAAGATTTTCAATAATTGAGAGTGCAGGTAAAAGGGAAATTGTTTCCTCTGTCAAGTGGGTCAACTAAGGGAGAAGAATCTGAAATGTTTGGCAAAGTAAAGAATGAGGGCGAGGGAGAAATTAATTCATGCTAAGGACTTTTATGATCTGGTACAACCTGACTGAAAGGTTAGTGTCATCATCTTTCATTTGAACTTTGAAATGTCAGTTGGCATTTCTTCAAAATGAACTAATTTTCACAGTCATTGTGTGGAAGCTGGAGTGTGGAATTCAAGTGAATAGCTTTTTAAAAACACTTTCAGTATCGTCAGATTATCTGATTCTATGCAAGAAAGATGCTGTGGTTTGATCTGTTTTAGCAGCTTTCCTCGAACAGAAACCCATTGGAGCCCACACTGTTTCTCTTTAATGCAGAATTGTCAACTACTGTGAAAAGAGGGGATGGAAGCGAATCTTTGACAACAACAGAGGAGACTACGTCTTTAAATGGTCGGAATTCAAAATGATTTCCAACTATCAGAATTTCCGTCCAGGTAAGAGGGATGTTCTGGACCAGACCACGTGCCCTCAAAATATATTAAGAAGATAGCCTAGACCCTACCTTTCCCTCATTTTAAAGGCAAGTCCAAGGTGTTGTGTTCCAGATGTAATTCAATTGGTCAAACTATAGTGCAAAATGCACCTTATTCTTACACTATAGTTAAAATACAACAAAAGAAAAATTGAAACAACTTAACTCTTTTGGAAAACCTAACTGAATAATAGATTATTTAACTACTAAAGAGCAACTGTTCCAATATTGTAATGTCCTTTAAACACGTTTTGTAAAAGCAAATTTAGTGAAATAGTTTGTCTCACATGCAATTCTACAGTCCAAGAGGAAAACATGAACAGAAAACTCTGAGAGAAAGAGAAGCAGGGAGAGATATACTGCAGCTTCCAAACCAAGCTTCACGACCCTAGCAACCGCTACTGAAAAAGTAAAGCTAAAAATGCTGGTTCAGGGCAGCTTGACCCACCCATTCAGGCTGCTTCTATTGTTCTGACTTTAGAGAAAAGTCCCAAGACCACACAAGCTGTTTACCTCATTGGCTTTGAAGTAGACTCTATCTCATAAGAGAAGGACAAAATACACTTCTTAAAGGCATAGTGTTATCACAGGGAGAAGGCTGAAACATGGGAGCTGTTGCAATTTGATTGTAGCATTAGTAGAATCTGATAGAAATGAATGATAGACAGTGGTAATATTTTGATAGATCTGCCAAAGTTATCAAAGGCTGCACAGGTAAAAGGATAGTAACATTTGAGGTAAAGTGTTCCTAACAATTTGCCTTTTCGAGTTTTGAGAAGATTTATAGCTCATGTTGAATTTATGGATGTGGGTTTGCTTGCTGAGCTGGAAGGTTCATTTCCAGACGTTTCGTCACCCTACTAGGTAACACCTTCAATGGGTCTCCAGGTGAAGCACTGTTGGTGATTCTTGCTTTCTATTTATATGTTTGGGTTTCTGATGTCATTCCATGTGGTGATGTCATTTCCTGTGGTGATGTCATTTCCTGATCTTTTTCTAGATGGGGTCTAACTCAATATGTTTGTTGATAGAGTCCCGATTGGAATGCCATGCTTCTAGGAATTCTCGTGTATGTCTCTGTTTGGCTAGTCCAAGGGTGGATGCATTGTCCCAGTCGAAGTGGTGTCCTTCTTTATCTGTATGGAAGCATACTAGTGAGAGAGGGTCATGTCGTTTTGTGGCTAGTTGATGTTCATGTAACCTGGTGACTAGTTTTCTGCCTGTTTGTCCAATGTAGTGTTTGTTGCAGTTCTTGCACTGTATATTGTAAATGACATTAGTTTTGCTTGTTATCTGTATAGTCTTTCAAGTTCATTAGCTGCTCTTTTAGTGTGTTGGTGGGTTTGTGGGCTATCATGATGCCAAGGGGTCTGAGTAGTCTGGCAGTCATTTCCAAGATGTCTTTGATGTAGGGGAGAGTGGCTAGGGTTTCTGGACATGTTTTGTCTGCTTGTTTGGGTTTGTTGCTGAGAAATTGGCAGACTATGTTCATTGGGTACCCGTTCTTTTTTGAATACAAGGTATAGGTGATTTTCCTCTGCTCTGTGTAGTGCCTCTGTGCTGCAGTGTGTGTTGGTTCATTGAAATAATGTTCTGATGCAGCTTCCTTTTGGATGTTGGGATGATTGCTTCTGTAGTTCAATATTTGGTCCGTATGTGTTGTTTGCCTGTTTGTCTTGTGAGGGTATTAAAACTGAAACTGACTAAGTTTGCACATATGCAGATCCCAGCTTGGGGGACACTAATTAATAATGAGTAGGAATCTTGACTGGCTCATATTTAACCTTGACTCAGCACTAAACCCTTGTATTAAACCCAGAATAGTATCCATTTGGCTCACAATGAAACACATGTTAGATGACTTATAATGCCAAATGACTTTATTCCACCACACGTTATATGAAAGTGTACAGCATGAATACTCAACAGGGACAAAGTGTTCAAATCCATGTTCTCTGGACAACTTGTTGCTGTACCATTGTTAAAGTGATTTATTTCATATTAAAGTGTTCAACAATAATATACACCAAAATAACAATAATATTACAGACCAACAATATCCAGCACTCCAAAGTAGTTTGAAGTTTGGAAGCTGAGAAACGGTCCAGAATTTGCTGAAGCAAGGTGCGTCCTGTTATTTAAACATGATTCTGCTCCTTCAGCCCAAAAGTGTTACTGAAAGTGTGTGAGGTGGAAACAGTTTAGCAAGGGTGGTAGGGCATCTGGAACCTTGGTAGGTAATAGGACCAATAGGCTATCTTCCTTCTCCAAAGAGATATAAGAATTAAGAAACAAACAAAAGAAGAACTGAGGAGGAAGAATGGTAAACTAAAGTTTGTGTGTGCAACGTCAAATCAGTTACAGGAAGAAACAGAGGGATTGAAGGATCAGGGTGGACAGAGTTGTGAAGGATGTTGGGAAGATGTTTCCATTGGTAGGAGAGACTAGGACTCGAGTGTATGGCCTTAGAGTAAAGGGAAGATCTTTTAGCACAGAGATAAGGAGGAATTTCTTCAGCCAGAGAATGGGGAATCTATGGAATTCATTGCCACAGAAGGCTGTGGAGGCCAGGTCTTTGAGTATATTTAAGACTGAGATAGATTTCTGATTGTCAAGGGGATCAAGGGTTATGGGGCGGAAGTGGGAGATTGGGGTTGAGAAACTTTTCAGCCATGATTGAATATCAGAGCAGATTAAATGGACTGAATAGCCTAATTTCTGCTCCTATCTCTTATGGTTTATGTTCCTAACATGCTGTCAAAGCAAAAAGACATGAGCAACATGAAGCTGGCTGTTTCATGCTGTTACATGATGTAGCAACATGGGTGTTCTTCATTGGTTTCCATGTAACATATTTGTCTTTTTGGTCTCTATCATTCTGACAGGGCGGCAAATATTAAACCAGATCCCAAACACCAGGATCCTGACTACAAAGGCTGGCCTTTGCAGTTCTCTCAAGGAATATGAACGAATAGCAATTAAGTATTCAAAAGACGTGTATTCACAGTAAGTCTTCTGGTCTAAATGTCTGTGTGTTGGTCAATACTTTCAAGACTTGCGTCAATTGGAATTACTTCAGGAATTTAGATAAGTAATTGTGATAAGTAATGGATTTATCCATTGTGTCTCAGTGAATCTAAGAGAGAAATGAACGTCTGTGATAATTAGCAGCTCAACACTTTGGACAGTATTTTACCCAGGTGAAGGAGTGCCTGCCTGAGTCAGCATGGAGGGGTATGTTAGAGGCTAGCAATGTACCAATCGGAGGCCTAGGATCAGTTAGGAAACCAGGCCAGAAATGAAAGGGAGCAGAACGGATTTCCTTGATAGTAAGGGAATCAAGGATAACCCCAGGGAAAGCAGGACAATGGGATGGAGAAATGTATTGGGCTGGAGAAACACAGTAAGCCAAGCTAGTCCTGAAGAAGGGTTATAGCCAAAATGTTGACAAATTCACCTCCTGATACTACCTGGCTTGCTGTGTTCTTCCAGCCTTCTGGTTGTTTACTTTGGATTCCAGCATCTGCACTTTTTTTGTCTCCCTCTTGAGAAACATATCAGCCATGTTCGAATGGTGGAGCAGACTTGATGGGCAGAATGGCCTAATTCTGCTCCTATATCTTGCAGTCTTATGGGAGAAAGGCTGAGGATGTCAGCAGCAAGAGTATGGATTAACTTTCAGTGATGCCTGCCATTCCTTCCATGTGCCAGGTCCTAGATCAGGCAGTCAGTGCCAGACACTGAGACACTCCACACCCCCTGTAGGTGAACCTGACAGAATTTGCTTTCTGGGGTCCGTACATGGTGTCAGTCCCACCAACCACTAGTACCATCATGGCAGTGTGATGAAGCCCTTGAGTGACATATGAGCTAATATTTTAGCTTGAACTACAAATCTCCAGTGAATCTTGCTCTATATATGTGAGGGCCACAGGATAGGATTTTGCCATAGCCTCCAATCCTGACATTGTATCAGAGTCTGTGCTTCATGCCTGTTCTCTCTCTTGATTGCCATGAAATTACCATGAAACGTCTAAGTGCAAGCAGTCCAAATGGAAAATACATGCAATCCAGAGGCAGGAGAAGGTTTTCATTAGTGAAACCTGTTGCCAGCTGGTATCAGTTGGCTACAAAACAGCATCTTGATCAAGCTGAGAAACTCAGGACCTCAGCCAAAGCATTCCTGTCCAACCCCAATGTGGGAACTAGAGACTTGAAAGCATGGCGGTGTTTTGTGAAGTTAAATTTTACTTGTAAATATTTAGCATCATGCCACTTTTAGTTTAGTTGTGCATGGTGGCTCAGTGGTTAGTGCTGCTGCCTCACAGCACCAGGGACCCAAATTCGATTCCAGCCTCAGGCAACTGTCTGTGTGGAGTTTGCACATTCTTCCCTGCGTGGGTTTCCTCCAGATGTTCCAGTTTCCTCCCACAGTCCAAACATGGACAGGTTAGGTGGATTGGCCATGCCAAATTGCCTGCAGCATCCAGGGAGGTACACTATAGGTTGGGAAATGCAGGGATAGGGTGGATCTGGGCAGAACGTTATTTGGAGGGTTAGTGTGGACTTAATGGGCCAAACAGCCTGCTTTCACACTGTAGGGATTCTATGTGTACATCATTATTTGTTGAAATTAGCTTTGTCAGAGAGCTACAGGTAAAGGCACACCTCGTGGCTGATATGCATTGATGGTTGCAAAGAAATTAGGGAGTTTTTGTTTATTGCAGAAACAACAATGTTTTGGTCCATTTTCTTTCTTCTTTCTTGAATGTTCAAATTAGAATTCAGTTTTGATGTAGTGTCCATTTCAGCGGAGGTAAAAAAAAGAAGCAAGGTAATGAAACCATTAGTAAAAGTAATGTATAGATCCCCAAATGAAGCCACGCTGACAGAAATGCTATAAATCAACAAATAATAAGAATATATGAAAGGAATAGAGCAATAATTATGGGTGACTTTTATATTCATGTTGATTGTTTGAATCAAATTGGAAAGGTTAGCTATGACAACAAATTCATAGAGTGCATTAAGAATAGTTGTCATGGAGCTAACCAGGGAGCAGGCTATCTAGGATCTGCTAATGGGTAATGAAACAGATTTAATAAATTATGTCCAAGTAAAAGATTCCTTAGGAAATAGTGATCGAAACATGACAGAATTTAATATACAGATTGCGAGTGAGAAACTTCGCTCAAATACATTGTATTTAACTTAGAAAACGAAATTAAAATGGAGTGAGGTTAGAATTAGCTAAAGTGAACTGGGTAGATAGATTAGCAGGAAAGACAGTAAGTGAACAGTAGCAGACATTTAAAAAGATCATTCATGACTCCCAGCAAAAATATATCCTAGTAATAAGGGAAGATTCTGAGAGGGATAAGCCAACTATGACTAACCAAGGAACTGAAGGAGTGTAAGGAAAGGCATAGAAAGAGTCAAAAAAAGTCAGCGATAACCCTGAAGACTGGATAAATTTGGATTTCAGAGAAAGAGGACTAAAAGAAAGGCTGGTCATGGGATTAATCAACTCCAGTCACCCCACTACTCTTGACACATTCCAATTTGCCTATTGGACCAACAGATCCACATCAGATGCCATATCACTTGCCCTTCACTCCTCCCAAGAATATCTTGACACCAAGAACAGCTACGTAAGATTCCTACTCATTGACCACAATTCAGCCTTCAACACTATTATCCCCTCAAGGCTGATTACTAAACTTAGTGATCTTGGACTAAGCCCCACTCTCGGCAACTGGATCCTCAATTTCCTGACCCACAGGCCACAATCAGTGAAGACTAGGGACAATATATCATCATCACTAACACTCAACACTGGAGGCCCCCGGGGTGCGTACTCAGCCCCCTACTGTGCTCACTATATACCCATGACTGCGTCACCAAATACCAGACTAACGCCATTTATAAGTTCGCTGATGACACCACCATAGTCAGTTGAATCTCAGATGGCAACAAAACAGACTACAGACAGCAGGTGGAAGACCGGGAAAAATGGTGCACTGAGAACAACCTAGTACTCAATGCTGGCAAAACTAAAGAACTTATTATTGACTTTCGATGGGATGTTACTCATGCTCCCTAACACATTAACAGTGCAGAGGTGGAACGAGTAGAGAGTATCAAGCTCCTGGGAGGGGTTATCCACAACAAGCTTTCTTGGACTCTTCATGTAGACGCACTGGTTACAAAGCCCCAACAACATCTCTTCTTCCTCAGGCAGCTGAGGAAATTTGACATGATGGTGAATACCCTTGCAAATTTTTATAGTTGCGTCATCAAGAGCATTCTGTCTGGATGTATCACTACCTGGTATGGCAACTGTACCATTCAAGATCGGAGACGATTACAGAGAGTGCTGAACCCGGCCCAGACAATCACAAAGGCCAACCTCCCATCTGGAGAATTCATCTACCAGGCCTGCTGTCAAGGAAAGGCCGCCAGCATTCTCAAAGATCCATCCCACCCTGACAATGTTTTTCTACAACCTCAACCATCAGGGAGAAGGTACAGAAGCCTGAACATACACACCAGCCAGTTTCGTAACAGTTTCTACCCTACTGTTGTTAGAATACAGAATGGACTCACAAACTCTTAACATTCGCCTATACCTATGTTTTTGTTTCTGCTGCTGTTTACCTATTATTTACTATCTATGCTACTTAATTTTGTGATCTGTCTGTATTGCTTGCAAGACAAAGCTTTTCACTGTGCCTCGGTACACGTGACAATAAATTCAGTCCAGTCCAGTCCAATATTAAAGACAGAGAAAAAAAGTTACAAAGGCAAATTAGTGAGGAATCTAAAACCAACAATAAGAGTTTCTTTAAATACATAAAAAGGAAGGGACAGGTCAAAGTGGTCATAGGATCCACACAGTGTGGAAGCAGGCCATTTGACCTATCGGGTTCACACTGACCCTCCATAGAGCAGCCCACCCAGACCCACTCCATCCTTGGAAATAGTGGATGTTATGGTTATAACTTTTAATAATTGTTTGATTCTGGAGAAATATCAGACAGTTGGAAAACCATTAACGTGGCACCCCTATTAACAAAGGGATGGAGGCAAAAAGCAAGTAGCTAAATTACTAATTTGGCTAATTGGCCTAATTGGAAAAGTATTGGAATCAATTATTGAGGAAGTAATAGCAGAACATTTGGAAAATCATAATTTATTCAAGCAGAGTCAGCATGGCTTCATAAAAGGGAAATTGTGTCTGACTAATTTATTAGAACTTTTCAAGGAAATCTCAACCAGAGTGAAGAGGGGGGATCCAGTCGATGTGTTATATTTGAACTTCCAGAAGGCATCAACTAGTTCTCTCTCAAAAGTTTAAGTTATAAGATAAGAGCCCACAGTGTTGAAGTTAATATATTGGCATGGATGGAGAATTGGCTCACAGCAGTAATCAGCGAGTGGAGATAAGGGTTTCTTTCTCAGGTTGGCAATCTGTAACCAATGGGACTCCACAGGGATCAGTGTGGGGACCACAACTGTTTACAGTATATATTAATAACTTGCAGCAAGGAAGTAAATGTAGTGTAGCCACATTTACATGTGACATAGAAATAGTTAAATAGGCAAATTTTGAGAGGGATGGAAATAGTTTATCGAGAGAACTACCAGATTAAGTAAGTGGGGAAAAATGTTGGCAAATGGAAATCAATATGGGAAGATGTGAAGTTGTTCATTTTGGAAAGGAGAACAAAAAATGGATTATTTAAATGGAGAAAAAATGCAGAAATCTGTTGGGAATTGGGTGATTGTGCATGGAGTAGAGAAAGCTAACACACAGGTGCAACACATAATTGGGAATGCTAATGGAAATTTGGCCCTTATTTCAAGGGGCTTGGAGTATAAGGGTAGGGAAGTCTTGCTGCAACTGTACAAGGTGCTGGGGAGACCACATCTGGACTGCTGTGAGCAGTTTTAGTCCCCTTATTAAAGGAAAGATATCATTTCATTGGAGGCAGCTTAAGGGAAGGCTCACTAAGATAATTCCTGGTATGGTTGGATTGTGTTATGAGTAGAGTAAACAGATTGGGACTGTACTCAGAAGAATGAGAGGTGATCTAAAAAAATAGAATTCTTAAGGGGCTTGGGAGGGTAAATGCTGAGAGGGTGTTTCCCCTAAAGGGCAAGTTTAAAAACCAGACAGCATTTTCTCAGTATAAAGAGGCACCAATTTAAGACTGAAATGGGGATGAATTTCTTCTCTCAGAGAGTTGTGAATCTTTAGGACTTCTTGCCACAGACAACTGTAGGAGCTGAGTCCTTGTGTACACTTAAGGCTGTGGAAGATTCTTGATCAGAAAATGAATGACGAAGCAGACTTTAATGGCCAAGTGCCCTAATCCTATTCCTATTTTTTATGGTATTATTGGACTTTCATTCCATGGGACATCACCAGACTTGCAAGCTCAGCTGGCTCTCTCCTCCTGCTATTGAAAAAGACATTATCCCAAACCACTTCCAGTGGGGACAATTGAATTGCTCAAATCCATGTCACGATTGCCATCTAACAAGCTGACATTGACACATACTTGTCAAGTACTGACACCAGCCTATAGATTTACTTAGATTTTCTTCCTCTGGATCACTACACCCAATTCATTTCAATCTCTTTTGCCCCAGCCTAGGTGACATCCCACCTTTGAAAGTCCTCCATAAACGTACTTTAATAGATTTTCTTTGGTTCACTGTGTCTTCCTAATTGGTGGTGTTCATTCCAAAGCTGCTCTGGTGGGGCCTACATTGAGAATGCAAAATATGTGTTTCATAAAGTCATTGATGATTACAACGTAGAAGATGGTCATTCAGCCAACAAAGGTCAGACTGCATCGTTTCCATTTTCCACTACTTGGCTCATCACCCTGGAAGATATTGCAATGCAAGCATTGCATACATGTTACATACGCTTTCTAACTCAACTACCCTTTCAGATAATGAGTTCCAGAACCCCACTTGCCTCAGGATAAGAAAAACCTTCTCAACTCTCCTCTTAGCCTTCTATTTCATACTTTAAGTCTGTGCCCCTGGTTATTGACCCTTGTACTATTGGAAAAAACTGCTTTCCTAGGGTGGCACAGTGGCTCAGTGGCTCAGTGGTTAGCGCTGCTGCCTCACAGTGCCAGGGACCTGGGTTTGATTTCAGCCTTGGGCAACTGTCTGTGTGGAGTTTGCACATTCTCCCCATGTCTGCATGGGTTTCCTCCCACAGTCCAAGGATGTGCAAGTTAGGTGAATTGACCATGCTAAATTGCCCATAATGTCCAGGGATGTGTAAGTTAGGTGCATTAGTTAGGGGTAAACATAGAGTAATAGGGAATGAATTTGGGTAAAATACTCTTTGGAGGGTCAGTGTGGTCTTGTTTCCACACTGTAGGGATTCTATGATTCCTATGCATCATATCTATTCCCCTCACAATTAGATTAGATTCCCTACAGTGTAGAAACAGGCCCTTTTGTCCAACTAGTCCACATCGACCCTCCGAAGAGTAACCCACCCAGATCCATTTCCCTCTGACTAATGTGCCTAACACTATGAGCAATTTAGCATAGCCAATTCACCTGGCCTGCTCATCTTTTGGACTGTGGGAGGAAACCGAAGCACCCGGAGTAAATCCATGCAGACTCAGGGAGAATGTGCAAACTCCACACAGACAGTCACCCGAGGCTAGACTTGAACCTGGAACCGTGAGGCAGCAGTGCTGACCACTGAGCCACTGTGCCGCCTCTTGAATACACCTTTATCAAGCCCCTCACAAGCTTCACTGCTCCAAGGTAAACACCCCCACCTACCTAACCTTTCCTTATAGCTCAGACCCTCTAGCTTGGGACGTATCCTGGTAGACCTCCTCTGTGCTCCCTCTGTCTTGCCAGTCTCAATTGTCTCATAGTCACATGCTCTGCAGGCATCCATAATTGGTCTTGTGTCAGAGTCCTTCATTGGCGGGGTTTTACTCCGTGTGATGCTAAGGAACCTATGGGGCTAATACCAGTGATAGATGGCACAATTGCTTTTTTTTCTTGCATGTTTCATTGGCACAGATTGTGGTTGGTACTGCAGTGGACAAGTGGAGTCTCAGCCTGATGGCCAAGTTGATGGTGTTGAAGTCATGGAAAGGCTGATGCTGATTTACTCATTCTTGAGTGGTAATTGATCTCTGTATCTCCCTAAAGGAGATTTCTACCATTTGGCCCCTTTATTTTAACCTTGATTGACTGCTCCCGCTTACCCTCCCACACCCACACAAAGGACACCAACCTTCTTCCATCTTCATTCCTCAATGCCCTTCGAAACTCCCTCTTCCATGTCTGCTTGCCCCTGACCACACTTCACACCCACACAATCTCATTACTGACTAACCCTTGCCAACCTTCAGCCTTCATGTGTGTTACTATTCTCTTGCTCTCCTCCCTTGCACCATTGGGTCAAACAAGGAACTCCGCTGTTGCACAAAGAAAATGGGTGCACCTTATTTCTAAACGATTGTGAACTGGGTGCCATGAGATTCCCATGTTCCACTGACTTCACACTCATTAGCTAGTTCCTGCTGATGTGTATTGATGGAATGCAGACACATTACAAACCCATCACAGGACAATGTGTGAAGCAGTATGTCACAAATGGACTGCTGACTTCATCTCTGCATCTCAATTTTGGGAAATGGTAATCTCACGTTCCATGTAAGTCAGCAAACCATGTAGGCTACTCTTCTAGGGTACTCAAAAACACACACACACTCTCATCTCACACCATCATTTGCTAAGAACTGGAATGATATCATGTCAACAATAAATCACCAACTTGAACAAATCATATTTGTATGGCCAACAAAAGTCCAATTAACTGATCCCTATATTTCGTGCCAAATTTGACAGCCCCTATGGATGTGTAGAACAAAGGCAGTTGCAGTAAGAAGTGTTATATGTGATATCAAACCTAGTTTACAACTAATACTTTGTGAGCAGGGAATAACTCTAATTTTTCATTACACCATCCAACTGTCCTTTAGGTTCTAATGAGTTTTTACTAGTTGCTTGTCTGCATTCTGTGACTTCCTCTCTTTCTTGTTTTACGCAGCAAGTCCATAAGACTGGATGACTTTTTCCCTCAGTCATTCCGCATTGATCAGCAAAGTGATCGCCAAGCCTTTTTTGATGCTTTCAGAGGTAATGTCTTTCTTTCCCTCCAATTTTGCTTTCCCTTCTTTTCCTCCACGTTTGGAGTTGCCTAATGAACTTATGTTCCAGTTTGAACATCGCACAATCTATTTGGTACAGTCCTATTTAATAAGGTTTGAAGAGATATCATTTGTTTTTATGCTGTTCTTTTCAAATATGTACATGTGTGTGTGTTATGCTGTTCTTTTCAAATGTGTGTGTGTGTGTGTGTCAATTTCAATTAAATTTAATGTGTGTACAGCATACTATTTTCCATGTTTTACAGGCCAGAGACACAGCAGCTGCATTTTCCTGACTGTAGTTGGTGGATATGATCTGACAGTTTAAGTCTCCCCATCTTGCTTTTCTTGGGTGTAGGTGTGACTGGACACTGACAGGTCCACAGGTAGCTCCCCTGCAGACCCATTCTGGGACTGGTGAAGGGTCAGACCTATTGTTGTCCCCCATATTTCCAGCTTCGCATCACTTTGCAATCTTTCCTCCGATACAAGAGGGGCTGACCCTGTCTTTGAGTTTCCCCAGCGAAGGAAAACATCTTTCACATCAACTCAGTCAAGTTGTGAATTGCGTAGGCTTCAATTAAATCATCTCCCATTCCTCTAACCTCCACAGGATATAAGGCCAGAGTACTGAAACTCATCTTGTGAGATGGTTCTACCATTTCCAGGGATGGGTCTAGTGAATATTCATTGCTTTCCCTTGCTGACAAGGATGCCTTTTTCAAACAAGAAGCCCAAATCTGTACCCAATATTCCATCCGTAATCCGACTAATTCCCTTTTTAGTCATCAGATTCTTTCATTCTTGTTCTCCGCGGCTTTGTAACTATGCAGACAATTTACCTTCCCAATTGCTTGCTCTACCTGCTTGTTTTAATCTTCTGGGACTCTTGCACAACCCGGTTCCTCAGAATATAAGTATCTTTCAGACCCAAAAGAAAATTGACTTGTAAAAATTTTCCTACTAATGTGGATGTCTTTGCTCCATGACTTTGAATGCACAATACCAACCCATTGCCTTAATTATTGATGTTAATTGTGAACAAGCCAATCATATGGATTAACCAGGAAACCCTGTAGTTGTGTTGCCATAGTCTTACCAGACCATAGGGCTGCTCGTTCATTAGAGAGAAGCGACTGGGGATGATTTAACCTCAGGGCCACCAGACCTCAGGCAAGGGAAGAGGTTGAGAAGGAGAATTCTTCATGGTAACCTCAAACCGTTGATGGGAACTGAACCTACACTGTTGGCATTACACTGCTCTGTAAACCAACAATCCAGCTAACTGAGCTAAACCAACTCCTTACTGGGAAACCCATTGCCTCCTGAAGAGCAGACATGCAGTGTTAAGGTCTGATCATGACATGAAATCCAGATAAGACCTCCATAAGGCCATTAGAGAGGCCAAGAGGCAATACTGGACTAAGTTAGAGATCCAAACTAGCCACACAGACACTCACTGTCTGTGGCAAGGCACGATATAAAATGAAGCAGAACAGATTATAGGACAGAAATACATCCCTCCCTGAGACACTCAATCCAGTTTATGGTCAGTTTGAACAGAAGATCAGTGATACAATGTCACTTATCCTGACAGCCTCAGATGCACCTGTTTCCTCAGTCACTGCCACAGATGTCAGATCAGCCTTCTTCAGAATAAACCCATGGGAAGAAACTGGCCCAGATGGAGACCCCAGCCGTGTACTCAGACCCTATGTGGACCAGCTGGTGGGAGTATTTCCTCACACCTTTAACCTGTCCTTGCCACAGTCTGAAATCCCGACTTGCTTCAAAAAGTCGGATTAACCAGGAAACCCTATTGTTGTGCCAATGTTGTGTCAAGTTTCCATCCAGTGACTCCATTTACACTTCTCAATGCAAAAGAAAACACATGCAGTGTACCTCAATGACTACCACTCCACGACTCTAACTTCTATAATTATGAAGAGCTTTGAGATGTTAGTCATGGCTCGTATCAACTCTAGCCTCCCAACCTTGATTCCTTGCAATTAGCCTACTAGTACATCAGGTTCCCAGCAGATATCACCTCCCTAGCCCTACACGCATCCCTGGAACATTGGATTAGTAAGGATACCTACATCAGGCTTCTACTTACTGACGACAGCTCTGCCTTCAGCACTAATATCACAACCACACTCATATCCAAAGTCTCGGCTTCCTCTCCACCCTCTGCAATTGGATCCTCGACTTCATGGCCCACAGACCACAGTTAATGAAGATAGGCAACAGCATCTCCTCCACAACAACTCTCAACACTGGTGCTGCAAGGATAGATACTCAGCCCCTTACTGTACTCCCTGCACACTCATAACTGTGTGGCTAAATTTCATCTACAAGTTCACTGATGACACCACCATTGTAAGCCGGATATCGAACAGTGAGAAGATTACAGGAAAGAGATAGAGTGCTTGGTGGTGTGGTGTAATGATAATAATCTCTCCCTCAACGACAGCAAAACTAAAGAACTAATCATTGACTTCAGGAAGCAAGGAGGAGGGCACGCCCCTGTCTACATCAATGGAGCTGATGTGGAGATGGTCAAGAACTTCACGTTCCCAGGAGTGACAATTGCCAACAATCTGTCCTGGACCACCCATGTTGATGTGATGGTCAGGAAGGAGGATAAGGAATTTCATTATGTCCATAAGGACACTCACCAACTTTTACAGATGCACCACAGAAAACATTCTATCTGGGTGCATTATGGCTTGATACAACAACTGCTCTGCCCAGGACTGTAAGAAAACACAGAGTTGTGAACACAGCTCAGTCCATTACACAAGCCAAGTTTCCATCCAGTGACTCCATTTACACTTCTCACTGACTCAGAGAGGTGGCTAACATCATCAAAGATCCCTCCCAGCCAATCATAAACTCTTTGAACACTTCTGTCAGGCAGAAGATACAAAAGCTTAAACACATGTACCAACATGTTCAAGAAAAGCTTCTTCCCCACTCTTATTAGACTCCTGAACAGACCTCTCAAATTTCAAATATAATCTTGTTCTTGCTTCTTGTGCACCTTCTTTGCAACTATAACTTTGGATATCTTGCTCTGTTCAATCACCCTATGAGCTTGGTATGGAATGATCTGCCTGTACTGCTCACAAAACAAAAGTTTACTGAGGTACTGTTATGAAGTTGTGGGTGTAGTGCACCTTTAAGAGAGTTGAAAAGCTAGCAAGGACCTAGAGAAGCACAGAGAGTCTGGAACAAGGAACAATGTAACATTTGGTTGAAACTGCTAGAGTAACTGGGTTGCCATGAGACAAATACAAATTAAAATTCAGCCAATCAGTTTAAATTACACATCAAAAGCGTAGCATTGGAAAAACACAGAGGTCAGGCAGCATCCGAGGAGCAGGAGAGTCAACATTTTGGACACAAGCCCTTCATCAGGAATCTTGATTTCCATTCCTGATGAAGGGCTTATGCTCAAAATGTCAATTCTCCTGCTCCTTGGATGCTGCCAGATCTTCTGTGTTTTTCCAGCACCATACTCTCGACTCTGACCTTCAGCATCTGCAGTCCTCACTTTCTCATAGTTTAAATTATGCGCCAAGATACCAAACTCCAATCAAGTTTGAATTTAGTATTTTGATAGTATTAAAACCAATGAAATGATCCGATGTTTTGGGGTATAAATATCAAACGTTTTGAACAGTTAGCCAGAGCAACAACAACAAGAGAGACTGCTTGCAGAAGCATCTGCTTTCTTAAAGGTTCCTTTATTTA
Source organism: Chiloscyllium punctatum (assembly GCF_047496795.1). Taxonomy (NCBI): domain Eukaryota; kingdom Metazoa; phylum Chordata; class Chondrichthyes; order Orectolobiformes; family Hemiscylliidae; genus Chiloscyllium; species Chiloscyllium punctatum. The sequence goes on from NC_092754.1 coordinate 11,183,573, forward strand.
TCAAAGACCTGGGAAGCAGAATCCCTAAGAAGAAGAAAAGAAGACAGAGGAAAATCTATAGAAGGCACTCAGCAAAGCTGACTGGTTTTGAAACGTGATTGTATTTTTTTGGGTTTCGTGATCAGGATTTTTTATCGGACCAGTATTGTAGAGGGGAAAGTAAAAGATAGGTTTAGAGAAAGGAGTTGTTAATAGTTGTTAGTTAATTATTTGCTGTTAGAATTTTAAAAATGTTGTTAATTTTTACTTTAAATAGTGAATTTTGCGATAGTTCTTTGCTTCTCGAATTTTAACAGATTACAGCACGGGGTGAATCTTTTCTGTCTTGTTGGGTTAAATTAACAGAAGGGTTTACCCAGTGTCCTAACAGTACACATGACAATAATTAATCAAATCAAACCTTGCTAATTGCCAAAATAATAAATCATTCACATGCCATTACCCTTTGTCCTTTGCCACACTCTTCACAACAACGATGATTCTGAATAAACACTATATTCTGAATAAGCACTATTGGGTGCTTCTCTCTGTTGAAATGGTGCAATGCTTTTTGACTGCTTGGATGCATCCATAATCACCAGCATTTGCTGATTATCTCTGGAGACGTTTTGTCTGTATATTGCCATTGACACAGACATCACAAATAATTCGAATATGGAGTATGCCATAAACCAAAATCATTCCTACCTACAAACAATTTAATATCCAAATGGCTAGTTCTCCCCGTATGTCATGTGATCTAACCTTACCTTCTAGTCTACCACACAGAACTTTGTCAAATATCTTACTGAAGTCCATATGGACAATGTCCACTACTCTGCCCTCATTAATCCTCTTTGCTACTTCTTCAAAAATTTCAATCAAGTTAGTGAAATATGACTTCCCATACAAAAATAAGCCATGTTAACTATCCCTAATCAATCCTTGCCTTTCAAAATGCATGTTAATCCTGTCCCTTAGAATCCCCTCCAATACCTTACTCACCACTGAAGTCAGGCTCACCAGTTTTTAGGTCCTTAGATTTTCCTTATCACCTTTCTTAAATAATAGCGCCAAATAAGCCAACCTCAAATTTTCTGGCAACTCACCTGTGTTACAAATACCTCAGCAAGGAGCCCAGCAATCACTTCCCTAGCTTCCCACAGAGTTCTCTGTACACCTGATCAGGTCCCAGGGATTTATCCATCTTTATGTGTTTAATACATTAAGCACCTTCTCCTCTGTAATATGGTCACTTTTCAAGATCTCACTATTTATTTCCCCAAGTTCCCTAGCTTCCATATCCTTCTCCACAGTAAATAATGATGCAAAATATTAATTTAGTATCTTCCCCATCTCCTGCGGTTCCACACATAGAGAGCCTTGCTGATCTTTAAGGGTGGCTTTGCTTATGTTATACTGTCACAGATGCAACAATCAATTTGTGCAGAGTAACATCTCACACGCAGTAATGTGACAATGACTAGATTATCTGTTTTTGTGATATTGTTTGAGGGTACTGGTCATGACACTCAGCAGAACTTCCCTGTGCGTCTTCAAAGCAGCATCATGGGTGTATTATGTCCACCAGAGAGAGCAAATGGGGCCTTGTTTTAGCATCTGCTCTAAAAGAATAAACCGTGATTTTTTGCAAGATTAAAGTGGTGCTGGAAATGCACAGCAGGTTAGGCAGCATCCGAAGAACAGGAAAATCGATGTTTCGGGCAGGAACCCTTCATCAGGAATTGATTCCTGATGAAGGGCTCCTGCCCGAAACATTGATTTTCCTGCTCTTCGGATGCTGCCTAACCTGCTGTGCATTTCCAGCACCACTTTAATCTTGCAAAAAGTCACAGTTCATTCTTTTAGAGCAGATGCTAAAACAAGGCCCCATTTGCTTGATTCTTGATGAAGGGCTCCTGCCCAAAACATTGGTTTTCCTGTTCCTCAGATGCTGCCTAATCTGCTGTGCATTTCCAGCACCTCTCTAATCTTGACTCTAATCTCCAGCATCTGCAGTCCTCACTTTTGCCCTGTGACTTTTTTCATCCCAGTGCCTACATTAACAACCCTCCCTGGGAAAATCAGGATCACCAAGGTCAGTTTTAGATCCTCTCCAGAGTTGTCAACAAACTCAGTGTAAATTGTGCACTGGATTTGGTCTTTGTGCCTTGAGATGTCATAGAGCAATGTGCTTATTCATTGGCCAAAAAGCAGATCTTGCAACAAAAATCTTTAAATTTGTACTTGACTATTGCTTGCCTTTTATACCAGTAGGAGAGAGGCACTGAGAATCAAGCTTCATGGGGTGTAATACATAGTCCAAAGGTGTCCCTTTGTTAAGGATCCTTTATCTATTGTCTTGGCTTTGGCTGCCCTGAGGAATAAATTGTTCCAGTTTTGATATCTTTGATTGAGAGCAAGCAGATTGACTTCTCCCCCATTTCCTCCAGCTCCCATCTCTAATCATCTCTTGCAATGCACCGCCCCCTGTGTCTTAACCAAGCCTAAACATGTTCAAATGAAGCTAAAATGCCTGCTAAACCCCTTAACCTGACCCAGGTGATTAGTTATTTGACTGCTCACGGCGAATATGATTAAAGGAAAACAGTGCTTCCAGCCTCTGGCGACTGTCTCTGTGGTGTTTCTGTGGGTTTCCTTTGGATGCTCCGGTTTCCTCCCACAGCCCAAGGATGTGCAAGTTAGGTGCAGAGGACATGCTAAATTGCCAATAGTGTCCAGGTGTGTGTAGGTTGGGTGCATTAGTCAGGGGAAATGTAGAATAATAGGGGTAGGGGAATGGGTCTGGGTGGGATACTCTTTGGAGGGTTCATGTGGACTTGTTCGGCCAAATAGCCTGTTGCCATGCTGTAAGGAATCTATGATAGCAAGCTAAATCATGATCAAATGAATCTTTGAATGACTTGTTGACAATGGGGATGGAAATGCATGAGTTCTATGGAATTTAATGGGGAAAGTGTAGGGTGATTCACTTTGGAAGGAATAACAGGAATGTAGGTCACTGGGCTAATGGTAAGATTCTTGGTAGTGTAAATGAACAGAGAGATCTCGTTGTCCATATGCATAGATTCCTGAAAGTTGCCATCCAGGTTGATAGGGCTGTTCAGAAGGCATACTTTGTGTTAACTTTTATTGGTAGAGGGATCGAGTTTCGGATCGAGGTAATGCTGCAGCTTTACAGCTCTGGTGAGGCCACACTTGGAGTATTGCATGCAGTTCTGGTCACTGCATTGTAGGAAGGATGTGAAAGCTTTGGAAATGTTTCAGAGGAGATTTACTAGGATGTTGTCTGATATGGGGGGAAGGTCTTACGAGGAAAGGCTGAGGGATTGAGGCTGTTTTCCTAAAAGAGAAGAAGGTTGAGAGGTGACTTAATTGCGACATACAAGATAATCAGAGGATTAGATGGGGTGGACAATGAGAGCCTTTTACCTCAGATGGTGATAGCTAGCACAAGGTGGGGGAGGCGTAGCTTTAAATTGAGGGGTGATAGATATAGGACAGATGTCAGAGGTACTTTCTTTACTCAGAGGGTAGTAGGGGCATGGAAAGCACTGCCTGCAACAGTAGTAGACTCACCAACTTTAAGGGTATTTAACTGGTCATTGGATAGGATATGGACTAAAATGGAATAGTGTAGGTTAGATGGGCTTCAACTTGGTTTTGCGGCTCGGCACAACATTGAGGGCTGAAGGGCCTCTACTGCGCTGTAATGTCCTATGTTCTACATATCTGTCTTCTCTTTTTCACCCTTTGACACAGATGGGCAGATTTGGATTTGTAAACCTTCCAATTTACAAGAGGGTCGAGGGATCTTCCTCCTGAAGTCTCGGGAAGACCTTGCTGTATTCCGTGCAAAAGTGGAAAGTGTGGAAGATAACCCAATGATTAAAACATCTCACTATAATTCCATCATTCGCAGAGTGGTGCAAAGGTGACTGAGAACAATCAGAGTAAAGAAAAGGAATCGTAATGTCTTCACTTATAATGTATTACAACATATTAGTTTGCTCTGTACGTCAACCTTTTGTTACAAAATTTCTAGCTGAAAAATGTATTGCTGGAAAAGCGCAGCAGGTCAGGCAACATCCAAGGAGCAGGAGAATCGACGTTTCGGGCATGAGCCCTTCTTCAGGAATGAGGAAGGTGTGCCAGGCAGGCTAAGATAAAAGGTAGGGAGGAGGGACTTGGGGGAGAGGCGTTGGAAATGCGATAGGTGGAAGGAGGTTAAGGTGAGGGTGATAGGCCGGAGAGGGGGTGGGGGCGGAGAGGTCGGGAAGAAGATTGCAGGTCAAGAAGGCGGTGCTGAGTCCGAGGGTTGGGACTGAGATAAGGTGGTGGGAGTGGAAATGAGGAAGCTGGAGAAATCTGCATTCATCCATTGTGGTTAGAGGGTTCCTAGGCAGAAGATGAGGCGCTCTTCCTCCAGGCATCATGTTGCCATGAACTGGTGATGGAGGAGGCCAAGGAACTGCATGTCCTTGGCGGATTGGGAGGGGGAGTTAAAGTGTTCAGCCACGGGTCAGTTGGGTTGGTTGGTGCAGGTGTCCCAGAGGTGTTCTCTGAAATGTTCTGCAAGTAGGCGGCCTGTCTCTCCAATGTAGAGGAGGCCACATCTGGTGCAGCTGATGCAGTAAATGATGTGTGTGGAGGTGCAGGTGAATTTGTGATAGATATGGAAGGATCCCTTAGGGCCTTGGAGGGAAGTGAGGGGGGAGGTGTGGGCGCAAGTTTTGCATTTCTTGCAGTTGCAGGGGAAGGTGCCAGGAGTGGAGGTTGGGATGGTGGGGGTGTGGACCTGACAAGGGAGTCGCGGAGGGAGTGGTCTTTCCGGAATGCTGATAGAGGAGGGGAGGGAAATATATCCTTGGTGGTGGGGTCTGTTTGGAGGTGGCAGAAATGATGAAGGATGATACAATGTATCTGGAGGTTGGTGGGGCGGTAGGTGAGAACCAGTGGGATTCTGTCCTGGTGGCGATTGGAGGGGCGGGGTTCAAGGGTGGAGGAGCGGGAAGTGGAGGAGATGTGGTGGAGAGCATCATTAACCACGTCTGAGGGGAAATTGTGGTCTTTGAAGAAGGAGGCCATCTGGGTTGTTCGGTATTGGAATTGGTCCTCCTGGGAGCAGATGCGGTGGAGGCGTAGGAATTGGGAATATGGGATGACATCTTTACAGGGGCAGGGTGGGAGGAGGTGTAATCTCGGTAGCTGTGGGAGTTGGTCAGTTTATAGTAAATGTCCGTGTTGAGTGGTTCGCCCGAGATAGAAATGGAGAGGTCTAGGAAGGGGAGGGAGGAGTCTGAGAAGGTCCAGGTAAATTTGATGTCGGGGTGGAAGGTGTCAGTAAAGTGGATGAACCATGCGGGTGCCCATGACTACTCCTTTGGTTTGGAGAAAGTGGGAGGATTGGAAAGAGAAGTTGTTCAGAGTGAGGACCAGTTCAGTCAGTCGAAGGAGGGTGTCAGTGGAAGGGTACTGGTTGGTTTGGCGGGAAAGGAAGAAGCGGAGGGCTTTGAGGCCTTCGTGATGGGGGATGGAGGTGTACAGGGACTGGATGTCCATAGTGAAGATAAGGCGTTGGGGGCCGGGGAAGTGAAAATCATGGAGGAGGTGGAGGGCATGGGTGGTGTCCCAAACGTAGGTGGGGAGTTCTTGGACTAAGGGGGACAGGACCGTGTCGAGGTATGCAGAGATGTGTTCGGTGGTGCAGGAGCAGGCTGAGACAATGGGTCGGCCGGGGCAGTCAGGTTTGTGGATTTTGGGCAGGAGGTAGAAACAGGTGGTGTGGGGTTGTGGGACTATGAGGTTGGAGGCAGTGGATGGGAGATCCCCTGAGGTGATGAGGTTATGGATGGTCTGGGAGATGATGGTTTGGTGATGGGAGGTGGGGTCATGGTCGAGGGGGCAGTAGGAGGAGGTATCTGCGAGCTGGCGTTTAGCCTCAGCAGTATAAAGATCGGCATGCCAAGCTACTACCGCGCCTCCCTTGTCTGCTGGTTTGATAGTGAGGTTGGGGTTGGAACGGAGGGAGTGGAGGGCTGCACATTCTGAGGGTGAGAGGTTGGAGTGGGTAAGAGGGGTGGACAGGTTGAGGCAGTTAATGTTGCGGCGGCAGTTAGCTATGAAGAGATCGAGGATGGGTAAGAAGCCAGCACAGAGTGTCCAGGTGGATGGGGTGTGTTGGAGGTGGGAGAAGGGGTCGTCAGAGGGTGGGCGCGAATCCTGGTTGAAGAAGTACGCACCGAGGTGAAGGCAGCGGAAGAATTGTTCGATGTCTTGCCGCGTGTTGAACTCGTTAATGCGGGAGCGTAGGGGAATGAAGGTGAGGCCTCTGCTGAGGACTGATCTTTCATCCTCAGAGAGGGGGAGTTCTGGAGGGATGGTGAAAATATGGCAGGGCTGGGAGCTAGAACCTGGTGTGGGGCTGGAGCTGGGAGTGGAGGTGGGGTTAGGCATGGGGACGGAGTTGGGCGTGGGCTTGGAGATTGGTGCAGGGGCGGGGATCAGCACGGGGGCGGAGATCAGCGTGGACATGGAGATCAGCGTGGAGGTGGAGATGCATGCGGCATGGTCGTTGTGCAGGTGAGTGAGGGGCGGAAATAGATGCGGCGACGGCAACTCCGGGGGTGGAAGTGACTGCGGCAACGGCAGAAATGGTGTTGTTCCCGGTGGCTGTGGACCCCCACGGAGGCCACGAATCTGTCGGCGATGGTCTTCCTGGCAATCGTGGAGGCGGTTGTCTGGGCGGCGATTGCGAAGGCTGCATGGTCGGTGGGGGCGGAAGTGATGTCATGGTTCGCGGCTGCTGCAGCGGCTACATGGTTAATGGCGCCTAAGCAGTTCTGAAGGCCGATGGAAGATACTAGAACAGTTGAGGAATCCGGAGTGTGGGGGTAAGTACATGAAAGTTTATGGTACTTACTGTCATTAATTTCCGATATGGTTAGGAAAAACTGTTTGGTTAGTGTATGGATTCTTCTGTGGATGAAGAACAGTAGAGGTCCTTTGCAAGTCTGTGAGAGTATTGTCCTGAGCTGGGGTAGGGCTAATTGCAGGGAATGTGGGTAGCGGCGCATGGCTGCAAGTGTGGAGCGGAGGATCCGGAGGGAGGTCTGTTGCTGGAGGTTTAGGATTTGTTGTAGGTACTGGTTGTCCTGGTTGGGTCCAAATTTTGTTGGTCTGAACGTAGTCCAGAGTCCATGTGGGGTCAGTCGGTTCCGTAGGCAGGTGCGAGGAAGGAGATGTGGCTATGGTAGCGAGTCTGTTTGAGGACATGGCTGAAGAGCTTCAGGGCAGAGGAGATGACCTGGGGGGTGCAGTGAGAGAGAGACTCACTGAAATCCTTGTAGAGGGAGGAAGAGAGCTTCTTCAAGGAAGGCATCCTTACAAGAGGATTCACAGTAAGTTAAAATCAACTAGGAGAAAGTGAGGACTGCAGATGCTGGTGATCAGAGCTGAAAAATGTGTTGCTGGAAAAGCGCAGCAGGTCAGGTAGCATCCAAGGAGCAGGAGAATCGACGTTTCGGGCATAAGCCCTTCTTCAGGAATGAGGAGGGTGTGCCAAGCAGGCTAAGATAAAAGGTAGGGAGGAGGGACTTGGGGGAGGGGCGTTGGGAATGCGATAGAAGGAGGTTAAGGTGAGGGTGATAGGCCGGAGAGGGAGTGGGGGCGGAAAGGTCGGGAAGACGATTGCAGATCAAGAAATTGCAGATCTACAAAATTTCATTACGTAAACTACCCATCGACTGAAACATACCTCCAACTTCCTTGTGAAGACATTGGATGATAAATTGGGCAGATAGCACCTCAGAGCTCCAGAATAGTGTCCACCTGTGGGGAAAAATGCACTGGATGTCAAAGCATTGTTGGTGCCAGCAGACTCATGGTAACCTGCCACTGGGAGGATGCAGGTAGTTTATGCCATCAGTTAATGTGCAATTCTATTTGAACACCAAAAGTACCAACCAATGTCCTCTCTTAAACTTGATGAACATATTTTCAGGGCTATTTGTAGAGATTACCAAGTATTTACCTGACTGACAGATAATATGAAGGAGAAAGTTGGAATGACAACAGCGGTTGGAGAAATGCTATCTCCTGGGAGAAGAATGCTCCATGGAGGCACTACAACTCCCCTGGGTCTCTGAGGCATCAATCCTAATCATCTGTTAGACTTAGGGTGTAGGTTTGTTCGCTGAGCTGTAGGCTTGATATCCAGACGTTTCATTACCTGGCTAGGTAACATCATCAGTGGCGACCTCCAAGTGAAGCGAAGCTGTTGTCTCCTGCTTTCTATTTATATCTTTCTCCTGGATGAGGTTCCTAGGGTTTATGGTGATGTCATTTCCTGTTCGTTTTCTGAGGGGTTGATAGATGACATCTAGATCTATGTGTTTGTTTATGACATTGTGGTTGGAGTGCCAGGCCTCTAGGAATTCTCTGGCATGTCTTTGCTTAACCTGTTCCAAGATAGATGTGTTGTCCCTGTCGAAATGGTGTTTTTTTCATCCGTCTGTAGGGCTACGAGGGAGAGAGGGTCATGTCTTTTTGTGGCTAGCTGGCGTTTGTGTATCCTGGTGGCTAACTTTCTTCCTGTTTGTCCTACGTAGTGTTTGTGGCAGTCCTTGCATGGAATTTTGTAGATGACGTTGGTTTTGTCCATGGGTTGTACTGGGTCTTTTAAGTTTATTAGTTTTTGTTTGAGAGTGTTGGTGGGTTTGTGTGCTACTAGGATTCTGAGTGGTCTTAGTAGTCTGGCTGTCATTTCTGAAACTTCTTTGATGTATGGTAAGGTGGTTAGGGTTTCTGGCTGTGTTTGGTCTGCTTGTCGTGGTTTGTTCCTGAGGAATCTGCGCACTAAAAAAAAATACAGTGCTCAGATTCCTCAGGAACAAACCACGACAAGCAGACCAAACACAGCCAGAAACCCTAACCACCTTACCATACATCAAAGAAGTTTCAGAAATGACAGCCAGACTACTAAGACCACTCAGAATCCTAGTAGCACACAAACCCACCAACACTCTCAAACAAAAACTAATAAACTTAAAAGACCCAGTACAACCCATGGACAAAACCAACGTCATCTACAAAATTCCATGCAAGGACTGCCACAAACACTACATAGGACAAACAGGAAGAAAGTTAGCCACCAGGATACACAAACGCCAGCTAGCCACAAAAAGACACGACCCTCTCTCCCTTGTAGCCCTACACACGGATAAAAAAACCCCATCATTTCGACTGGGACAACACATCTATCCTGGGACAGGCTAAGCAAAGACATGCCAGAAAATTCCTAGAGGCCTGGCACTCCAACCACAACGTCATAAACAAACAGATAGATCTAGATGCCATCTGTCAACCCCTCAGAAAACGAACAGGAAATGACATCACCACAAACCCCAGGAACCCTATCCAGGAGAAAGATATAAATAGAAAGCAGGAGACAACAGCTTCGCTTCACTTGGAGATCGCCACTGATGATGTTACCTAGCCAGGTAATGAAACATCTGGATATCAAGCCTACAGCTCAACGAGCAAACCTACACCCTAAACGTCAACCTGAGCTACAAACCTTCACAAACCTTGCATCTGTTAGACTGCTGTGGGCTGCTCTACCACCAATGAGCTTTAGCAGTATGAGCTTCCGCTGCCTCAGTCAGAATCTGGGTAGCTGCTGCTTGAGCTACAATGAAAGGTGCAACATGGACTATCAGAGACTGCATCATGGATGGATCCATAAATATTTAAATGGAGTTGTTCTGCATTTCCAAACTCTGAGCCACGTTGGTTCTGGTCTTTTAGACATTGATAAAAGTAAAATACTGCAGATGTTGGAAGAATGCAAGTAAAATGCAAAGGATTGGAAGGATGTAATGCGTCAGGCAACAAAAACAGAGTACATTTCATGTCAAACATAGTTGTTGTTCAGAATGGAAGGAAGTTCCAAACGTGATCAGTTTTAATGCTGTTGAAAGTTAGAGGGGGTGGAGGCGGAGGAAGAATGAAAGGGAAGATGTGGATGGGTGTAGAGGGTGGCAGAGATTGAATGACAAAGATATGACAGAATAAAAGGTAAAAAGAATGTAGGTGTTGTGGTAAAGGAACAAAGCATTTGTCCAGAGTGGGTCTTAATTTGCAGAATGATGAACAACACTTCCTGAAAGCAGAAACATGAATATAAAGGTCAGGCTGGCACATTACAGAGAAAAAGACAATCAAAATGGGGTATAGAGTTCATGATCTGAAATTACTGAACTTGATGTTGAATTGGGAAGCTGGACAATGCTGAAAAATGAAGTTCTGTCCCTTGAACTTTAACCATTGGAAGCATTGGGTCATATTTGCAGAATGAGTAGAGGAGACTACAAAATGTTGCCCTACTCTTCATTTGGACTCCTCACAAAAGATTTAAATGTGAGTAGCAAATACAAAATACTAAAATGAAAAAGTGCAAGCTATTCTGGTTGGATTCCCAATGTACGAGGCATTCAGTTGTGCCATACCCATTAAAGTTCTCACCTTGGCCCTCTGCTGTGAATCTGTGTGTTTGTTTTATTCACCCAAGGGATGTGATTGTCACTAGCTGGCCAGAAGTTATGGCCCATCTCTCATTTTCCATAAGAAAGTGGTTGTGAGCTGCCTTCTTGAACCACTGCAGTCCATGTTCTGTATCACAATGCTCTTTGAGGCGAAATTCCAGGATTTTGACTTATTGACACTGAAGGAACAGCAATATATTTCCAGTCAGGATGGTCAGTAGCTTTGAAGGGAACTTGCAGGTGGTGGTGTTCCCAGGTATTTGCTGCCCCTGTCCTTCTAGATGGAAGTGGTTGTAAGTTTGGAAGATGTTGGCTGAGGTTCTTTGGTGAACTTCTACAGTGTATCTTGTAAATAGTACACACTGCTGCAACTAAGCATCAGTGATGAAGGGAGTAGATGTTTGTGGATGTGGTCTCAATCAATGTCCTGGGTAGTGTCAAGATTGTTGAATGTTGTTGGAGTTACATCCATCCGATGGGGAGTATTCCAGCATATTCCTGACTTGTGCCTTATAGATGGTGGCCAGGTTTTGGGGAGTCAAGAGGTGTTTTACTCACCACAACATTCCTAGCTTCTGACCTGCTCTTGTAACTGCTGTGTTTATGTAGTGAATCCAGTTGAGTTTATGGTTGATGGTAACCATAAGTTATTAATAATTGGATTTAGTGATGGTAACACCATTGAATGTCATGGGGCGGTGGTTTATTTGGCTCTAGTCATTGCCTGGTATTTGTATGACATGAATTACATGCCTTTTGTTTAATCAAGTGTGAATATTGTCCAAATGTTGTTGCATTTGAAAATGGCCTGCTTCAGTAATTGAGGAGCAGCGAATGTTGCTGAACATTGTGCAGTCATCAACGAGAATCCCTACTTCTGACTTTATGATGACAGGAAGGCGATTGATGACAGGAACTCCTGCAGAGATTAGATACCTCACAGTGTGATTAGATTCCCTACAGTGTGGAAACAGGCCCTTTGGCCCAACCAGTCCACACCGACCCTCCAAAGAGTAACCCACCCAGACACATTTCCCTCTAACTAATGCACTTAACACTATGGGCAATTTAACGTGGCCAATTCACCTGACATGTACATCTTTGTACAGTGGGAGGAAACCAGATCACCAAGAGGAAACCCACACAGACAGTTGCTCAAGGCTGGAATTGAACCTGGGACCCTGGTGCTGTGAGGCAGCAATGCTAACCACTGAGCCACCCTGCCACCCCGGTAGAGATTCCCTACAGTGTGGAAACGTCCCTTCGGCACGTGACTCCATAGTAACGTGGAAAGTCATCATTTGCCCCAGTGCCAACCATACCCGCACAAAATCAAAGGCAGGAATCTTAAAAGTGTCTTTAAATTTAACTCAGATATGAAACATCTGTCCATGGAATTGTCTTTAAAAAAGTCTGTGCATTTCATCCAAACAGATACATTGTCAGGCCTTTACTCCTGGAAGGTAGGAAGTTTGATGTTCGCTCATACTTCTTAGTCGCCTGCACCGCGCCTTTTATGGCTTTCTTTCACCATGGTTATGCCAGATCAACGTGCAACACATATGATCCATTCTCCGATGATCTAACAAGTCACCTGACAAATCAGGTAAATTGAATACAATGGAAAATACACTCACCCTCCCTCCTCCTCCTCCTTCCATGGAACTCAGGAGGAAAAAAATACACATTGTCGTACCAACTTCTTATTTAATGTAAGTTACTTAAAAAGAAACAAATTAATTTTATTATTTTCCATTGAATGGGAAGATTTAAATTAATGCAGGAACCTAGCCTCTTCCATGTATAAAAATAAAAATATGGGGCATTTGCTGTGACAACATCATCATCAATCAGCACTCAATTGCCAACCAATCAACATTCATTTCTCATGTGGCATAAATTGTTGTCCCCTTTCAAATTTTGGCATTCTTGCACTTGTCCTGATGAATGCAGGTCAAAAGCTTCAATGATATGTCTCATTTTTCAGCAATACTCAACTTCTGTATGAACAGATGGTCTAACTGAGGTGTTTAAAATGATTTAATGATTAGCTATGATCAAGGCTGACATGGTGGCTCAGTGGTTAACACTGCTGCCTTGAAGTGCCAGGGACCCAGATTCGATTCCAGTTTCAGATGACTGTCTGCATGGAGTTTGCATGTTCTCCCTGCGTCTGCGTGGGTTTTCTCCCACAGTCCAAAGATATGCAGGTCAGGTGAATTGGCCATGCTAAATTACCCATAGTGTTAGGGGAATGGGTCTGGGTGGGTCACTCTTGGAGGGTTGGTGTGGACTTGTTGGGCCAAAGGGCCTGTTTCCACACTGTAGGGAATTTAATAATTTCTCTGTTGCAAGAATCCAGAACAGAAATTTTACAATTACAGGGAGGTATTTTGGATGTGAAATTAATAAGCAATCTCTTACACAAATGGTTGCAGGCATCTAGTCTTCTCCCAAGAAAGCTGTCAAACTGGGTCAGTTAGAATTTTCAAGACTGAGATTAGTAGATTTTTGTGACATAACATTGTCAAAGGATCAAGGGTGAGGAATTGGAGACTTTAGTGTAATCTAGCCATGACCTAATTGAATGCTGGACAGGTTTGAGCAACTGAATGATCTCCTATTGTTTCATTGATGATCACATTTCAATCGCCATGTAGCTTTGAAATATGATCAATAAATGCAAATTGTTGCTGTTTTGTTGAAGGTGCAAAATGGTGGGTTTGTAAATTAGGTACAGACCAGCCCACTGCCAGTTTAGTTTGTTTTTGAACCCATGTGATGCCAACAAAATGGGCACCATGCATATATCAATATTTACTCTGATGGGTATGAAAGTTTAGGTGGAAATATCCCTTCCTGTTTGATACTAAGGGTTCATGATCAAGGCATACCAAGGTTTTGCATGCTGCAGGGCACTGTGCAGATTGAACACTGCTCAGACATTGAATGACCGACTTCTGATTCCTCCTGAATTTGCAAGGCCTGCTAATTCTGTGATCCATATCTACCAGAATTTCTGTTTATCTATGGGCCAGTTTCCTCATTTCCCCTTCCCCCACCTCACCCCAGTTCCAAACTTCCAGCTCAGCACCGTCCCCATGACTTGTCCTACCTGCCTATCTTCCTTTCCACTTCTCGACTCCACCCTCCTCTCTGACCTATCACCTTCATTCCCACCCCCATTCATCCATTGTAGTCTTTGCTACCCTCCCCCACCCTCCTCTCTGACCTATCACCTCCATCCCCACCCCCATTCATCCATTGTAGTCTTTGCTACTCTCCCCCTCCCTCCTCTCTGACCTATCACCTCCATCCCCACCCCCATTCACCTATTGTACTCTATGCTACTTTCTCCCCAACCCCACCCTCCTCTCATTTATCTCTCCACCCTTTAGGCACTCTGCCTCTATTCCTGATGAAGGGCTTTTGCCCGAAATGTTGATTTTCCTGCTCCTCGGTTGCTGCCTGAACTGCTGTGCTTTTCCAGCGCCACTCCAATCCAGAATCTGGTTTCCAGCATCTGCAGTCATTGTTTTTACCCTGTTTATCTATGGGGCCCTTGTATTAAAAGTGTTTCTGATATGTGTCCTATTCTCAAGAAGAAAGATGTAACTTCAGTTAGTTCATTTGGTTGGATGGTATGTTTGCAATGCCGAATGACACCAATACAGGTTCAATTCCTGTACTGGCTGAGGTCATTTTAATCTCACCTGAGGCATGGTGACCCTAAGGTAAAACTCATCACCATTTATCTCTCTCTCTCTCTTTAATATGAGAATTGGACTATGATGACTTCACCTCATCTCTAATGAGATGGAGTTTTATTCCAATAATTGCAACTTTGCACTTTCTTAACCTATAGTTCATACAGCGAAAGAACCCTTTGTACAACGGAATGAAAGAGGAAACTATCTGGTCTATGGAACGATTAAATAAGTATATTAATGAGAAATATATGAAAGAAAAACATCTCCCAAAGGACTGGGTCTTCACTGTTTTTGCAGTAAGTATGTACTCAAATTTTTCACACAATCTCTAACTAACAAAATTCAGTCATGACACCATCATAGGCGTTAGAACAGTATAGCACAGGAACTGACCCTTTGGCTCACAAATTAGGTACTCAGGCCTAGTGATTAGAACTGGCAGATATCACCGAGTAACAATTTGAAAGCCAAGTGCTTCAAGAATCAAATTCCTTACAATGGCAGTCACAACATAGAATATTTTACAACTGAAATTTATTAGATGTACATGCGGCTGAATCTCAGGAAATAGGCTGTTATAGAGTCACAGAGATGTACAGCATGGAAACAGACCCTTTGGTTCAACTTGTCCATGTCGACCAGATATCCTAAATTAATCTAGTCCCATTTTCCAGCACTTGATATATGCCAAACCCTTCTTATTCATATATCCATCCAGATGCCTTTTAAATGTTGTAATTGTACCAATCTCCGCCACTTCCTCTGACATTTCATTCCACGTGCACACCACCCTCAGTAAAAATGTTGCCCTTTAAGTCCCTTATAAATTTTTCCTCTCTCACCTTAAACCTATATCCTCTAGTTCTGGACTCCCCCATTCCAGGGAAAATACTTTGTCTATTTACCCAAACCATGCCCCTCATGATTTTATAAACCTGTATGAGGTCACCCCTCAGCCTCCGATGCTCATGGAAAACAACCCCAGCCTGTTCAGTGTCCCTCCTTATAGCTCGAACCCTCCAACCTTGACAACATCTTGGTAAATCTTTTCTAAACCCTTTCAAGTTTCACAACATCCTTCTGATATGAGGGAGGCCAGAATTATACACAATATTCCAAAAGTGGCTTAAGTCCTGTACATCTCTGATTTAATCATGTCACCAAGGTTGCAAACAATTCAGTTCAACCTTTGGAATAGAATCTGAGGATGTGGGATGGAACAAATAGATCAATGAGGAGCGTCTGGTGCTGGAAAAGCGCAGCAGGTCAGGCAGCATCCAAGGAGCAGGAGAATCGACGGTTTCGGGCAAAAGCCCCTCATCAGGAAGGGGGATGGAGGGCTTTTGCCTGAAACGTCGATTCTCCTGCTCCTTGGATGCTGCCTGACCTGCTGTGCTTTTCCAGCACCACGTTCTTGACTCTAATCTCCAGCATCTGTAGTCCTCACTTTCAATTAATGGTCAATTAATGGATTTTTTTTTTGCCTGCATTATGTTTATTGTTTTCTTTGACTTCAAAAATCTGCTTGTTTCAAGTTTAGTTTCCTCTCTTACTTATTGTGTATTTTTCTGTGGCTGAGATTGTTAAGATGTGGGCAGTCGACTCCCAGACGTCATCTCTACATGCTCCATGGAAAATCTTTCCACTCTGTTCAGTGCTCTTTCTGAAATTATCAAATCAAACCATACAAAAAGAGGCCATTCAATAAGGCTCTGAGTATGTAGTTCAAACTACATACCTGCATTTCTAAATGATATGATAGATGTCTAGATTAGGGATGTTTGTATTGGGAAATGGGAGATTATGGTAGGTTCCTCCATCTGTCCCAACAATTGTTTAACCCAGACAAGACAGTTCTCAATTGATTAGCAACTGAGTTGATCATTGGTAATCTTGCCATGTTTACTCAATAAAAAAACATGCAGGAATATCTTTTAACTTGCTTTTTGTAGATAAACATGGCATTTGGAAATGTTTACCTAATTGTAAAGGATGAATCTGGAACCAATCTTTGCATATCTTTATATTTATTTGCAGTGTTACACATTACAAGCACATGATACCTAATCCAATAATTATTGTATTAGTCTGTGTCATTTGTAATGGTCAAAATCAATCCCCAGTTAATGCCTACCACCAAAAGATTTCTGATGAAGGGCTTTTGCCTGAAACGTCATTTTTCCTGCTCCTCGGATGCTGCCTGACCTGCTGTGCTTTTCCAGCACCACTCTAATCTTGACACGTAACACCCAAATACAACGAAACACGTTGAATATAAAATTAACATATTCCCTTATTTAAATAACTAACAGCTAATATGCATAACTATGGTTTGTAAACAAAATAAATCTAAAACCTCAAAAAAGCATTGTTTTGAAAGAAGTCGCTCCCCTATGTTCCAATACACTTCTTTTTGTAAAAGAATGAAGAGAAGCAATTTGAACTGCAATTGTAATAATATGATGATGGAAGAGTCCCAGCAGGTCAGATAGCACCTGTAGCGAATAGGAAACTGTCGCCAACATATTGCAGCAAATGTTTCTTTGCAGTTGGTACATTGGTTCACAAAGTGATTGAAAACTTTCATGTTTTCTTTCAGAAGAGGATGCAGGAAATCATGACAATATGCTTCAATACTGCCAGGAGTAAACTGGATCCTAAACTGGGCTGCTTTGACCTCATGGGCTGTGACTTTATTATTGATCAAAATTTCAAGGTTATTGTAATTTTTACTTTCTTCTATTATGAATGATAGTGAATTATCAGTTTACATGGAGCTATAGGTAGGAAGGTTACTAAATTTGGGCTCATAAATTTCCCTGTCTGAACCACCTCACAACTGGGCGGCACGGTGGCACAGTGGTTAGCACTGCTGCCTCACAGTGCCGGAGACCCGGGTTCAATTCCCGCCTCAGGCGACTGACTGTGTGGAGTTTGCACGTTCTCCCCGTGTCTGCGTGGGTTTCCTCCGGGTGCTCCGGTTTCCTCCCACAGTCCAAAGATGTGCAGGTTAGGTGAATTGGCCATGCTAAAATTGCCCGTAGTGTTAGGTAAGGGGTAGATGTAGATGTAGGGGTATGGGTTGGTTGCGCTTCGGCGGGGCGGTGTGGACTTGTTGGGCCGAAGGGCCTGTTTCCACACTGTAAGTAATCTAATAGAGAAATGAATATTTTGGCAATATATTATAAATGGTGTATGAAAGAGAAGTGGAATCCTGGGGTTGAATCACAGTACTTTCTCTGTATCAGAGAGTTGCAAGTTTGTCCTAACATCAGGGAATACAGTACATAATTAAAGCCAGAATCGTTGTGCTATCCAGAGAGACCGCTGCATGGTTGAAGGTACTGTCTTTTGAATGGGATGTTAAACTGAAGCCCTTTTCTGCCCTCTCCAGTGGATATAAAATATTAAATGGCACTATCCAAAGTAGAGTGGGGTAGTTTTCTTGATATCCTCACTCCCTCAATCAATATCCAAAACATATATGATCAGGATTCAATATATGGATGTACCTACTAGAGAAGGTCCAAAACATGACCTACTCTTGGGAAATAAGGCAGGGCAGGTGACTGAGGTGTCAGTGGGAGAGCACTTTGGGGCCAGCAACCATAATTCTATTAGTTTTAAAATAGTGATGGGAAAGGATAGACCAGATCTAAAAGTTAAAGTTCTAAATTGGAGAAAGGCTAATTTTGATGGTATTAGGCAAAAACTTTCAAAAACTGATTGGGGGCAGATGTTCACAGGTAAAAGGAATGGCTGAAAAATGGAAGCCTTCAGAAATGAGATAATGAGAGTCCAGAGACAGTATTTCCTGTTAGGGTGAAAGGAAAGCCTGGTAGGTGTCTGGAATGCTGGATAAGTAAAGAAATTGAAGTTTAGATTAAGAAAAATAAGGAAGCATATGTCCGGTATAGACAGGATAGATCGAGTGAAGCCTTAGAAGAGTATAAATGCAGGAGGAGTATACTTAAGAAGGAAATTAGGAGGGCAAAAAGGGGACATGAGATAGCTTTGGTAAATAGAATTGAGGAGAATCCAAAGGGTTTTTACAAATACATTAAGGACAAAAGGATAACGAGGGAGAGAATAGGGCTGCTCAAACATTAGCAAAGTAGCCTTTGTGTGGAGTTGCAGGAGATGGGGGAGGTGCTAAGTGAGTACTTTGCATCAGTGTTTACTGTGGAAAAGGACATGGAAGATACAGAATGTAGGGAAATAGATGGTGACATCTTGAAAAATGTCCATATTACAGAGGAGGAAGTGTTGGATGTCTTGAAATACATAAAATTGGATAAATGCCTGGAACCTGATCAGGTGTACCCCAGAACTCTGTGGGAAGCTAGAGAAGTGATTGCTAGGCCTCTTGCTGAGATATTTGTATCATCGCTAGTCACAGGTGAGGTGTCAGAAGACTGGAGGTTAGCTAACGTGGTGCCACTGTTTAAGAGGGATGGTAAGGACAAGCCAGGAAACTATAGACCAGTGAGCCTGACGTCAATGGTGGGCAAGTTGTTGGAGGGAATCCTGAGGGACAGGATGTACATGTATTTGGAAAGGCAAGGACTGATTAGGGATAGTCAACATTGCTTTATGCATGGGAAATCATGTCTCTCAAACTTGATTGAGGTTTTTGAAGAAGTAACAAAGAGGATTGATGAGGGCAGAGTGGTAGATGTGATCTATATGGACTTCAGTAAGGCTTTCTACAAGGTGCCCCATGTGAGACTGGTTAGCAAGGTTAGATCTCATGGAATACAGGGAGAACTAGCCATTTGGATACAGAACTGGCTCAAAGGTAGAAGATAGAGGGTGGTGGTGGAGGGTTGTTTTTCAGACTGGAGGACTGTGACCAGTGGAGTGCCACAAGGATCGGTGCTGTGTCCACTACTTTTCATCATTTATATAAATGATTTGGATGTGAGCATCAGAGGTATAGTTAGTAAGTTTCCAGATGATACCAAAATTGGAGGTGTAGTGGACAGCGAAGAGGGTTACCTCAGATTACAATGGGATCTTGATCAGATGGGCCAATGGGCTGAGGAGTGACAATTGAAGTTTAATTTAGATAAATGTAAGGTGCTGCATTTTGGGAAAGCAAATCTTAGCAGAACCTATCCACTTAATGGTAAGGTTCTAGGGAGTGTTGCCGAACAAAGAGACCTTGGAGTGCAGGTTGATAGCTCCTTGGAAGTCGAGTCGCAGGTAGATAGGATAGTGAAGAAGGTGTTTGGTATGCTTTCCTTTATTGGTCAGAGTATTGAGTACAGGATCGGGAGGTCATGTTGGGCCACATTTGGAATACTGCGTGCAATTCTGGTGTACTTCCTATCGGAAGGAGATACATATCAGAAATATGTTGTGAAACTTGACAGGGTTCAGAAAAGTGTTACAAGGATGTTGCCAGGGTTGGAGATTTGAGCAATAGGGAGAGGTTGAAAAGGCTGGGGCTGTTTTCCTTGGAGCTTTGGAGGCCGAGGGGTGCCTTTATACAGGTTTATAAAATCATGAGGGGCATGGTTTGGGTAAATAGACAAGGTCTTTTCCCTGGAATGGGGGAGTCCAGAACTAGAGGGTATAGGTTTAAGGTGAGAGAGGAAAAATGTATAAGTGACTTAAGGGGCTGAGGGTGGCGTGTGTGTGGAATGAGATGCCAGAGGAAGTGGTAGAGACTGGTACAATTACACCATTCAGAAGACATCTTAATGGATATATGAATAGGAAGGGTTTAGAGGGATATGGACCGTGTGCTGGCAGTGGGATTAGATTGAGTTGGGATATCTGGTCAGCATGGATGAGTTGGACTGAAGGGTCTGTTTCATACACTTATCCAGCGTCTTTTAAATGTTGTAACTGCACCCACATCCACCACTTCCTCAGGAAGTTCATTCCACATGCGAACCACCCTCTGTACAAAACATTTGCCCCTCGTGTCTTTTTAAAATCTGTGTCTTCTCACCTTAAAAATGTGCTCCATAGTCTTGAAATCCCCCATCTGAGGGAATAGACAGCTACCACTAACTCTATCTATGCCTCTCATTATTTTAGCAACTTCTAAAAGCTCGCCTCTCAACTCTTATGCTCCAGTGAAAAAATCTCAGCCTCTCCAGCCTTATTTATAACTTAAAATTCCATACCCAGCAACATCCTGGTAAATCTCTTTTGAGCCCCCACCAGCTTAATAATATCGTTCCTACATTGAGTGACATGTGCTTTTATCCCTCAAATCCCCCTGCTACATTTAGATATTTATTTTCCAAGGAGTTTGTGGCCTCCTTATTCTTCTCACAGAATTGTGTTACCTCATACTAATCTATTGTGATGTTCATTCGGTAATTATGTGCTCTTTCTG
Organism: Chiloscyllium punctatum; assembly: GCF_047496795.1. Taxonomy (NCBI): domain Eukaryota; kingdom Metazoa; phylum Chordata; class Chondrichthyes; order Orectolobiformes; family Hemiscylliidae; genus Chiloscyllium; species Chiloscyllium punctatum. The sequence continues at coordinate 11,204,179 of NC_092754.1, forward strand.
AAAGTCTATTAATATCTTCCCATATGTTTTTGCAGTCGTCTTCTCTACTAACTTTACTTTCTAATTTGATATGTGATGGGAATTAAATAAGATTTTATTTAAAACGTTGCATCAGGAGTAAGCAACATTAATTAGTACCGTAAGGCAGATTTTAGCAGGAATGAGCCTTGAACACCTAAAGTGTTCACACGAACAGAAATCACTGGAGAGCAACCTTGTGTAGCCCAAGGCCTGTATCAGCCAAGAAAGCAGGCAAGAATATAAACAGATTCCTGCAGACAGAATAAGAGAAAGACCTAGGACAGAAGATTTCTATTTACTGTACAAGAATGAAATATAAATAACGTATGCATACGTGACTGCATGGGTGTCAAGGTTGATGGTTGTTTTTGTGCATACAGAGCAGAGATCGAACAGAGCGTGACAGAGCTAGGCAGAGTCAGACAGAGTATCAGACAGAATTCTGTATAGCCAGTCTAAGACAGAATCCCTTCCTCTGAAGCTGTTGAACAAGTACAAATTTAACCAGCGTTTCTGAGCCCATCTGTGGTGTGCGTCAGAGATTAACCACAGCAGGTGTTATTCGCAATATTTGAAATTGTACTTCTTGTTTCCGGAGTCCAATCATTTAGGCAAATTAACAAAAATCAGTACAGCCCAGGAGCAGGCCTGTGAATATCATTTGTCAACATTTAATAACCCCAATTTGCTTTTCATTCTGTTGCTTTTCTCCCAAATAAATAGAAAGCAGGTCCATGTACAGCAGCTAGATGCAAATGAAAACCTTCCCATTCTGCGTCAGTGATACTTTTCCTTATCCAACTTGAGCAATTCAACAACAAAGCAACATGTTGTATTTATATAGCACCTCTAATGTAATAAAGTGAACCAAGATCTTTTGTAATGGCTTAGTAGATGATGAAATTTGATTTCAATTTTAAAATCTGGGATTAAGAGTCTAATGATGACTATGAAACCATTACTGATTATCGGATATGTCCATTTGGTTCATTGACGTTTTTAGTCAAGGGAACTGCTGTCCCTGCCTGGTGTAGGCAGCAATCTGGTTGACTCCCAACTGTCCTCTGGGCAATTAGAGATGGGCAATAAATTCTGGTCTAGCCACCCACATATCATGCATGAATATATATTAAAAATTATAATTTTATATTAAAATATACTGGGTGAACCATGTAAGGAGATATTCAGGTAGATAACTTCTCAAAGAAGTATGTTGTAATGAGTATCAAACTTCTAGAGATTATAATTAATAGCACTTAATGGAACTACAACATCAGCTGCCATCTCAGTATTTCAATGTCATAAAATCAGATTGATGGGGACAGGCTGGATTAACAGTTGTATTTCTAATCTGTTTGCAGGTCTGGTTACTAGAGATGAATGCTAATCCATCTTTACACAGACACTGTTCAGTTCTCAAAACACTTATCCCTCAATTAGTCTATGAAGCTCTTGGTAAGATGGTCATTTTGCTCACGTTGCTTGAAAAGAAGATTTATAGAAACTATTGATCATTTTCAAGTGATTAAATGAATATTTCATAAATGAACAAAATGTTGTGCATTCAACAATTCTTTCTCTCTCTGTTCTTAGATGTGGTACTTGAGATATTCAAAAAATGCAGTAAAGGAGCATACATCTTACCACTTCAGTCACAGAAGGAGTTTGTCCTCATTTATAACAATTGCCATCTATCACAGATTCCAAGACCATTAAGAGTTGGGGGCACCTCTCCGACAATTTCTAAGCAACCTTCTCCGCTATGTCCACGTTCTCTGAAGCGCCCAGTAAGAAAGTCTTTAAGAAAGCCGTCCGCAATTACATCTCTATCAGATCATACTGGTGTTGAAATGAAACCTCTCCAGAAAGCCGTTTCCATGCTATCCCATGGTCAGCTACCAGTCATCGCCCAGATACAGAGCTTGTACTGTGCAGAGTCCAAAGCTAAAACCAACCACTTTTTAAGAAGTCAGGCTGCCTCTTTGGAAGGATGGAGTCAACTACAAACCAGTGTTTCCAAACCAATGATGATGACTGCACCATTCATGTCCGGACTCAACAAAAGATTTGCTGCCATTCCAAAACAAAGTAAGAGCTTGGAAAGTAGTCTACTCTTCAAGTAGAACACCCATCTACATCCATCTGTGATACACCAAATATTGCTTGTCAAAATTGGCTGGAGTGAAATCAAGGAAACATCACAGCAAGGTGGTCTTGAGCCAGCTACCTTTACATCAGAAGCAAGGTCAACTCCAATGAAACAACTAGAGGCCCAGCACTGATGGAATGTATGCTTGACTGTAAGATGAATGACTGATCAACTGTACTCACTCTGCAGTATTCGCAATGTAGTTTTGGATGGATCAGGAGAAAGATTTGACAGCATTCTGTCTGCTGGTTGTTTTGTCAAATTAAAATCACCCCATTCATGTTGTCATTTGTTCATGCCCATGTCAATGTAAAGATATTTCTTTCCTATTTTACATCAACGATTATGCAATTTAGTCATAAAACATTGGGGTTATTACACAATAATTTAGCATTCTTGATATATGACTTTATTTCTTACAATATCATTTTATAGAACAACTATTAACAGGCAATACTGATACATGGCACAGTAACGAGTGTAGATGGAAACATAGGCATATCAAAATCTCAAGTGAGTACTTGAAACAATGGCAGCTAAGTTCATTGTGGAGCAGTGACATGTTTATTACTTTAGATCTAAGAAACATTCATCGTAGTATTTTATAAATTTTAAGAATCTAGGAACCTTGCAGGAAAAGAGATATTTAGGATTCTACATACTAAATTCACTAACAACAAGTGGGCAGATACAAATAATAATTAAATGGCTCATGTCAAATGATCCCTTCTTAAGGGTACTGAAACATGAAGAGGTAACTCACATTACAGTCTTATAAAGTCCAGGTGCAACCTGATTATTCATTTGTGGGAATTAAGAACTAACCACTGTGCTGTGGGTCTGATTTTATTTATATTGACCAGAGGAAAGAATAACAGAATTCTGTTCTGAAAGGACATTAGCAAATAATACAAGGTTTTCATCACGTTCCAATTGGTCTGTGGTCACCATTACTCGCTCCAGCTTTTTATTTCAGATTTGTTTAAGTGAATTTATATTATAGATATTTTTAATCAACCTGTTCAGGCACCTTTGGAGCACATGGGACCCCAGGTCTCCTGTTCCACTTCATCTGACAAAGGAGCAGCTCTTTGAAAGCTTGTGATTCAAATAAACCTGTTGGACAATAATCTGGTGTCACGTGATTTTTAACCTTGTTCACCCCAGTCTAACACCGGCACTTCCCCATCCCATTCCAGTGATAGGGATGTGACCACTCAGTCATGGAAAAACTCCATGGATTTAAAATATAAGATGCATCTCTATGGCTGCTGTGGTGGGATCTGAACCGATCTCTCTGGAGTACTACAGGCCTGTGGATTACTAGACAAGTTTGTGTTGGATAAACACAACCATAAAACTATACTCAGGAGTATTAGGTATAGTTCTGAATACCATATCTCTGGGCAGATGACTTAGGGTATGGATTCACCAGGGCCATATTAGATTGCAGAGATTAGAGTTTCTACTCGCCTAAGTGTAGAAAATGAAGAGATGAGATATTTGAGGGGTGTAAGATCATTAATAGTTAATTAAGTGGATAGGAATAGGTTATTTTGTCATTTAGGGGAATCCCAAACAAGGGAGGTACACTTGTAAAATTATACTTAAGCTGTTCAAATGTCAGAAAACACTTTTTTCACATAAACAGTGGTGGAATTCTGAAAGTCTGCTCTGGAAAGATATTGAGGCTAGAAGCCAATTACAAAATGAAAGTTGACAGTCCAGTGCAGTAGAGAGAGAGAGACAGTACTGCACTCTCAGAGATGCTGTCTTCCAGATAAGATGTTAAACTGAGATCCCTTCTGCTTTCTCAGATTGATTTAAAAGATTCCAAAGCACTATACTGAAAGAGACACGGGAGTGCTATTCCTGATCAATATTAGTCCTTAGTCACAAAAACAAATATCTGGTCATTATTGTTAGAGGCCTTGCTGATTTTTCAATACATTTTTAAAATTCTTTTCCCAATTTTGAACTGTGAATTTGATGACTTTGGGAAATAGCTAGTTGGAAAATGAAAACAACAGACCAAACAAGCATTTGTTTGTTCGTGAGTATAGACCTGGAGGTTAATTACAGTCTCATTCTTGATTAAAACAATTCATACAGAGGTAGTACCCCAATAAGATAGCAGAGATTGGTATCTGGGAATTGGTTTCAGCAAGTCTGGAAGAGACCCTACATTCAGGCCGATGGTGAATAGTAATTAAGGCCTCAAACCAGGATGGTTAGTCTATCAGGGTGGATCCAGAGTTGAATTTTTTTTAAAGTATGTTTTCTGAGGAGATGAGTTTGGCTTCTGCTGACACAACATGAATATTTGAAAGCTCCTTGTCTAATCACCCTGCTTTCAGAAAACTCAGTCATAAGGTACCTTTACCTGACTGAACTGAAAAGCAAGAAGCCCACATTTATACCTCTGAAACAATACATCATGAAAAACATTCAAGTAATCTGGCCAGTTATTTTGTTTTATTTATTCCTGAACAGTGTGTGTTTCTGTTTATTTTGTGTGTGAATGGGGATGAAAACAAATGTTTTGGCCTTAAAGTACACATATTAATTAGATTACCTTGTTTCATTTGAGAGTTGCCAATTCCCCAGCAGTTACCAGGAATCCAATCTCCCAGACAATGCTACAACTAACCTGGGGCATAACAGACTGCACGTGTGCTATAAAATGTGGCTCTTAAAGAAATTTCTTTAAACAGTTTTGTTTGGGCATGGAAGAAAAATGTGATTGACAAGCAGTTAACAGTCATCCAAGAGTCTATTCCCTTTCTAGTTAGTTGGGGGAAGGTGTTGCATGTTGGATGACTGATGATTTATATATATGTGTGTGTGTGTGTGTGCGTATATGTGTGTGTGAGAGAGAGTTAGAGTGTCTGCATGTGTGTATGTGTGTCTGTGTCAGAGAGAATTAAAGTGTGTGTATATGTGTGTGAGTGTGTGAGAGAGTTGGAGAGTGTGTGTGTGTGCGATTGAGAAATTTAGGGAGGAAGTGCAGGCGGTCATGTAACAACACTTGCAATAAAATCACCATCCAAACAGTGTTAGTACATTTTTTGATCAGCCTATTGGATTTGTAGTGATTGTAATGAGGTCAGTCAGGTGGACCTCATAGTATATGAGTTCCCTAATTTGATCCAATCAGGGAACCCTGGCTGACAGATAAAAACAGGCAATACTGAATTCTGAGTCAGACATCCTGACACTCTGAGAGCTGGCTCTGAAAGATCTGGATCAGCGTTAACGAATTTCTATGTGTAAATAAAGGGTGACTTGGTGGGGGATACCAGCCTCTGTGGAGTTCTTTCAGATGCGTATGACCCATCTGCACGGCAGGGTGGCACAGGCCCCAGGGTAGACCCTCAGGGACTCAGTCACCATGGCACAAAACCCTCAACCAGGAATGGAAAGTCATTATTTTAATGAACCTGTTCAGACACAATGTCGCAGCTTCAGACATGTAGGACACTGAACTAGGGTCTCCTGGCCTCAAGACAGTATATGACCACTGCACCATCTAAAGACCCTCAATCAGTATGAAGGATTTTTTAAATCAATCTGTTCAGATGTGTTATAGCACACTTCTGAAGCAGATGAGACTTGAACTCATAAGTAAGGACATTACCACTGCACTACAATGACCCCTCAACTAACTAGAGTTAAAAACTGAATGTGATCGGTTTTGTAATCGAAATCCCTGCTAATCAGAATCAATTCAAGAGGTAGACCATGCTGTATTGAAACTTTAAATACCAAATTCGATTTTTTTCATTTTCTGAGAAAACCATTTAACTATGAGTAATCAGCACGTGTTTCTAACTGCACAGATCTTGAAGATCAGTTAAGCAGATTAATCTTATTAATCACATGCAGGCTGTGGGGCTGGTGCTGCCTGGCTCTGTAGCTGCAAGTTATTTGGAGGTTAGTGTAGTTTATGAATAAACTTTGATACAGAAGTCAGAGGAGCAGCACATTACACTCATTCCCATACCACTCACCAGACAGCCAAGACTAGATTAAAATGGTGCAATGAGTTAGACACTGGCCTGACGCATTCAGCAAATGTGCTCAAATCCAGCCCAAGCTGTTAAGATGAGAGTCTTGTCTGTTTTTTAGTTATTGAGACCTTTATATGATGAGCTTGTAGACTCCATCCAGCCTATACTGAATGCTGGGTCACAACATAAACCATCACTTACGTGAAAAATCACCCTGCAAGATAAGGGAAAAATGTTAAATTTTCAGAGGGTGGTATCATGTGATTGAAGCTTTGTTGGGACACCTTAAAGGTGACGTTGGTGAGTTTCTAACACTGGTTTCTATGTGTTGAGTTTGATGCTGGCACTGTGATGGAATATATCCCTTTATTACAGCACTAAAGTCCCAAAGATAGAAAGTTAAGAATAAACAACAATAATTTAATATCATTAAAATTACCCTAAGTAGGAAGTACCATGCACACATCCATCAGAAAGATCACATTTTCAGGAAGCTTGTTTCATGCAAGTCACACCCACTTTGGGAACCTATAGCTCTTTTAACTCAAGTAATAAGACCATAAGACATAGAAGCAGAAATTAGACCATTCAGCCCATCAGGTCTGGTCTGCCATTCAATCATAGCTGATAAGCTGCCATTCTCCCACTTTCTCTCCGTAACCCTTGATCCCCTTGATACTCAAAAACCGTCTATCTCAGTCTTAAGCATACTCAATGACCTGGCTTCCACAGTCTTCTGTGGCAATGAATTCCATAGACTCACCACTCTCTGGCTGAAGAAGTTTCTCCTTACCTCTGTTCTAAAGGTTCTCCCTTTACTCTAAGGCTGTGCCCTCGGATCCTATTCACTCTGACCAATGGAATTGAACTGAATTGAATTGAATTGAATTTATTGTCACTTGTACCAAGGCACAGTGAAAAGCCTTGTCTTTGGAAACATCTTTCCAACATCTTTCCTATCTAGGCCATTCAGTATTCTGTAAGTTTCAATTAGATCTCCCCTCATCCTTCTAACCTCCATTGAGTATAGACCCAGAGTCCTCAAATGGTCCTCATATGTTAAGCTTTTCAATCCTGGGACTATTCTCATGAACCTCCTCTGAACACACTGCAGGGCTAGTATATCCTTCCTGAGATATGACGCCCAAAAACTGTACACAATACTCCAAATGTGATCTGACCCGAGCCTTATAGAGCCTCAGAAGTACATCCCTGCTTTTATATTCAAGTCCTGTCAAAATAAATACAACCATTGCATTTACCTTCCTAACTACTGACTCAACCAGTATGTTTACCTTGAGAGAATTCTGGACTAGAGCTCACAGGTCTCTTTGCACTTCAGACTCCTGAGTTTTCTCCCCATTTAGAAAATAGTCTGTGCCTCTATTTTTCCTACCAAGTGCATGAAATCACACTTTCCCACATCATCCTCCATCTGCCACTTCTTTCCTCACTCTCCGAAACTATCCACATTCTTCTGCAGCCTCCCTGCCTCCTCAATGCTACCTGTCCCTCTACCTATGTTTTGTAGCCAGAATGTCCTCAGTTCCTTCATCTAGATCATTAGTGTATAAAGTGAAAAGTTTTAGTCCCAACACTGAGCCTTGCAGTTCACCACTTGTCACCAGCTGCCATCCTGAGAAGGACCCTTTCATCCCCACTCTCGCCAATTAATTTGCTTCCCATTCAAAGGCTATTTCAAGCCATCTAATGAAATAAGAAGTGCGGTTTAAGGTTTGAACTCAAGATAAGTGAATTTTATGTTCATTAAAACTGCAGGGGTTGTGGTTCTGTTCGCCGAGCTGGGAATTTGTGTTGCAGACGTTTCGTCCCCTGTCTAGGTGACATCCTCAGTGCTTGGGAGCCTCCTGTGAAGCACTTCTGTGATGCTCCCTCTAGCATTTATAGTGGTTTGCCGGAGGAAACATCACAGAAGCGCTTCACAGGAGGCTCCCAAGCACTGAGGATGTCACCTAGACAGGGGATGAAACATCTGCAACACAAATTCCCAGCTCGGCGAACAGAACCACAACAACGAGCACCCGAGCTACAAATCTTCTCACAAATTTTGAACTGCAGGGGTACTAACATCATGAAATTACAGTCCTTTCTTCTTGTCTTGAATTTCTTGATATTGGGGTTATTTCACTTCCTTTGCCTAGACCATAAAACATTCACTCTGCAATCACTTGCTTCTTTTTAACATCCCAGTTTTAAACTTGCTTTCTTTAATAGCCAGTTCTTGTGAAAGTGAAGTGCTTCGTAGAATCCCTACAGTGTGGAAGCAGGGCAGTCAGCCCATTGAATCCACACTGGCCCTCCAAACAGCACCCAAGATCCACCCCTTGACCCTATCCCTGCATTTCCCAGGGTCAACCCACCTAATCTGCACGCCTTTAGACTATGAGAGGAAACTGGAGCACCTGGAGGAAACCCATGCCGATGCGGGAAGAACATGCTAACTCCGCACAGACGGTCACCCAAGGGTGGAATCAAACCCAGGTCCCTGGTGCTATGAGGCAGCAGTGCTAACCACTGAGCCATCATGCTGCCCTTGATCAAATGCTTCTGTTTTCTCCATTTTTGTATTTCACATCTGAAGAAGAAACATTGGCATTTATTAAGCACAACTGAAGAAATTCTGAAGCACTTTACAACCAATGAACTATCTTTGATGGATGTTGCTGTAATGTAGAAAATATGGCTTCCACAAACAATAATGTGATAGTCACAAGATTTTTGAGGGGGATGTGGGTATTGCTGGCAAGTTCAGTAATTGTTACTAATTGTAACTGACCTTCAGCAGAGGAGTTACTTGCTAAACCACTCAGAGGGAAGTAACAGGTGAAGCCACATGTCAGGAAGACCAGGTAAAGATGACAGATTTCCCTCCCTAAAGGGAAGTTCTCAGTACAAGAGGAATGTAGGCAATAGTTTTGAAATTATTAAGAGAACACGAAGTTGTAGTTTACCAGTGTTCCAGTATGTGTTGACATTTCCTCTTATCAAGATATTTTGAAATTGTAAAAGAATTGAGAAATTTGAACATAATCTTAAATATCCTCCATCATAGGAGCCAAACATCAAAACCGCTTATTCATTTTTGGGATAGTCACAGCAATTGGTGGAAACCTTGATTGGACAGCTTGTCTGGTAAACTGTTGATTTCAGACAGTCCATCGGACGACATCTCAATAGAGTTGTGGTCTTCTCTAGTTTATTTCCAAGAGTAACATTTTGAGCTAATGTGTCTCCTGAGAGCTAATTTCAAAAATGTTGTCACCTCTTTAGGCACAAAAGGAAGGAAGAAAGGCACCTTTCACAATCTTAAAATATCCGAAAGTACTGTAGAACTAAATATTTCTGAAGTGTAGCCAAATCACAGTTTGCAAACTGCAAACTCCTGCAAATAAATTTGGAAGACGGGCATTTCTTGTCGTGTGGATTGAAGAAAAAGAAGTTGATTACGTTTCCATGGGAAACACCCAAGGTCGTCTTTGGAGTAGTGTAATGAGATATTTTACCACCGTCCTCTTGGCTCACCTCACAGCACTCGTAGAAATGATGTTTGTTATAGGTGATTCCTTAGTTTACACCTTGCAAAGGAAATCGGCAGATATTCACCAAAAGCACCTGTAAGTCAGAAGGCCTCAGGTTGAAAGCTCACTCCAATGAATTAAGCACATAATTGAAACTCCAGTGTGGCACAGAGGGTGCAGTTTTAAAATTTTGGATGAGGATTTAATCCAAAGGCCTATCTACCCAATCAAGTGAATGTAAAATAAATCTCTTGGTGCTATTTCAAAGGGCATTGTGTTCTTTAATGTCCAGGGTACTATCCATCCATTAAAGTGCATGATTTGATTTTTATGTCATTGCAATTTGTGGGATTGTGCTTTTTGTAATTTAGATGTTGAGTTTTATTTATTAAAACTAAATGACTATACTTCTGAAGCACCAAATAGGTAATACAATACTTTATGACACTGAAACAGCTGGAAAAGTGCTATGTAAATGAAAACCTTGCTTTTATTCTGTCTATATTGACATGACATTAAAAATGCAGGGTTACAAAAGACCTTTGGTGAACTTACTAGTGCGCTGAGTACACACATGAGAAAATAACAAAGGTTATTGCTTCATGGATCGTACAGGAAATTGAAGACGCAAGGAGAACTCTAGATTTACGCACACAGGAAGCAGTGCAGTTTGATAACTTCACCGCAACCCCCCATGTTTGGGTTAGATAATAGCTCCTAATATTTGGGTTTTTGGACTGATCACTACCTTTTCAATCAAGGCAAAGAAACCTTGTAGTTTAAAAAATATTTTTGTTTCTTCGTACTTCACAGTGTATACTTCCTGATCGCCACTAGTGACGTACCACGTAAAGCAAGATGTTTATGTGGAAAATTTTGATGTCTGCGAGTTAACATGATTGCCTAGTGAGTGGGCTTATCCAGATGTGGTTTACAATATGGGCTGCACCATTGTTACCCCTCGATGCTGCATAGCGGCCAATGAGCAAGAGCATGAGGACTTGGTACAAATACCGAGCACAAGGTAAGTAATGGGATTCTTTCAATAATCAACTACCAGCCATTGTGATCGTATCATTCGGTGACTGTGACCTTGGAGATGATGCATGGCCTATTGAGGAATGAGTAGTCATTCTGGGTGCTCCAGCTACTTTAAAAAAAAATCACAATCTAAATGTTCTTAATACAAATGTGAAATAAGCTCCAAACTAGCCATTGCATAACTCAGTGAATATAACCTCTGATGGTTTGTTCTGATACAAAAAGCACTGCAGATTTTCCCCTGTGGTGTGAATGTACTATCTGGTTTAGAATACCAGAGCGAGAAAATGCTATACATAACCCCTGGTGAATGACAAGCCAACTGATCTCAATCACAAAACTATAGAATGTAGGAGTAGAAGTAGACTATTTAGCTCAGTGAATATGTCCTGTCATTCAGTGAGATCACGGCTGATCTGATAATGCTTAACTCCATTTTCCTGCCTTTCCCTGTACCTGTTGATTCTCTCAGTGATTAAAACTCAGCATCACTCTTGAAGACACTTAATGAAACATCCTCCACTGCTTTCTGCTATGAAGAATAATGCAGATTAACTCACCTCTGAAAGAAGAAATTCCTCCATGTGATAACCCCTGTAAGGTCCATGGGAATCACTTTTGTTGAGTATAATCTCCCTTGGTACCAGGCAATGGCCTGTCCAATTGAGCCCTTTATGAAGCAGATGCAGGAATGTGTTTGTAGATCTGTCTGTCCCTAGTTGGGACAAGCCTAATAATGTCATGAGTAGTTGCTCTATTTTGGTGTCTGTAGTGAGGCCAGCCAGGTGGATCACATAGAAAATGATTTCCCTAATTTTACTGTTAACTTGGTCCCAATCAGTGAGTCCTGGCTGACAGATATAAACTGAGACGTCCAGGGGTTCTGCTCACTCTAGGAGCCAGGTCTGAGTGAGCACATATAAATAAAGGGTGATCTGGTGACAGGACACTGGTCTCCATGGAGTTATTTCAGTGACGAGAGAGAAAAACATGCCCCAGAAGCAATATACTCACAACAATCTTCTTTAGACAATAAGACCATAAGACGTAGGAACAAAAATTAGGTCATTCAGACTATCGGGTCTGCTCTGCCATTCAGTCATGGCTAATAAATTTCTCAACCTCATTCTCCCACTTTCTTCCCTTAACGTTTGATCCTTCAGCAATCAAGAACCTATCTATCGCTGTTTTAAATATACTCAATGACCTGGCCTCCACAGTCTCTGTGGCAATGAATTCCATAGATTCACCACTGGAGAAGTTTGTCCTCATATCTGTTCTAAAGGGTCTTCCCTTCACTCTGAGGCTGTCACTCTCTTCTGCTAATGGAAGCCTCTTCCCAACCTCCATTCTATCCAGGCTATTCAGTATTCTGTTATTCACTATTCATTTACTTCCCCCTCATCCTTCTAAACTCCATCGAGTATAAACCCAGAGTCCTCAAACATTCCTCTTATGTTAAGCCTTTAATTCCTGGGACCTTTCTCCTCTGGACCCACCCAGGGCCAGTATATCCTTCCTGAGGTATGGGACTCAAAATTGCTCACAATATTCTAAATGTGGGTCTGACCAGAACCTTATGAAGTCTCAGAAGTATATCCCTGCTTTTATATTAAAGTCCTCTCAAAACAAATGCCAACATTGTATATTTGCCTTCCTACCTACTGACTCAATGTGCAAGTTAACATTCAGAGAATCCTGGACTAGGACTCCCAAGTCTCTTTGCACTTCAGATTTCGGAAATTTCTCCTCATTTAGAAAATAGTCCATGCCTCTTGCCTCTATTCTTCCTACCAAATTGCATGACCTCGCACTTTCCAATGTTGTATTCCATCTGCCACTTCTTTTCCCACTCGCCTAACCTATCTAAATCCTTCTGCAGCCTCCTCGCCTCTCCAGCTGTCTTTGAGTTGGAGTGACCATTTCTGGCATCATGCCGCTTTTCAGGAAGCTTGACTTGGGGATCCTGCCGTTGAACACTGGGCCAGTATGTGGAAAGAAATTTTTTTTGCGGGCAAATGACATTGGGGCAGACAGAAAGCAACAAGTATTTCTCCTGGCATGGTGTGGACCTGCAACCTTTTCAGTTATTAGGAGCCTAACTTTCCCTGAAGCACCAGATACTAAAATCTTTCAAGAGTTGACAGATTTAACTAAGGAATATTACAACCCCCAAGCCTCCTTGAATTCTGAGATCCTATTGATTTTACTCAGCAGTTCAAGAACCAGAGGAATTCATATCAGGATTTTTGATAAAGTTAAGATAACTGGCAGAGGCATGTGACTTTGGTTTGATCCTAAGCTGAGAGACTGTTCGGTATATGGGATTAATGACGTAACCATGCAAAAGTGCCCACTAGTTGAAGCTGAACTGGACTTTAAATGGGCACTACAACTGACTTTATCATTAGAAAATGCAGCCAATGGATCATATGGGTTACAGGGTGTGATGAAAGTGGACAACCTTGGGGAGCACCACTTGAGTAAAGGCAATTGCACAGCCTCCCTCAGCACATACCCTAAACAGAGGGACTCTAGGTCAGCCCACAGCGAAACCCCAAAACAAAGCCAAGCCTCGGCCAAACGATTAAATTTTCTCATGATCTGTGCTGGCAAGCCATTGTAGTTGCTGTCGGAATGTGGACTTGAGGCATCAAAACAGTCTCACAAGGCCTGAGGTGAGTAAGTGAATTCATTGGCTGGTATTCAGGACAGCGGACACCTTGGAAAGTGTAGCTGTTTTGGAACAGTTAAATTGCTTATCAATATCCAAATCTGAAACAATCACATTAAACTTCTGGTTTAATGGTCACCCAGTTCTAAGGGAGGTTGATACAAGCGTGGTTATCAGTGATTGCAGAACCAGTCTTTAACAAACTTCACTCTGGACTCCAACCCTTGTGGTTGCATAAGATCTCAGCCAGGCTGAGAGCCTATACTGCGGGATCCCCTAGAGATTAAGGGCATCACTTCAGTTCTAGAATCATTTGAGGAGCAGCTAGTTCAGTTACCACTGATTGCAGTGAAAGGTTCGGGCCCAAACCTGATGGGGCGAAATTGAGTGAGAAACGTTCAACTTGATTGAATCAACATTTTTCGATTAGAAGATGAGTGAAGTCCAAATTAAATATCCAGAAGTCTTTCAGGAAGGTCTAGGGACTATCAAAGGAACCAAGGCCACCTTGCAGGTTGACCAGGAAGCAATTCCACGATTCTACAAGGCTTGTCCAGTGCCATTTGCCTTACAGGCTAAAATAGAGCCTGGAAAGCAATGGGATCAGGAAACCAGCACAGTCTGCAGAATGGGTAGCATTGGTTGTATTGATTGTGAAGCCTGACAGGTTACTTTGTCTTTGTAAGGGTTGCATATAAATGGTGAACAACTTCTTACAGCTAGATAAATACCCATATCCTGACATCAAGGAGTTATCCGCAAAACTGTTGGGGAAGGCGGGAAGGTTGTCCTTCATGCAGTTGGCCATGAACCATGCGTACTTACAATTGCCATCAGATGAGGACTCCCAGAAGCATGCTACAATTAATACCCATAAGTGTCTGTACCTATCTATGAGACTGCCTTTTGGGGTATCATCAACATGTGTCATTTTCCAGAGAACAATGGAAAACATTTTACAAGGTCTACCCAGGTCAGCATTTATCTGAATAACATGCTAATAACTGAGAAGACCAATAAAGAGTACCTAAAGATCTTGGAGGTAGTGCTTAAATGTTTCTCAAAGATGGGTTTATGCCTTAGGCACCCCAAGTGACCCTCTTGGGCTACAGAGTTGACAAGATTGGGTTATACCTGTTGGAAGATAAAGTCTGAGTGATCAAAGGAGCCTCGGCTTTCCTTGGGTTGGTGAATTATTATGGAAAATTCATGAGTAACCTGGCCTCCATCTTGGTACACTTACACCTGCTATTGAAAAAGATCTACCTTGGAAATGGTCTCATAACTGAGATGTAGCCTTTAGGGAAGTGAAGAAGCAACTGTCGTCATCTGAGGTGTTGTCACACTACGATCCGAAGCGAGATGTGATTCTGACATGCGATGTCTCCCTGTACAGTATCAGGGTAGTGGTGGCTCACTGGTGGCCCAGTGGAAATGAACACCAATAGTGTTTGCTTCCTGAACTTCAGCGGATGCTGATTGCACATAAGCCCAGGTAGAGAAGGAAGGTTTCCTTCCCAGCTTTGGTCACCTTATAACCATGCCTCTGTAACATCATAACTATTAGCCCCTATTTGTGCTGCTTTTTCACTTATTTTAATCTGAATTCTATGTGCATTAAAGTGAAGGGCCATTCATTTTGGTTTAATACATTTTTCCTTTTTGACCTTTTTGCTGCTTATTTTCTATGTGTTATATGCACTGTCTATTCCTCTCCCACTCTAGGGGTTGCTATCCAAATAGCTGGCTGCAATACTGCCTTTTGCTTTGAAAGCCTCTCTCAAACCCATCCTCTCTCTAAGTCCTAGTTATTCAATTTGCCAGGACACTGGTCCCACAGTGGTTCAACTGAAGACTGTCCCACCAGAACCTCTGGTCTCCTCTGCCCCGGTACTGGTGCCAGTGTCCCAAGAACTGAAGCTCATCCCTCTGAAACAATCTGTGAGCTATACATTTAACTGGTTATTAGTTTATACCAATGTGCCCAGGATTGGATAATAATCCTGAGGTTATTATCTTTGGCTTTATAGTTCAGCTCCTAACTGTTCAAATTCTTTTGATAGAACCTCCTTTCCTAGGCCTTTCAATGTCATTGGTACCAACAAGGATGATGAGGATTGGATCCCTCCCCCCTCTCTCTCCAGGATCTTCTCCAGCCACAAGGAGATGTCACTAACCCTGGCACCAGGCAGGCAATGCAGCCTTCAGGACTTGCAAATCTGTTGCAGAGAACAATATCCATCCCCACACTTATACTGTCTCCTAGCATGACCATATCCCTGTTTCAGCCCTGCACTTCGATGATTCCCTGTACTATGGTACTGTGATCAATGCACTCATCCTCCTTGCAGTCACCACTCTTCTCCACATAGCTTGCAAGAACCTGGTAACTGTTGGACAATTGTAGGGGCCAAGGTTCCTCAATTGCAATCCCCTGCATCCTCATACCTGCCTCATCTTCAGTTGCAGTTGCACCCTCCTGTCCCTGATCAGCGTGATGTTCAGAAGCATCTCCATACTACAACAGCAACACTTCATCTCTCCTGCCATCAGTATCATATTTGATTTAATTTATTAGTCAATTGATCTAGACACCCTGCTCTTTACACTTTATTCTCATAATTTTAAAATACCAACAGTATCAATCTTGTACTTAGCAGGCTATTTTTAAGAAAAGGGGGAACAAAAAGACTAAAGAAACTGAAACTGAATGTTACTTTTACATTAAAGAATAGAAATATTCACTAATCCTACTTTGTGGCTTTCCCTGCACCCACATCACACTGTGGTTTGTGATGACACTCCATTGGTGGTCTCACTGTAGGCAGGTCTCTTTGCTGTCATTTATCCTCTTCTGCTCGTCTGTCACTCTGAAGAGTTTACTTTTTGCAGTAAAACTTATTTTAAGCTCTACAGTTCCCTTTGCACCTAATTCCTTCTTTGAACCAACTGCGCTCACTTGGCCTTTTCCTCATTCAGGTTAAGTCTCCACTCACATTGACAATACTCCATACTGACTGTTTGGTGCTAAAAAAAAAAGTCTTATTTGGATGAGCAATCCATAGCAAATAGACCAGAATTTTAAGGTGAGTCAATGCCTTCAACAACCCAGGGCTGTCAAAGGATTGAAAAATCAAATGCCAGGGCTCCTATTCCAGAACACTGTTATGAACATATGAACAAGGAACAAAACTAGGCCACTCGAGCCGTTCCATCCTGCTCCACTATTCATGAGGTTCATGGTCAATCTAGTCTTGACCTCAACTTTATGTTGCTACATATCCCTGATAATCTTTCATCCCCTTGGTCATCAAGAATTGACTTACCCCCACCTTAAAAAATTTAAAGATTCCACAGCCTTTTCAGGAAGAGAATTCTAAAGATTCACAATCTTCAAGAGAATTTTTTTTGTCTTAAATGTCTTAAATGTGTATTGATTTATTTTTAACCAAGATCCCTCATTGTAGGATCTTTCACAAGTAGAAACTTCTTTTTCATATCTGCCCAGTAAAGTCCCCTCAGGATCTTTCAATTAAGTCACCACTGACTGCTCTATTGTCCAGAAGCTACAGGCCTAGTCTGCCTAGCCTTTCCTCATGACGCAATCAGCAGAAGAGGTGATGTGTTGCTGCTGCAGCATTTAGAATCTGCTGGAAACTAAGGTGATCCAGACCAAACCGACTTGTTGTAAGCGATTGTAGCTTGAGGAACTTCAGTTGAGGAGCTGGAATCCAACCTGCTGGTATTGCTGGCAATGATTACTTCTCAAAATTGCATAATTGATGGAAGTGAGAATAGGATTAGATTTGATGTCGGTGTCTATTGCCTACTTAGACCCATAGGAAGAATTGTTAATTGAAGGAAATGCAAGTGGTTGCCCAGAAATTCAGCCAATGCACACAGTGAGCAGCATAGGATGGCAGTTCCAATACAATGGGAGCATCTCTATACTAATAATTCCGGATTTGCCCTGGGGCTGCTCCTAAACACCTCTCCCCTGTCAATCTCTCTCACCCGCAAGTGGATGATGTGTCTCTAGTTGTACCTCGCTAGCACTGAGCCAACAGGTTATCAGGAGAATAAGAGGGCAATGGTTGTGCCTATGGTGGCTGGCAGAAGAAAAGAGGTCCTTAAATCTCCTGTATCCTGATTGTTTGCACTCAGCAAGACATAGGAATATCGGGGACATGGGAGAAAGAGTAGGCCATTCAGCCTTCGATCCTGTTCTGGTATTCAATGAAATCATGGCCGATCTGTGGCCTAACTCCACATACCTGTCTTTGGCCAGTATCCCTTACTGCTTTGGCTGAACAAAAAATTGTCATCTCAGATTTAGAAACAAACAACTTATCTATCGCCAACTGCCAGCTGTGGATGAGAGTTCCAAACTTTTACCACCCTTTGTGTGTGGAAGTGTTCCTTAACATCTCTCTGGAATGGTCCAACCCTAATTCTCTCCCTTCCTTCCCTTCCCCTTCCATTCTCACCACTTCATCAGCCCCACTTTACCTGCCTGAGCAGAATCAGATGTTGAGAGCACCTTGGCACCTGGCACCACTAATATGCTTTCATCTCATTCCCCAGTAGGAAATCCAAAACTTTAAGACTGAGTGACTCTTGATCACTCAGGAAATCAGATGGAAAAGACAGGAAAGAGGCTGTGAGGAATTTGGATCAGCCATGATCCTATTCTCTGACAGAGCAGGCTTGAGGGGCCGAATGGGCTACTCCTGTTCCTATTTCGTATGCTCTTAATCCAGGAGGGCAATAAAACATTGCACATCTTCAGGAAATCCAAATGGAGATTTTATAATAGGCAGGGAGGTGGTGATTAGGGAATGGAGAGGGTGGTCTTCAGTTTCTTTTACTGGCTGAAGGAGCAAAGGAGAAAACTCGGTCAATCAGTAAATTAATGGGTAGATCGTGTAAATCTTGTGTTTGGAAAGCAGGAACTCAGAAAGACGAGAGAGAGAAAGAGAGAGAGGGTTTTGTTATTTCAGGTCTTGGCAACGAAGAAGAGAATGTGGGACAGCACACGTGGAAAGAAAGGCATTTGAGATTTTGGATGGTGAAATCTCTTCACAACTGGTACGAATGGAAAACCATTTTACTTGAAAATAAACACATAGAGGGTGGGAGGAGGTGGTGCTGAGGAACTGGCAAAAATGACGAGTGTGTAAACTCATTTTAAGGCAGTACTCAGAACAGTTTAATGACCTGGACCATGTAAAACAAGAGTTTCTACTGGTTCTAGCTGTGTGAATACTCTCACTGCAATGTTAGCCTGCTTCCCCATCTCTATCAGATGCCAAGATATCCACTATGTAACTCTGTATTGGCTGTCAATTTAACATCTTTCTGCATTTTCATTCCTTTTGCAACACATTAAGCAAAACATATCAATTACAAATGCAGCAAAACCAACACAACTGATCTATGACTTTATTCATGTCTGTGAGATCTTGTTAAGTGATTGCTGAGTGATTGCTTAAGTCGCATCAGTGACCACTTCCGTGGTCTGTGGAGTTGATGAGAAATGTGACCAGCTGCCTTTAGTAATAGATCGTGGACAGGGACCTCAGCTCACATAGTAGCTGTTGAGCACAGATTACTGGCAGACTTCTGAATCGATCTATGCTCAATTACCCACGGTCTGACATCTGGAATTTAAATTCTCATCCGAGTGTTCAAATCCCTCCTTATCATTGTAACCTCCTCTGACGCATAACAGTCAGCTCATGGTGCTCCTTCAGTTCTGGCAGCATGTGCTTCCCCAGCTTCCCATCGCTTCACAATGAGTATGTCTAATTTTAACTGCTTAGACCCCAACATCAGGAATCCCTTCTTTAGCACTTTCTCTTCCTTCAAAAGCAACTCTTTGATCAATGTTTTGTTCACTTGTCCCTTTTTAGAACTCAGAATCAAATTTTTTTTTAACAATCTTTATATGTGATGCAGAGGTGCCGGTGTTCGACTGGGGTGGACAACGTTAAAAGTCACACAACACCAGGTTATAGTCCAACATGTTTATTTGGAAGTACAAGCTTTCAGAACACTGAGCACCCAAAGATGTGCACGTTAGGTGAATTGGTCATACTAAATTGTCCACCGTGTTCAGGAATGTGTAGGTTAGATGCATTAGTCAGGAGTAAATGTAGAGTAATAGGGTAGGAGGTAGGGAAATGGGTCAGGGTGGGTTACTCTTCAGATGGTCAGTGTGGACTTGTTGGGCCAAATGGCCTGTTTCCACACTGTAGGGATTCTATGATTCTGTAATAACCTGGTGTTGTGTAATCTTTATATACTTTATAATATTAAAGGTGTTATGTAAATACATGCACTTTTTCATAACATTTGTAATTTACTGGAATTAAAGAACCCCCTGAGGATCTGATATTGCATTTTACAAATGAAAGGTACTTTTTTTTAACCCTTGCTGTTATTCCCATATGCTTTTATTTACTTCCCCTTATTTCTTAAGTATAAGCATACTTAGCTGAAGTAATAACCTGTGTGACTGTATTTAAGTATCTGTCGCCACTTTGTGGAAAATGCATTAAGATATCCTTTTGTGAAGGATCTTCCCTTCCTGGGAAGAAGTGGTAATCATTGGATGGGTTGAGTTTTGAAATTGAAGGGAGAGGTTCATACTCTATCAGGTCAAATCCAAATGACAGGCTGTTGGACCAGCAGCAGAATCCACTTTCCACGACCTACTGGAGCATTTTGCATGGAATTAGTTTTAATAAAATCCACAGTTGGAGTTGTTGTTGCAGTGGTTTGGTCGCAGAATTAAGGTAGAGTCAAAAAGGGTGGCACTGGAAAAGCACAGCAGGTCAGACAGCCTCCGAGGAGCAGGAGAATCGATGTTTCGGGCATGAGCCCCCTTTCCTGATGAAGGGCTTATGCCTGAAACGCCGATTCTCCTGCTCCTCGGATGCTGCCTGGTTTGCTGTGCTTTTCCAGCACCACCCTTTTCAACTCTGATCTCCAGCATCTGCAGTCCTCACTTTCTTGCAGCAAGATTAAGGTAGGAATGCTACCCTGGGGATTTGCTTATGTTAATCAATGGTGATGGTCTTGACACCATCTAAACTTTGTGCTGAGTGGTCAGTCACCTTTTAAACTCAGTGCCTTCCTCCAGGCCCTTTGTTAATTTTAGTCCTACCTCTCCCCCTGTCTTTGTCTAGAATTCTGTTGAGCACTTACATTGCTTTACCTGGTTCCTCTCGCCTTGTGTGTGATAACAGATTGTGCTGGCTATTCGACTGTGATGAGCATTACTTCTGACTCATATATTCCCTCACTCAACATCTACTCACTCAACAGCAGATGTGGCTGAATTATGGTTGGAGTGCGAACAGTTCTTGATCTTTAGATATGAATTCAGCCCCTCAAGCCTGTTCTATTGTTCAATAAGATTATGGTTACGTTTTGAATTCCACATTCCCACCTACCCGTGACAACATTTAATTTCCTGCCCAAAGTGGGTCCATCTTCATTTGCCTTAAAAATTATTTCATGATGCATGCCTGTAAAAAGGGTTGGGGTGGGGAAGGGGGTAATGAAGAAGCCAGTGACTGCAGGGGGAAGGGGAAGGAGGCTACCACTGGGAGCCTGTGAACAAAGGAGCAATTAGCTTACTTGGAGCCACAAAAAACTAACGTTACAGGGAATGAATTTATAGAATCCATACCGTGTGGAAGCAGGTCATTAGGCCCATCAAGTCCACACCAACCCTCTGAAGAACATCCCAACCAGACTCACCCTTGCATTTCATCATGGAATCATCATAGAATCCCTAGAGTGTGGAAAAAGGCCCTTCAGCCTACCAAGTCCACACCAACCCTCAGAGTAACCCACCCAGACATATTCCCCTACCTTAGATTTACCTCTGACTAATGCACCTAACGTACACAGCCCTGAACAATATGGGCAATTTAGCATGGCCAACTCACCTATCCTGCATATCTTTTGGCTGCTCCGGTTTCCTGCAACAGTCCAAGGAAACCCCACGCAGACACGGGAGAATGTGCAAATTCTACACAGACAGAGGCTGGAATAAAGCCCAGGTCCCTGCCACTGTAAAGCAGCAGAGCTGACCACTGAGCCATCCTTGCAAATGCCTAGTAAATTAATCTGAGTCAGTTACTGAAAAATACATTTACTGCTAACTAATTCCTGTTGTCTTCTGCACATTTAGATACTGTGGGTCCAGGACAATTAAGCTTTCCTTGTTTGTCGAGGCTTTAAGTTTAATCAAATATTAGTAATTATTTGAGTATATTGATGAGTTCTTCTTCTAAAAGTTGAATGGGATCACACATTTTCCTTTTCGACAATTAACAAAAATGGAGGTTGGACACTGGCATTACAAAATTACAGGAGAGATTTATAACTTGAGCAACAAGATGTGTACATTTTTGGCTGTGCAAGACTGTGGTGCCTTTGGAGCAGTGAGGTTCTTACACTCCTGAGACAGACAGATACCAGGAGTCTTTGAGTTAAAATAAAACTGCCTGACGACAGCACTCGGATTGGTTCAGTTTGCTACAGACCTGTGATGGAAGTGCAGCCAGAAACACACAGACCCAGCAAACTGAAAACATCTCTCTTCATTCTCTCTGTTTGAGTGGAAAGACAAAAAACACCCAGAAACTTAACAGAAAGAATTCTAATCCAAGAAAAGTCCTAGGTCCATCTGATCAGCTATCCAATCAAAGAATAGTCTGCAGACAGCACAGTATCATCATTGGTAAAACCAAATGACTGTAATAAATTAACCTCCACTTTGTGATCAGGACTTTTAATCTACAGAAATCATTTTCCCAGTATGTACTCTACCCCTAATATTTGCATTAAATTGTCTGCCTTTTGTCTGACTTATTCATGAATGAATGCATATGTACTTGGGGTTTTAAAGGGATACAGGCGAAGTTGCAGAGTAGCAAAGTAATGATCGTTTTATCTCTGCTATTTGTTAAAGACTAAGTTTGTTTACAATAAATAGGGTTACTTCCCTGTTACTAATGAAATCCAGTGTGAATTGGTTTTGTCCTGAATAGCAGTTGATCAGGAATATTGTATATTCTGGTTGTCTAAGTGGGAAGTTACACACTTGTGATGGCTTATGGAGTATTAGGCCTCGATTATTGGGGCCCTTGATCCAACTAAGTTGAAACAGGGTCCAAAAAGTCAATCTGTGATCACAAAAGGTCAATCTGTAATCATAAATACAGAAAGTAATGATACTATATGACTGCATACCTCAGTAAAGGAATTTGTGAGAATGGAAAAGTAGCTCCAGAGGTGGCTCTTGAGAAATCTTGAGAAAAGCTCTAAAAAGTTATTACTATGGCCTCTGTTCCTCTCCCTCCTAGGAGACACTCTGCACCTCCAGTGTGTGGAGGAGAAGTTGCCACTCAGCAGGAGCTGGATAAACTGATACAACCTGGGGAGGTAAGTGGTCATTATCTTTTACCTTTTGGTTATGAAACTACCATGAGTCTGATGTTATCTACTGCCGCTATCTGTATTAGAAAAGGCAGCACGAGTTTATTAGAAGCAGAGTTCAAGTCGAGGCACAGATTCTGCTACAAATATAAGTCTTTATTGTCTTTCCACAGCGTTGCCCATGTAAGCCTGTCAGCACCTGATTTTTCATTCAAATACAAATCCAGATTAATACAAATCTTAACATTAGCCCTTAATTTAGCTGAATAGTTTTCTTCAGTTTTCACATTTTTGTCTGCTGCCAACTTTACTCAATAGATACACCACTTCTTCTCAGACAGGAAGTTGTGGGTCTAAGTAAAGGGACTTCTGAGTTCGATACATCAATGAGGGCACATTACAATGTTAGAGGAGCCATCTTTTGAACCAGGCTATAGTCTTCTTGTGTAGTTTTAGTAGATGCAAAAGCTCAAACACTATTCCAAGAAAAACAGGGCATTTTCTTGGTTGTCATTTCTCCCATCAGCAACACTAGAAAAGCAAACGTAATTTAACTGAGCACCCATTTCATATGTTGTTTGTGGCATCTTATTTGTGAAAATTGTTTCTGTACACAGTCTTCACATATTGGGCAGCACGGTGGCACAGTGGTTAGCACTGCTGCCTCACAGCGCCAGAGACCTGGGTTCAATTCCCATCTCAGGTGACTGACTGTGTGGAGTTTGCACATTGCCTGCGTGGGCTTCCTCCGGGTGTGACAGTTTCCTCAAAGCAGCTGTCACAGTCCAAAAATGTGCAGGTTAGGTGAATTGGCCATGCTAAATTACCCGTAGTGTTAGCTGTAGGGGAATGGGTCTGGGTGGGTTGCACTTCAGTGGGTCGGTGTGGACTTGTTGGGCCGAAGGGCCTGTTTCCACACTGAGTAATCTAATCTAATATTTAGAACCAAAAAACCCAAGGCATTTCTTACTTCTACAAGATACATTTATATTCACATGAGGTACTGGGAGGGCCGGATAACTGAATGGACCCCCGTTTAACATCTGCAGGAAGACCTCAGATGGTAGTCTTTCCCCACCGCACCTTGACAGCAGCTGCCCCAGGCTTTACTGAGTCCCTCAGCATGTAGTCCTGACTTTGGAATGTGCCAGTCTGCAACAATCAGTCAAGGTCAACTGCTTGCTCTCAAAGATTAACAAATTTGGACAGACCAAAGAGCATCTTTCTTTGTGTTGTTGATAGACTGCGCCTGGAGGACAGAGCTGCTCGGGACAAACCTCGACAAAATCCACTGTATCTCTCTCCAGATTTCCTTTGCAAAGGCACATTCCAGAGGTGACAATCTCCACCCGCGCCTCTCCACAGCTGCTTCGAGGGCAATGTGTGGTGGTGCAGAGTCCAGGTGTACATGAATGATCCCATGGGTAGTGCCCTTCTCACCATCAGCCAAGTGATGTCTTGGTGCTTGTTGGAAAGCTCTGGTGATAAGGCATTCAGCCAAATGACTTTGACGGTGTGCTCAGGAAACAACTCAAGAGGATCCACCTTCTCGTTTTCTGCAGGGTCTGGAGGATGCTACATACTGACCACTTCCTGATGAACCTGTGGTCAAGGGTCTTTTCTTTGCAAATTTCTTCACAAAGCTGGTATGGAATTGTCCAACTATTTGGAGTGTTCTGTGGCACTGAGGTCAGTCCCATCCCTCGCAACACCAGGGATAGGTAGAACCTCAGTACATCGTATCACTTGCTGCTTGCATACTGAGGGTTTACGCACAGCTTGATGCAGCCACATACAATGGTGGCCTTCCCCCCCCCCCCCCCCCCACCCCATTATCCAGAGTTTTATAAACATCGTCCATAAGGATACGGTCCATCTTTGACCTCCAGATGAAGTTAAAAATGGTGCGGGTGACAACAATGGTGCAGGTTCAGGGAATGGCCCAGACTTGAGCCACATTCGACAACACCAAGAGTATGTCACAACCTGAAGCCCAGTTTTTGCCTCTCCTTGGAGAAATGCAACTCCCATGCTTTTGCACATGCCATGAGCCCTCTGAACCATATTGTCAGATAATCGGTCCAGGCAATGAAGGGGATAAAGATTGGTCAGGCTAGTTCTCAAAGAACATGGTCTCACTCTTGCCTTGATTCACTTTGGCTCCCGAAGGCAGTTCAAACTGTTCACAGATGCTCATGAGTCTGCAGACTGATATTGGATCTCAACAGACAATGATGACATCATCCATTTACAAGGAGGTTTTGACTTGTTGACTTCGGGTGCCTGGAATAGCCACCTTCTCAGGCTCACATCCTTTCTGATTTAGAGGATATTACTGGGACTGGAGCATTTGAGTTGTAAGGGCTGGTACTTGTTTCACTGGAGTTTAGAAGGTTGAGGAGTGATGTGTTTTTTTAGATTACATTACAGTGTGGAAACAGGCCCTTCAGTCCAACAAGTCCACACCAACCCGCCGAAGCGCAACCCACCCATACCCTTACAATTACCCCTTACCTAACACTACAGACAATTTAGCATGGCCAATTCACCTGACCTGCACATCTTTGGACGGTGGGAAGAAACCGGAGCACCCGGAGGAAACCCACGCAGACACAGGGAGAACGTGTAAACGCCACACAGTCAGTCGTCTGAGGCAGGAATTGAACCCAGGTCTCAGGCGCTGTGAGGCAGCAGTGCTAACCACTGTGCCACCGTGCCGCTGGAGGTTTCTAAGATCATGAGGCATGTAAATAAGGTGAATAGCAAGGCCCTATACCCAAAGGTGAGGGAGTTCAAACCAAGGGGATATATTTTTAAGGTGAGAGGAGAAAAGTTGAAAAAGGAGATGAGGGGCAATTTTTCAACACTGCAGTTTGTGTGTGGAATGAACTGCCAGAGGAAGTGGTGGATGTGGGTATAGTTACAATGTTTGAAAGATATTTGGATAAGTTCATGAATAGGAAAAAGAGTTGGAGGGATATGGGCCAAATGCAGGAAGGTGGGATTAGTTTAGTTTAAGAACATGGTTGGTATGGACTAATTGGACTGAAGGATCTGTTTCTGTGCTGTATGACTTTATGAATCTATAAATCCCACATGGCTGGATACAACTCAGCCAGTAAGCTATCGCTTTTGGGAGTTTCATTCCTTTTAAAGGTCCCTGATCAGCTCATCCAGAGATAGCGGCTGGTCCAGCCTCTCCCTCGTGCTGTTGTCTAAGATCTCCATGATAGAGGACAGGAATGGCTGGGATACCACACTGTCTGTGTGCTTCATGTCATTGTGTCTGGCATAAAAGGATTTACTGATCCTGAGGATGTCAGACTGAGATGACATAACTGAGCCGTTTTCTTCCTTCAGGCTGCTCAGCACAGAGCTCTCAGTGTGCACCTTCTGGATGAAGAAATGCGAGCACAGCTCATCCTGCTCCACAGTGCGGACCCTGGACCAGAAGATTATCTTGGAAGCCTCCAATGCAAACAGCAAGGCTTGCTGGCCCTTCACTTCCTGGGGATCCTCTGTGGCATTGACCTCCATCATCTGCAGCAGGTGGAGGTTCTGCACACTGTTCTGGAGTTTGGACAGTTTCCCTATATCTCTCTTGTCTTCCAAACACCTTTGAGGATAAAGAACCTCTTGATGCTCCCCTTGACTGCTTCACACCAGTCCACTGGAAACTCAAGAGGGGCTTCATGTTGTCCAACCTGTATAATCCCTTTTGTGCTCCTTAATGTTTTCTGGGGTCAACAGTTTCACATTCAGCTTCCATGTTTCCTTGCCAGACACTGGTTATGCTGTAGGTGACAGTTGACCTGCAGGAGGCAGTGGTCAGAGAAGAACTCCGCCTTGACATCGATGGATATGACTGAGAATGTGTATTACACAAACAGGAAATCTATCCTTGAGCTGATAGACCTGTCTGGCTGTGATCAGGTGAGTTTATGCTGCTCCCAATCTGCAGGGGTGCTGAAGACCTCATGCAGCTTTGTGGCTTTACCTGCTTCCATCTGGAATCGGGACATGGGGTCTGGTTCACTGTCAGTCCCTCCAGAATATCCATCTGCATCGATGAAAACGTTGAAGTCTCTGGCCAGAATGACCGGCCTAGACATTGCCAACAGCAGTGGGAGTTGCTGCAGGACGGCCAGCTGCTCACTATTTACCACCAGGACGTACATGGTAATTAGCCTCAGGGGAGTATTTCTGTACGTAACCTCTGCTATGAGGAGACACCAGCCCACTGCTCCTTAACCTCAGATGGTGAATATGCCTCCTCACAGCAAAATACCCAGGCTGGAGCAATATAGTTATTGTTTCCCCCCTGACCAAATCGAAGGCCCATGGGCCCACAAGCTTAATCATGTAGCTGCTGAGATGTGGTGTCCCACAATCCTCCAGAATCAGGAGGTCCACTTTGATGTTGGTCAGGTAAGTCATGGTCAGGTTGGTGATGCATCAAGTAGTAGATTGAAGGCTATGCACATTAATGTTGGCAATTTAAAAACCCAATTAGAGAGTTTATAGAATTAGCCATAGACCCCAATGTCTGTTTAACCACAGTCTTATCATTGGAGGAGCCCTCGCAGCCCTATGGTGTGGGCAAATTGTTGGACACACTCAGCACTAAGATAACTATCCTGTTCCTCCCTCAGTATCCTAATCGGGTGTCATTGGACGAGAACAAAGCCAGGAAGGTCCTTCTTTTTATATCAAAAATATACTTTATTCATTAAAAATTTGTATATATACATTGTCACAAACGCAGTTGGGATCTGTACAGTTCCACATCAAATAAACAAACAGAACATTGAACTTTGACTCCATCCACAAAGCCAAAGACCTCTCTTATACATCCAATACTAATATTTACATATATTTGAGACACTGGGAGGGTCCCAAAACTGAAAAGACCCCAACTTACCTTCAGCAGGAAGTCCTCAGATAGTGGACCTTAGCAACATCTCCCCCAAACTTCAGTGCATCATTCAGCACTTGGTCCTGGATCTTGGAAGGTACCATTCTGCAACACTTAGTCAGGGTCAACACCTTATTCTGGAAGACCAACAAGTTTTAGGCAGAATAAAGAGAAGGTCCAGTTCAAAGTCTTCAATGCACTGTGTGATATGAGACTTCTTGCCTTCAGAAGACTTTCTTTAAGACACAGTTTGCTATCAGCTTAGCTCCGTTGGTTGCACTCTTACCTTTGAGTTAGTAGATTTTGGGTTTCATTCCACATAGCCAATAAAGAGTTCAAGAGTCAGAGAATGCTAGGTCCAAACTGTGCCTCATCACATCAATTCAAGTAATTTTTCAGAGAGGTTGCTGTAACCTGCAATGAGAATTTTGATGAAACCACTCTGTAAAAATAAATAGTAGATTTGTGTGCTTTCAGACTCAGAATGGTGCATTAAGATTTCTGTACAAGCACAGACATGTCTACAGATATTGTTTCTCACACATGCACACACACACACACTGAATTAAATTAACTGCAGAATTGGCTCATTACTCAAACCATTTAATTGGATTATTCTTCCAATCTGTTTGTCTTCTAGAATCAATGTTCCGCAAATGACCATTTATTAGAGGGCCAATTAGAGGAATTATCTAAGGTAAGATCTTAAAAAGGTTCTGCCTCCCTTTCTTATTTACGTCAGAAACATTTATTGTGAATAATCCGAAAATCTTATTTTGAAGTCCCTTCAAAGTGCCTGAGTTGAATTCCCTCTCTGATCTGACAGCTTGGCTTTGGTGCTGTGGTTTGAAAGGTTTGGATTAGATTTCATTTTCTGACAGCCTTCCTCTCTGGGGAGGACACTTGAAAGGGAGAAATTTGACAAGTTGCAGACACAGAATAATTTTGAAGTCTTAGCTTTTTTGTAAGACTTTATGCTGTTTATCAGCAAATTACTTGAAGAACCAAACTGAGATAGATTAGCATTGAAACATTTCCGATAACGAAAGTAAAAGTGTTTGAAATTTAAGAGAATAATCATGAATGCAGATGGTCATCTTGTCTTATTGTATTGTATTCTGTCACTGTGTACTCCATCTAATGAACATTAATTCCAGTGATAAAGTGCCAGATAACAAACTTGCCAATGAAGTCGAACGTCCTTGATTTGCAGGGAAGTGAGCAGCGTGAATACAAATTTGGCTGAGTGACAGGAAATGGAAAGTGGTGATGCATGTTTATTCTTCAGGCGAAAGTGAGGACTGCAGATGCTGGAGATTAAAGTCAAGATTAGAGTAGTGCTGGAAAAGCACGCAGGTCAGGCAGCATCCGAGGAGTAGGAAAATTGACATTTCGGGCAAAACTTTCGTCTTAATGAAGGGCTTTTGCCAGAAACGTCGATTTTGCTGCTCCTTGGATGCTGCCTGACGCACCGTGCTTTTCCAGCACTACTTTGATATTTATTCTTCAGTCCAGTAGAAGTTATCTATTGACCAAGGTTTTTTTTTAACAATCTACATCAATGACCTCAGCTCTTGTGGGTATTTCAAAATGTGCAGATGACACAAAACCTAGGAGCACTTTGAGTGGAAGGGGATAGTGACTGACTTTATGAAGACCAATACAGCTGTTTGAATGGGGTGACAGGTGAAATTTAGTATGGAGAAGGCTGAAGATATAAATAATGGTGGAAAGACTGAGGAAAGTCAGGTTAGAAAATGGGGGTGGTTCTGAAGGGGCTGTAGGAGCAGAAGAACCTGGGGTTTAGATGCACAAGTTATTGAAGATGTCAGACCTGTTTTGATTAGGGTTTGAGCTATAGGGAGAGGCTGAATAGGCTGGGGCTGTTTTCCCTGCAGCGTCAGAGATCAGAGGGTGACCTTATAGAGGTTTATAAAATCATGAGGGGCATCGATAGAGTAAATAGACAAGGTGTTTTTCCTGGGGTGGGGGAGTCCAGAACTAGAGGGCATAGGTTTACGGTGAGAGGGGAAAAATTTAAAGGGGACTTAAGGGGCAACTTTTTCACACAGAGCATGGTATAGGTAATGAGTTGCCAGAGGAAGTGATGGAAGCTGGTAGAACTACACCAGTTAAAAGGCATCTGGATAGGTATATGAATAGGAAGGGTTAAGAGAGATAGGGGACAAATGCTGGCAAATGGGACTAGATTAGTTCGGTATCTGTTTGGCATGGACGAGTTGGACTGAAGGGTATGTTTCCGGGCTGTACATCTCTATGACTTTCAGACTCTATGATCGGGAAGGTATATGAGACCCTGGCCTCTTTAAGTAGAGACATAGAGTTCTAAATCAAGGATGTTATTTAGTAGTAAATGCAAAGTCGGCCCCTCTGTCAACATGGCATACATTAACTGGAGCCTCTGAGAAACCTTGAGTATATTACACTCACTGTCACCACTTCTTATTATTCCTAATAGTCTAAGTAGCAATGGATGACCACATAAACACTTCAGCAGAGGATAGGCTCAATTTTGATAAACAGAATATGTTTTTTACATAGTACTTAAGAGATACTAAATGTGAAGTTGCCATAGACCCAGCCTTCTTACCTATACCTGAGGCATAGTGGCCTTCAGGTTAAACCACCACCAGTCCTCTCCCTTTCTCTAATGAGAGAAGACTGGTGATGGTGGTTCAACCTGAAGGCCACTGTGCCTCAAGTATAGGTAATAAGGCAGAATCTTCATGGTGACCTTAGCTGGTACAGGAATTGAACCCACGTTGTTGGTATCATTCTGCATCACAAACCTGCCATCCAGCCAATTGAGCTAACCAGGTTATTGGCATGTCACTTCTGCTTCCCTGCCACCACCCCCCCAAAATAAACTCCAGGAGTTTATACTCAAAAGCCTTGTGTACTTCAATGTTCATTATGTTCACTTGTGAACTCTTCCAATACTGTCTGGGAACTCTCTCTCTTATATTGTGTTTTAAAATAAATTATCATGGCTACACCAATATGTAGAAGTTAAACTTTAAACCCTTTCAGACACACTTACTAAACCCATATGTCACTAGTTCAAAATGCAAAAGTATAAAATAAATGATATTAAGTAATCTACAAATTACACACAGGGAGTAAATGGTCCTATTGGCAGTAGGATTGAAGATAGCGATTTAAGATGTTTGGGAAAGGTGACAAGAGGATTTTTTGCAGTGAGTAATTAGAATGTGGTGGCATAGAATCAACAGTAGCTTTCATACCAGAGTTGGATAATTATCTAATGAGAACAAATTTGCAGAGCTATGAGGAAAAGCAGGAGAGTTAGATTTGCTGAAATATTTTACAGAGATAATGATGGGCCAAATGCCTTCCTGTGTACTATTATAATTTTATGTTTCCGTGTCGGCCTGTGCTGAATTAATTAATCTTCACTCGAACAGCAATCATAGACTGGGTGCCCATTCAGTCAGGAAGGACCAGATTTGACCGATTTTCTCATTCTTTGTTACCATTCTATTAGATATTGTACAGCTGTGGGTGTTGAGCAGGTCTCGTTTGTGAGTGGCGACCTTCTCGGTTTAAGAGTCTGCTGGCTGTTTGTTGTCTAACTTTTCATTGAAGAACATCATTCACCAGATAAAATTTGATGCCCAAATGAGTCCATTGGCTTCAGGACAGGGGATTAAAAAGATTGGAAACAAACATGGAAAATGTGGGAGAAAACCAGCAGATCTGGCCACATCTGTGCAGAGAGAAACAGATTTTCGAGCCCAGGATGACCTTTCCTCAGAACTATCTTCTTCTCATGTCAGATTTAAAATATTAACCCTTTTTCTCTCTCCACAGATGCTGACAGACCTGTTGAGTTTCTCCAGCATTCTGTTTGTTTCAGATTTTCAGCATCCACAATATTTTGCTTTGATTGAAAATTGGAGGAGGGCATAAAATCAGAATTCCAAAATCCATTTCTTCTGTATCTCTCTCTAACATCCTTCAACCGGCTAACACGCCATAATTTCTGTAATCCTCTAATTTAGGCCTCCTTTACAGCCCTGATTCAAACTCTGCTACCAAAGGACCCAATATTCTGCAATGTCCTCCCGAAACTTCTCCAAATGTGCGTCCTTTTCTTACACTTCTTAAAACCTGCCTCTTTGACCATACTTTTGGCCATCTGTCCTAATTACTTCTTTACAGTGCCACTGTGTCAAATATTGTTTGCTAATCACTCCCATGAAGCACTTTCGGACTTATATCTATGTTAAAGATGCTAAGACCAATGCAAGTTGTTGTTATTAGAGTCATAGACATATACAGCATAAAACAGACCCTTTTCTGAACCCTTTCAAGTTTCACAACATCCTTCTTATAGTAGGGACACCAGAGTTGCACACAGTACTCCAAAAGTGCCTTAAGCAAATGTCCTGTACAGCCGCAACATGACCTCCCAACTCCTATACTCAGTGCATTGACCAATAACGGTAAGCATACCAAACACCACCTTCGCTATTCTACCGACCTGTGACTCCACTTTCAAGGAATTATGAACCTGCACTCGAAGGTTTGGTTGTTCAACAATTCTCCACAGGACCTTACTATTTAAGAACAAGTGTCAAAGAGTTTACCCTCAGCTGATGGGGTATCATATTATGCCTCTGCTGCAGGATTGGTACTTTATAACAAAGTGGACTGAAAACTGCTTTTCTACATTGACCTATTCAGAAATGTTATCACAACTCTAGTGCAGGTGGAACTTGAGCATAGGCCTCTTGGCTCAGAGGTAGAGACCTTACCACTTCACTACAAGAGCTCTTGAAAGCTGTGTGTATTTAAGTTGATTTCACTGTTTGCTGTCTTGACATGTTGTACAAGATAATGGCTCTGAACAGGTTCGTGTTGAAGACTGTGTTACTTTCTATCCAACTGGATGATTTCACAAGGAGTTGATTCGGGAAAGGTTTTTGGATATTGAAGGAGACAGACTGACCATTGAGGTTTCCTCATAATTTTGGTAACAATGTCTGTCATCCAGTATAACATGCAGCTAGTTGTTAGATGCAATAAATGACATCTTGTTCCAAGACAATGGCCTCAGAGAATCATAGAATCCCTCCAGTGTGGAAGCAGGAGGGATTTCTCAAATTAGACAAAGCAACATCTGTACACCCCAACCTTAAAAAGGATGATGATGGCAGTAAATCTCCCTTATGGCAATAAAGGGTCCAGCTACCTCATATAACCTAGTGCCAGCGGTGGGTATCTGAAGGTTCCGTTTAACCACAGCATTACAACAGACACCACTTAATATGCAGCAGCATTTTTCCACAAACAACACCATCTGCAAAAGAGATGCAGAGAAAGTTTCCATCTTTAGGCCTTCTCACAAACAATTTCTTCACACTGTTTTTTGTGGCTTCCTGCGCGGGGAAGCTGCGAATTGGAAATCTGTCTCTGTTGCTCGCCTGCACTCCCTGGTGGTCAGTCACAGTCATTTCCAGCAGTTTACTGCGCACTCTCTCACCCAATGGTGAATATTATGGCACAGATTGTCCAATGGCCAGATAATTGTTTGTGAATCGTGGATGGGAGTTGTGCATGGGGACCTTGCAAAATTCCCATCGTATCAGACTCTGAAGGAATTGCACAGAAATTTGAACATTCCACTGACCAATTAATTTCTCTACACCTGGAACATTCCAAAAATATCAATTTCAATCAGACACTTTGGATGATTCCATTAGAAATTAGTAAATAATCGCTCAGGCAAAGTTGCACTGTTAAATACATAGTCTGACTCCTGAGTTGCTGTTCATCTGACACCCTTGAATTACTGCACACCCCAGCAGCTAACCACCCCCAGACCACTTTTAGCCCTCAATCCAACACCCCCCTAACCCCACCCCAACCTTGCCACTGGACCTGATACCCTCCCTGTTCTAACATCTTTCCCATCCCTCCATCCTCCAGTGACAACCTTTGCTCCAGCCTTCTCCTCCTTCCCCCCCCCCCCCCCAACCCAATACCACACATCCCCCACCACCATCACCTGGGCCGACACCAGCTCCTGACTCTACCCCTTTCCATTAAGACCTGGGCCCCACCTCCGCAGGACCTAACCCTTCCTGCTGTCTCAGGACATAACCCAGTCCCCACTGTTGAATTTGAATACTCATTCCTAACCTCAGCAACCTAACTCTATTTCCCCAATCTGCCATTGGACTCAATATCCCCAGCTTCCTGTGAACAACCCTAAACACTCCTTGACTATTTGACTTCTTGGTAACTGACCCCTGGCACCCTACCTACCAGGCACCTTATTCACTTGTCACGTTACCCAGTGCAACCATGCACCTTATCTATTTAGCAACTATCCCTGACATCCTAATCCCAAACCACTTGCAGCCTACTCACCTACCTCTCTGCATACCACTCACACTACCCCCAACCACCTGGCACTTTACCTACCTCATACCCTAACTCCAACTACTTAGCAATCCTGACACCGTAACCTCACACTTACTTGAAGTACTTACTGGTTCACAAGAGTTGGCGGAATGGCTGTGAAATAAAATAAAAACTGCGGATACTGGAAATCTGAATCAGAAACAGACGTTGCTGGATCTGCTGTGTTTTTCCAGTGATTTGTGTTTTCGTGGTGATCTGTGAACCTGGGCTGTTAAATTATAGAATACAGAAACTGAATGCTATCAACAAAGGGGCCATGATTTACTCTCCCTCAACCACTCCACTCAATGTCAGAATGGAAGTGTGGCTCCGCATTTCTGAAGGAGCCCGATTAGAATATTTTGTCAGAACTGTGGCAATCTTTTGTTCTGTAAAAAGGAGTAACAGGTTGTCACTCCTTCGAAAACTCAGCCCTATGAGTCACTCACACTTACAAAGAAGGGGACTCCAGCATTGGGATTGTTATTGGACCAGCCATCAAAAGATCTGGGTTAATGCCAAGTGGGCATGAGTTCAAATCTTACTATAGTGTCTGTGGGAATTTAAATTAAATTAGTTTTTTTGGATTTAGGTTTTATTGTCACATGTACTCCAGTATGGGGTACAAGAATACGGTGAAAAGTTTACAACATTGCCACGCATGGTGCTATCTTAGGTACAAAATACCTTTATACACAATCTTAGTCGCAGAAATGGAGAAATAAAGAACTAAATTTTAAAAGTTCAGCACTACAGTCTTCTTAGCATAACAGTGGAAAAATAAAGTTCAAAAAGTCAAACATCGCAGTCCTTTCTTGAGCCATGGGCCTACAGATGCTCCAACTTGGACTTCCCCAGGAGAGCTCACTCTCCCCGCTATGCTGGGCTCACTCTCCCCTGCAGTGGGCTCACTCTCCCACCTGCACTGGACTCACTCTCCCCTGCACTGGGTTCACTCTCCCCCCTACTCTGGGATCACTCTCCCCTTCTCTGGGCTCACTCTCCCCTGCACTGGGCTAACTCTCCCCCCTACTCTGGGATCATTCTCCCCTTCACTGGGCTCACTCTCCCCTGCGCAGGGCAAAGACTCCATGCTGCTTGCAAGGCTTCGGCCGGGACTGCCACATCACAATGATGTAGTAAATCTGGGATTAAAATCCTAGTTTGATCATGAAACCACCATGTTAGCATCCATACTGACTGCACTGACATGCCAATCAGTTGTATCAAAAAAAATTACAGATGGAATAACTATACACTGGTGTCTTTACCCACCAGTGACTACAGCAGTCCAAGACAATTGTTCATCGCCCCTTTCTCAAGGGCAATTTGATAGCAATAAATGTTAATCAGGTCAGTGATTCCCAGAAGAGGTGTTTGTCTTTGAAAAAACTGAAAGGGAGGGGAAGCATGAAAAAATATTCCTAAAGGGGAAATCCACATTGTGACTAATTGTGGGTGCTTTGCAAATTACCATGAAATGTTTGCTGTGATTCCACTTCTGGGCCCTTTTATTATTCATCCACAGGATGTGGGTGTTGCTGGCTAGACCAGCCATTTATTGCCCATCCCTAATTGATCAGAAGCCTATTAAGAGTCCAGGACATTGCTGTGGTTCTGAAGTCACATATTGGCCAGACCAGGTGAAGATGGCTGTTTCCCTCCCTAAAGGACATTACTAAAGGATGTCTCCCAACAATTGGCGATGGTTTCATGGTCATCAAAAATTCTTAATTCCAGATTTTTATTGAATTCAAACTTCACCATCTGCCGTAGTGGGATTTGAACCCAGGCCTCCAGAACATTAGTTGGGATTATTGGTCTAGCAATAATACTACCAGGCCACTTGTGGATATAAACAAAAAGGAATCACCAGCAACATCCCTCACGGGCTCAGTTCAGTTCATATTTAAGCTCATCGAGTCATTTTAATGATCCAAGGTAGAAATTCCCTCAAGCTGGCTGAAGGAAGTTCAGAGTCGAAAAGTACGGTGCTGGAAAAG
The DNA here is from genome assembly GCF_047496795.1 of Chiloscyllium punctatum. Taxonomy (NCBI): domain Eukaryota; kingdom Metazoa; phylum Chordata; class Chondrichthyes; order Orectolobiformes; family Hemiscylliidae; genus Chiloscyllium; species Chiloscyllium punctatum. The sequence continues at coordinate 11,240,434 of NC_092754.1, forward strand.
CACAGCCGGTCAGACAGCATCCAAGGAGCAGGAGACTCAACGTTTCAAGCATGAGCTCTTTATCAGGAATCCTGATGGGAATACAAGCTCGAAACATTGACACTCTAGCTCCTCGGATGCTGCCTGACTGGCTGTGCTTTTCTAGCACCGCACTTTTTGACTCTGATCTCCAGCATCTGCGGTCCTCACTTTTTCCTGCAGGGAGATCAATCTGACTTCATGGATTCTGCCAAGTGTCCTATTGACTGCTGATAACCCTCCAGCATGAAGACCCACCTAACACCAAACGACCCTTTGTATAGCACTTTTCGCAATCTCAGCATCTCCTGTATCATTTTACACTTATTGAAGTGCAGTCTCTGTCCTAATATAATGACTGGCTGTGCTTTTCCAGCATCACACTCTTTGACTCTGATCTCCAGCATCTGCAGCCCTCACTTTCTCCTCCTTAATATGAAACATTTCAACCAATTTGAAAACAACAAACTCCCACTAAGTGATAGTGACCAAATCATCTAGTTTTTTTCTCAGTAATGTTGGTTAAGGGGTCAAAATTGATCAAGTTTCCAGAGTGGACCCCCCCCTGCTATTCTTTAAATAAATGCCATGGGATCTTTTATATCCATCTGAGAGGACAGCTGAACATTTAACATCTCATCTGAAATAAGGCATCTCATGCAGTGCAACACTGGAGCATTTTCCAGGACATTGTGTTCAAGTCTCTGGAGTGGAGTTGGAAGCCTCAAACCTTCCAAGTCAGAGGGAAGAGCACAGCCTATGAATCCTATGATAGCTGTACTCCTTGTTGTTGAATAGCGACAGTTAATCTGATATGGCCCTCAGGATGGGGCCTGTTGTGATTGGAACGAGATGGGCCCAGTGGACCTAAAGGAGTATGAGATCCCTGATTGGGGCTGTTAACCTGAGCCAATCAGGGATCCCTGGCTGACTGATATAAATAGGAATCTCAGGGAGTCTCCTCACCCTCGGAACTGGCTCTGAGCTGGCTGGTCAGAGCCCATGTACTGTGCATGTGTAAATTAAGGGTGACTTGTTGATAGGGTACTGGCCTCTGTGTGAGATATTTCAGGGCCGATATTTTTAATCTATTTTTGTTTTGTCAATTCTGCACACAATAAAGTGAGGACTTCTTTAAGTTAGTTGCTAAAGAAGGACTATTGTGGCTCAGTAGTGCAATCCCTATCTCTGAGTGGTTCAAATCCCACCTGCTCCAGAGGTGTGTATTAATATCACTGAACAGGTTGATTTAGGGGAAAAGAAATTAAGCCATCTGTTGATTGTAGAGCAAAATGCTTTCCACTTAGCCTCAACTCTGTTCCTCAACCATTAACTTTCCTTGCATCAGTACAACAGGTTGCTCCTATTCAACATCAGTCATCCTGTCACTTATCTAACTGTGAAGGCCAATTTAGTGCCAATTAATACTAAGAAGGTATACACCATTACCACCGCTGCCTTGAATATTCAATCCCTCCATCCTGATAATGGTAGCAATAGTGAAAGCGATCTATAAGATGCACAGCAGCAGCTCACCATGGCTCCTTCAACAGCACCCTCCAAAGCTACAACTTTGACCAACCAAAAGGAGAGGGGACAGCAGATACATGGTGACACCACTCCCTACAGATTCCCCTCCAAGCTGTTAATCCTGACTTGAAACCATTCTTTCACTGATGGAAGGGTCAAAATCCTGGAACTATCATCCTAAAGGACTGTTGGTGCATGTCACATGGACTGTGCGATTGAAGAAGACAGTTCTCATCACCTTCTCAAGAGCAATTAGGAATGGGCTATCATGGCCCAGTTGGTGACACCCACATTCCATTGCATGAGAAACAAAAAGATAGCTGAGCTCCTCCAAATACAAGCAGCTCCGAATTTCTGCACTCCTATTGTTGGTGGCCACACCTTCATCTGCCAGGACCCGAAAGTTCTACGTTTCCTTCTTACATGCCAATTCCTACTTCCGCCTTTGAGACACTCTTAGAGTCATAGAGTCACAGAGATGTACAGCACGGAAACAGACCCTTTGATCCAACTCTTCCATGCCGACCAGATATCCCAAACCAATCTAGTCCCACCTGCCAGCACCCAGCCCATATCACTGCAAACCCTTCCTATTTGTATACCCATCCAGATGCCTCTTAAATGCTGTAATTGTACCAGTCTCCACCACTTCCTCTGGCAGCTCATTCCATACACGCACCACCCTCTGCATGATAAAGTTGCCCCATAAGCCTCTTTTACATCTTTCCCCTCTCAACGTAAGCCTATGCCCTCTAGTTTTGAACTCCCCCACCCCAAGGAAAAGACCTTGTCTATTTAACCTGTCCATGCCCCTCATGATTTAATAAACTTCTATAATGTCACCCATCAGCTTCCGATGCTCCAGGGAAAACAGCCTGAGCCTATTTAGCCTCTCCCTATAGCTCAAACTGTCCAACCCTGGCAACATCCTTGAAAATCTTAACATCTATCTTTAACCCAGCTTTTTGTCACCTACGCCAATATCTGTTTACATAGTTCAGTGTTAAATTTTGTCCGATAAGTATCCTCTAATTAATCTTGTGACATATTACAACATTAAAGGCACAATAGACACAAGTTGTCGTTGGTGCTGCTTTGACTGCTCACTGACAATGAACTCCCAGGCGGAATGACACTGCCACCTGTAGGCTGTTTGATGTCATGGTACCCTGGTCCTTAGACTGAATTCAAAAACCAAAAGTTGCCAGAAAAGATTAGGTTCCCTACAGTGTGGAAACAGGCCCTTTGGCCCAACAAGTCCACACCGACCCTCCAAAGAGCAACCCACCCAGACCCATTCCCCTACATTCACCCCTGACTAATGCACCTAACGCTACGGGCAATTTAGCATGGCCAATTCACCTAACCTGCATATCTTTGGACTGTGGGAGGAGACCAGAGCACCCAGAGAAGATCCACGCAGACACAGGGAGAATGTGCAAACTCCACACAGACAGTCACCCGAGGCAGGGATTGAACACGGGTCCCTGGCGCTGTGAGGCAGCAGTGCTGACCACTGAGCCACCGTGCTGCCCAGCATCTGTGAAGAGAAATCAAAGTCAATGTTTCGGGTCCAGTGACCCTTCCTCAGAAGTGACTGGATTCAGCCTGAGGTAACACCGCAACTTCAATACTGTGAAGTGCCTAATTTTGCAGCAACACCACAGTTTTTGTCTGACTACAGAGACTATAACTAAAAATCCTGTTGTAAGAATTGTCTGAAACAGTTTCTTATGGGGCCAGGGAGCAGAGATGCACAACCCTCTGACAGAAAAAAGTTCCCCTCATCTCTGGCTAAAAGGAAAACACCTCATATTAAAACAGTGTGATGCAGTACAAGATCCATCCAGAGAAGTAAACATCCTGTGCATTTCCACTTTGTCAAGACCCCTCAGGATCTTATAATTTTCAACCAAATCAGTCCACACTCTTCAGACACCAGTGTAAGCTCAGAACATCTAACCATTCCTCATAAACAATTAGCTCATTCCCCTGTCAGTCCGGTAATCCTTTTGCAGAATGACCCCTGCATATAATTAAATTTTTGAATTATATTGGGCTTGCATGAAGGCAAAGAATATTAACAACAAAATAAAGGCATGAAGAGTTTGTGCTTAGTACATCGTTTTATTTGTAATACATTATTGGTGGTATGGTGGCTCAGTGGTCAGTACTGCTGCCTCACAGTGCCAGGGACCCAGGTTTGGTTCCAGCCTTGGGTGACTGTCTGTGTGGAGTTTGCACGTTCTCCCTATGTCTGTGTTGGTTTCCTCCCATAATCCAAAGCTGTGCAGGTTAGGTGAATTGGCCAAGCTAAATTGCCCATAGTGTTCAGGGATGTGTAGGTTTGGTTCATTAGTCAGGGGTAAATGTAGAGTAATAGGGTAGGGGAATGGGTCTGGATGGAATACTCTTTGGAGGGTTGGGGTGGACTTATGGGGCCAAATGGCCTGTTTCCACACTGCAGGGATTCTGTGATAGCAAGATACGCATGATCTAATGCATCTTTGAATGATTTGTTGACAATGGGGATGAAAATATACAAATTCTTGTCCAAAAAGCTCAGTCGCCTGACCAATGAGCTGAGCTGAGGATGGCCTCTGACACATTACTTGGTTGTGCAGAGTTGGTTGATTGAGGGCAGAGTGGTAGGCATTGTTTATATGGATTTCAACAAGGCATTCGACAAGGTTACGCAAGGTTACATCACATGGAATCCTGGAGGTACTAGCCAATAGAATACAACATTGGCTCGAAGGTAGGAGACAGAAGGTGTTGGCAGTACAGGGTTACTTTTTAGACTGGAGGCCTGTGACCAACGGGGTGCCACAAGGATCGGTGTCAGATCCACTACTTTTTCTCATTCATATAAATGATTTCAATGTGAATATAGGAGGTATGGTTAGTAAATTTGCAGATTACACCAAAATGGATGATGTAGTGGACAGTGATGAAGATTATCTCAGAGTACAACAACACCTTAATCAGTTAGGCTAGTGGACCAAGGCGTGGCAGATGGAGTTTAGTTTGAGTAAATGTGAGGTGTTGTATTTTGGTAAGGCAAACCAGGGCAGGACTCATACACTTAACGGTAGGAACCTGGGGAGTGTGGCTGAGCAAAGAGACCTAGGGGTAAAGGTGCATAGTTCCTTGAAAGTGGAGTGAAAGATAGAGGCAGTGGTGAAGAAGGCATTTGGGAGCCTTGCCTTGAATGGTCAATACTTTGAGTATAGGAGTTGCGAAGTCATGGTGCGACTATGCAAAACATTGGTGAGGCTACTTTTAGAATACTGTGTTCACAGATTTACAAGGAAGTTACCAGGATTGGAGGTATTGTACTATAAGAAGAGGCTGATGTGTTTTTCCCTGGAGTGCAGGGTTGAGGGGATCTTATAGTGGTTTATAAAATCATGAGGAGCATGGACAAGGTGAACAGCCAAGGTCTTTTTCTCAGGGTAAGGAGGTCCAAAAATAGGGTGCCTAGGTTTAAGGTGAGAGGGGAAAGATTTAAAAGGGACCTGGGTAGCAACTTTTTCATGCAGAGGGTGGTGCATGTATGGAGTGAGCTGCCAGAGGAAGTGGTGAAGGCTGGTACGATTGCAACATTTAAGAGTCATCTGGGTGAGTATATGAATAGGAAGGGTTTAGAGGGATATGGCACAAATGCTGGCAAATGGGACTAGATCAGTTTAGGATGTCTGATCAGCATGGATGAGTTGGACTGAAGAGTCCATTTCTGGGCTGGAAACTCTATAACTCTATGACTCTATCTATCTTTTAATCAGGAGATCACAACTGCACACAGTATTTAAGTTGTGGTCTCATCAATGTCCTGTATAACTGAAGTATAAAGTCCTTACTTCTGTGTTCAATTCGTCTCACTGTAGCACTTTTCCTCAGGGTAACTGCACAACAACAATTTTTATTTTTGTAGCAATTTTGACATCGTAAAGTAATTGAATTCACTATTAGTTGTATGCTAAGTCTGAATTGTTCGGAGAGATGGGGCAGATTGGTATGTTACTGGGTCAACAATCCAAAGGTCTAGACTGATGGGAAATGTGTTTAAATCTCAGCACTGTGGCAGCTGGTGAGAGTTAAACTTTGCCCAGTAGTCATGTGGCTAAATGGATAAACAGGCTAGCATTGGGGTGGGATAAGGAGTCTGGCATTGGGGTACTCTGAGAAAATTGAAAGTTGAGCATTTTGTTCAACTTTTATGGTGTAATGGCAGTGTGTTTACCTTTGATCCTAAAACCCAGGTTCAAATCCCAGCTGCTATGGAAGTGCATCATAACATCTCTGAGAAGGTTGATTTAAGATAATGTCTTAAATGTGACCCAAGCAAAAAAAAGAAAATACTAACAAAGAGCTGAAAATTGAGTTGGTCCTTCAGAAGGCAAGTGATTGGAAAGCGTTTAGGGAGGGTCTTTCGAAAGCGTGGGTCTAAGTTGCTGATGGCTGGCACAACTGACATGGTGAAACAAAAGTGGCCAGAATCAGAGGGACAGTAAGTTTAGGGAAAGGGATAGGCTGATTAGGGTGGCACGGTGGCTCAGTGACTAGCACTGCTACCTCACAGCATCAGAGACCGGGGTTTGATTCCAGCCTCGGGTGACTGTCTGTGTGAAGATTGCATATTCTCCCCATGGCTGCATGGGTTTCCTCTGGGTGCTCTGGTTTCTCCCACAATCCAAAGATGTGCAGGCTAGGTGCTAAATTACCCATAGGGTTCAGGGATGTGTAGGTTAGGTGCATTAGTCAGGGAAAATGTGGAGTAATAGGGCAGAGGAATGGGTCTGGGTGGTATACCCTTTGGAGGGTCAGTGTGGACTTGTTGCTCCAACTGGCCTATTTCCACACTTAAGGGACCTTGTGATAGCAAGATAAGTCATGATCAAATACATCTTTGAATGATTTGTTGACAACGGGGATGAAAATGCTCAAGCTCTTGCCCAACAAGCTCAGTGGCCTGACCAATTAGCTGGGGAAGGAGTTGACAATGGTTTCTGATACATTACTTGGTTGTGCGGAGTTGGTTAATCGAAGGTAGAGTGATAGGCATTGTCTATACGGACTTCAGCAAGGCATTCAACAAGGTTCCGCATGGGTAGATCACATGGAATCCTGGGGGAGCTAGCCAATAGGATACAACATTGGCTCGAAGGTAGGAGATAGAAGATGTTGGCAGTAGAGGATTACTTTTCAGACTGGAGGCCTGTGATCAACAATGTGCCACAAGGATCGGTGTTAGATCCACTACTTTTTCTAATTTATATAAATTATTTGGATGTGTGCATAGGAGGTATGGTTAGTAAGTTTGCAGATTACACCAACATTTGTAGTGAAGTGGACAGTGATGAAGATTATCTCAGAGTACAATAGCACCTTAATCAGTTGGGCCAATGGACCAAGGAGAGGCAGATGGGATTTAATTTGGATAAATGTGAGGTGTTGCATTTTGTTAAGTCAAACCAGGGCAAGATGTATACACTGAGTGTTAGGAGCTTGGGGAGAATTGCTGAACAAAGAGACCTACGGATATAGGTGCATAGATCCTTGAACGTGGAGTCAAAGGTAGATGCAGTGGTGAAGAAGCATTTGGCGTGCTTACTTGAGCTGTTTAGTGTGGCACGGTGGCTCAGTAGCTAGCACTGCTGCCTCACAGTGCCAGGAACCCAGGTTCGATTCCAGCTTTGGGCAATTGTCTGGTGGTGTTTGCACATTCTCCTTGTATCTGCATGTGTTTTCTCTGGGTGCTCTGCTTTCTTCCTACAGTCAAAAGATGTGTAGGTTTAGTGGATTGGCTGTGCTAAATTGTCCATAGGTGTGCAGGCTGGGTGGATTTGGGTAAGATGCTCTTCAGAGGGTCAGTGTGGACTCAATGAGCCTCAGGATCCTTCAACCACATGGAATCAATGTCAATTTCATCAGTTTCCTGATCTCCTCTCTCCCTACCTGATCCCAGATTCAACCCTCCAACTCAGCACCTCCCTCTTGATCCATCTTACCTGTCCATCTTCCTTCCCATCTATCCGCTCTATCCTCCACTCTGACCTATCACCATTGCCTCCCACCTTCATTCACCTAATGCATTCCTAGCTACCTTCCTGCCAGCCCCACCCCTCTCCCATTTATCTCTCAGCCCCCTTGGACCCCACCCTCCATATTCTTGATGAAGATATTATGATCGAAATGTTGATTCTCCTGCTCCTTGGATGCAGCCTGACCAGCTGTGCTTTTCCAGTGCCTCACTCTATGACCCTCCTCAATGAGCAGAATGGTTTGCTTCCACGCTGTAGGGATGCTAGCATTCAAGAAGATTGTATGGGAGGAAGAGCTGGACTATGAAGACATTTTGAACATAGTAGTTATCATTTTAAATTGGAGGAGTTATGATGTGTATAGTTTGTCCATTCACCTCATTATGCAATTAATTGTTTGCAGACGGAATTGCTTTGGGGGAAGTCACGCAGAGAACTGGAGGAGATCATCCGCACTGAGCCTGTAATAGGCTGGGAAGGAGAAGCCATCGGGTCTCTTGGTGAAATTGTGTGGTCCTCCTCTGTTGTCCTTCATGAACAATACAATGAGGTAACTGATCTTCAGTGCATCGCTGTCAGATTATAATCCATTTAAATGACCACTTCTTTGGACATTTTGCTAATTTAACCTGAACACTCTCTTCTTCCCAGCCAGTCTGAGCATGTATCATGATTGCTGTGACAGAGTGGTATAAGGCAGTGTAATGAGAAATTAATTGTTCGGAAGTTATGGGTCCAAATCCCACCATTGTTGACTTTTAGTGGGTTAGTGTGGTGCAGTGGTAGTGTCCCTCCCTCCAAGCCAGGAGGCCTAGGTTCAAGTCCTGCCTAATCCAGTGGTATGTAATGACATCACTGAGAAGATTGATTAGAAGATGAATAAGTGTTATTAGCACAGTGTCTGCTGCAAGCTCAGCAGTGCCCCCTAAAGGATTGTTTGAAATCTTTGAAGACCTGCATTTATATAGCACAGCATGACCACCATGTTCCAGCTACAACACAGTTACAACAACCAGGAGCAGGAAGAGAGATCTGAAGTTATGATTCCCACTACATGCCTTTTTTTTTAAGAAACAGCTCTTTCTGTATTTTTCCATAATGGGAGAGACAGTTGTGGAACGGTGATGTCACTGGATTAATAAACTAGAAAGAAATGCGTTTAAAACCCAATGGCAAGTGTATAAAATTTAAGTTTGATTTATGTCACCATTGTTGCAAAAATCCCCTCTGGTTTATTAATCTCCTTAGGGAAGGACATGAGCCATCCTTACCTGATCTGGTCTACATGTGATTACAGTCCTACAGCAATGAGCAATAAATACTGGTGTCGCCAATGACATCCATGTCCCATGAACAATTGTAATTTAGCTTGGAAATGCAGAGCACATGTTGCATTATAATAGAATGTAGCAAGCTATTTAAAGAGCAGTGACGATAAGTAAAATTGCATTTTTAAAAATTACATTCAAAAGTGTAGTCATAGAGGTTGCACAGCATAGGAACAGACCCTTTGGTCCAACTCATCCATGCTGACCAGATATCCTAAATTAATCTAGTTCCATTTGCCAGCATTTGGCCTATAAATGTGTTTATTTTCCTTGCACACACTTCCTGTTTTTCAATAAAGACCAAGTATGGGCAATGGATATATTAATAAAATGAGTCAATGATTTGTGAATATATTTCGTAGGTTTTGGAATGTTGCCGAACAAAGAGACCTTGGAGTGCAGGTTCATTGTTCCTTGAAAGTGGAGTCACAGGTAGATAGGATAGTGAAGAAGGGGTTTGGTATGCTTTCCTTTATTGGTCAGACTATTGCATACAGGTGTTGGGAGATCATGTTGCAGTTGTACAGGACATTGGTTAGGCCACATTTGGAATATTGTGAGCACTTCTTGTCTCCTTCCCATTGGAATAATGTTCTGAAGCTTGAAAGGGTTCAGAAAAGATTTAAATGATGTTGTCAGAGTTGGAGGATTTGAGCTATAGGGAGAGGCTGAATAGGGTGGGCCTGTTTCCCTGGAGTATCAGAGGCTGAGGGGTGACCTTATAGAGGTTTATAAAATCATGTGGGGCATTGATAGGAAAAGTAGACAAGGTCTTTTCCCTGGAGTGGGGAGTCCAGAACTAGAGGGCATAGGTTTAGGGGGAGAGGGGGAGAGGGGAAAGATATAAAAGGGACCGAAGGGGAAACTTCTTACCATAGAGGGTTGTATGTGTATGGAATGAGCTGCCAGAGGAAGAGGTGGAGGCTGCTACAATTACAACATTTAAAAGGCATCTGGATGTGGATATTAATAGGAAGGGCTTGGAGGGATATGGGACTAGATAAGGTTAGGATATCTGGTTGGTGTAGAAGAGTCAGACTGAAGGGTCTGTTTCCATGCTGTTACATCTCTATGACTCTATGATCCTGTATTCTGGAAGAAGAATTACCAAGAGTGTGAATTGACTTGGATACTTCTCTAAAGGTCAATGGTTAATGTTTGACAAGCACAGGAACCCTGGTGATTTCCTACTCTGAGTTTGTGCATGGGCACACAATACTTCCCTAATGGAGATATGAGCCACAATCGCAGACTTTATTTTGTGTTTTTGACACCCTTAACTACTTGTGGCTAGACAAGCAAATTTGCAATGTGGAGTGCTACCACTACCATAGGTTCAATTCCTATACCAGTTGAAGTTCCTGTGAAGGACTCTCCTTCTCAACATGTCCCCTCACCTGAGGCATGGTGACCCTCAGGTTAACCAGCATCACTGTTTAATATGAAAGAGCAGCCCTATGGTCAGGTAGGACTTTGGTGACTTATTTAAAAAAACAGAGAATCCATCTTCTTATGCAGAAATGACAAGAAATGATTTGCACCTCTCAGTCCCTACAAACAGCAAGATAATACCCCTGCTCTACTTTACAATTATGCGAGATCTCAGATTGGGCTCCAGTCTGACATGTCAGTTGAACAATAGCATTTCTAACAATGTTGCACTCCCTCAGAACTGCACAGAAGTTTCAACCTAGATATTTTTCTTCCCATTTTTTGAGTGGGTCTCAAGTTCATTAGTGCTGTGACTCAGAGCATCCTACCACTGAGCCATTACTGACAAACATTAAAAGGAACTGATCTTCCATCGCTTTGAGGTGCAATTTTGGAACTGCTCACAGTCTGCAGTGTTAAATCTTAACAAGCTCTTTGTTGTTGCTGCTTTAAGGTATTGAAAATGTCTGCTGTCTGTGAGCAGGAACCTGAGTGCAGTCAATGACTGAGTAAGAGCCATGTGTAGGTGGATGATGAATAGAACACCAACGCTAACTGGAGGCAAGGGTGGTTGGAATGGAATTTGGATTGCTAACAGTGATTTAGGATTATGGGGGTGAGAGTGTCTTCTTACACCTTTGAGTGTGAATGCTGAACAACGTTTGAGGGACTGACCTGTGATGCTATGGGAATGATTAGATTGTTATGCTGCAGATTGGGTTCTGGGTTGCCTGTGGAATTGCCCCATCATCCCTTGCCAGCTCACATGCCCCTTCCTACTTGTTTGCCTGTGACCCAACAAGTCCAACTTGCTCCCAGCCTCAGTAAACATCCTACAGGCATGAGAAAAATCGGATAGTTCCAAGGCATGGAGTTCAGGATTGTAACCGGGTGAGTGGGAGGTGTGTGCAAGTGTTAAAAAGTAAAAAGTTTTTTAAAAAGCAGGAATGAACATTGACAGAGGCCTGAGTGAAGACACTGTTATTTAATTCTTTGATTGTGAGTGTTGCCTCCAGTTAATGCCCAACCACAACAACTCTTGGGAAAATGTAATGAGCTGTTTTTCTGATTCACTGTCAGCCATGTGACACAGATACTCCCAGGATGCTTTTTCCTGTAGTGGTTTGGTATAACTTCGTGGCTTGTTTGGTTATTTCAGAAGGCAGTTAAGAATCAACAATATTATTGTGGGTCTGCAGTCACATATAATTCAGTTTGTTTAAGGCTGACAGATTTCTTCCCTGGAGGGAATGAGTGCATCGACTCAGTTGTTACAATAATCCAGGTGGTTTCATGATCATTATGAGAGGAATGATTTATTTCAGATTTATTAATTAATGGAGTTGAGATAATCTCTGTTGCTAAAATGGGCTGTTAATCCCAGAGCATTGGAAGAGACTCTGGATTCCTAATCCAGTAACATTGAGCTACTCCAGTCAAGACTCCACTGAACCAGACACTCAAAAATGAGGCAAACCCTTCCTGGGAATTACATCTGCTCAATTCCACTTCCTATGTCAAAAGTTTGATGTAGAAATTTCAATACCTGGAGATTAGGCGGATATATTACAAAACAATGGCATTAACCCATATTTGCTGTTTGTGAGGGGAGCATCCCAATTATTTACAATAGCATATTCATCACCTATTAGTTTCAGCCCAAAAGACTGATAATAAATCATATTTTTAATGACATGATAATGACTAATGCAATGCCAACCAGTAATAAGATTGAATATTTTAAACACGCACCTTTTGTTTTGGTAATTTCCACAGGAAGAGAGTAAAAGGCACCTCGTTCTCTTTCCATTGCATTTGTTACTTCTGGCCGTAGATGATGAGAAAAACAAGTTCATTTATCAGGTGAAAATATCTGTGTTGTCTTCATTTTAAATCAGATTACAGAACTGTGTGCCCTCTACTCCGTCACTTGGGCAGACGTGTACCTTTCTGTGCTTTCAATGATCGGAATATGAAATGGGCTGTCGAACTGCTTTTGTTACGTTATGCCTTTTCATCCTCTCCCCTTGCCTGAGGAGCGGTGAGTCTCAGGTTAAACTTACTACCGCTTATCTCTTTCTAACGAGAGAGCAACCCAGTCGTAGATTGACAAGTACTTGGTTAGTTCAGTTGGCTTTTTTTTCCTTTATTCATTTATGGGATGAGGGCATCACTGGCTAGGTAGCATTTATTGCCCACCCCTAATTGCACAGAGGGCAGTTAAGAGTCTACCAGATTGCTGTGTGTCTGGAGTCATATGTAGGCCAGACCAGGTAAGGATGGCAGTTTCCTTCCCTAAAGGACATTAGTGAACTAGATGTTTTTTCCAAAAACCAACAATGGATTCATAGTCATCATTAGATTCTTAATTCCAGATACTTATTGAATTCAGATGCCACCATCTGCCATTGCAGGATTCAATCCCAAGTCCCCAGAACATTATCTGGGTCTCTGGAGTAACAGTTCAACGATAATATCACTAGGCCATCACTTCCCCTCAGGGTGGACAGCTGGTATGTGATGCCAACAGCACAGGGTTCATAGTAAACTGGCTTGAGTTTACTATTAAGGACTCTCCTTCTCAACCTCACCGCAAGTATGATGCTCCTCAGATTAAACCACCACCAGTCGTCTCTCTCTCTCTCTCTCCCTATGAGAAAGTGGCTCTCTGGGACTATTACTTACTTTTTATCACTGACATCCAATTTAACTGTATAAAACCTAGTAGTGTGACCAAAGCCATCACCAGTGTCTTTCTCCATTGCATTGATGTAAACAGCCAGCCCGGTCAGTGCTATTGGGAAGGGTAGTGTCATATTGGGAATAGATGGAAGTTCACTTCTTTCACTGCTTACCTTTTCTAGGTGTTACCTGAATCCCAGATCAGTGTTTCCAAGACCACAGATGAAACTCCTGATTCCTCTAAGCAGGGATAAACCTGAGAATATAAAAGGAAAGATTTTCAATCTTTCACAACCATGTCACTTTACAACTGACTACTTTTGCAATGGAATCTCTGTTGAAATCTAGAAAAACCAGTTTTGCTCACAAAAGTGATCCCAGAGAAAAAAATGTGATAAATGCAGCCAACCTGTTTGTGCAGCATTGATTCAAGGATAATTGTTTGCTTCTCTTCAAAACAGGATCAGCCTAGAAGGAAAATACAGCCTTGATTTAGCATTCCCTCCAATAGACGGCTCCATTGATAGTCCCCTCACTGTTGCACAGGAGTCTCAGCTCCAATTTGTGCTGGAGTGGGTCTTGAACCTTCAGCGCTCTGGGTCAGAGACAAAAGTGATGTAGCTGCATTGTCCTCCCAATCCCTTGAGAATGAAAGCCAGGTGATTTCCTAAAGTTCAAGTTCAGCCCATTGAGTCTAGTCTGTCATTCAATGAGGTCAAAACTGATCTGATAACCCTTAATTCCATTTTCCTGCCTTTTCACAATAATCCTTGACTCATTTAATCATTAAAATGTTGTCTACCTCATTCTTGAATAGACATAATGATCCAGCCACTACAGCCTTGCACAGTAAAGAATTTGAGAGTGAAACCAAGGGAGAAAATATCCTCTACAAGAAAATTGTAATACTGTAAATAAGAGTCTTTGTTTATTTAAAAGGACATGGTGTAAATGGTGCATAAGTAATTGTCTTTGTGTAAAGGATGGGTGTGTGTAGGGAAGCTGTGTGCACTGAATGCAAGTTTGAGTAACAATTGTACACGAGACATGGTTCTAATATGATTTAAGGCCATGCTGAAACTGGAGAGAGAGGTTTCGTGTGAAGTGTTTGGTGAATGGCTAAAGTGTATCAAAAAAACTTTGAAGAAAACTTGTGAATCTTAAAGCCACACCAGTACCAAGCCCTGATGTAGCTGAGGAAATGCTGACAATTCATTAACACCCTCTTCATTTTCCAGGGATTGTTGCCTCTGTCAGGAATTTCAGTCAGAACGTTGATGGAAAATACTTTTGAAATTACTGGTAAGAGCAAACAACACACCTCTTCTTCAATGGAATTCTGCATTAAATGGCTGATTTCCAAGGTCTCCTCAACAACTAAAGCTGTTTGTGGGAGCAACCAGGCTTTGAGTCTTACATTACAATGAGCTACACCGCAAAAACACTTCATTAGTTATAAAATGCTTAACAACCTTCTGAAGCTGAGAGAGGTGCTACATAAATTGTGCTTCTTTCTTTCTTACAGCGACACTTAATTGGGTCAGACGTTCAAAAGCTTTCAAATACCAAGGAAGTTTGCAGAGAAAATTAATTTGCAATTTCATTTGGAGCTTTTTACGTTGAAACTTGTCTAGATATTTGCCTGAGATTGTGCTGGACTGGATGATATTAAATGGCCACCTTAACATTTTAAAACGTTTTATCCAATTGAACATGTAACAGAAGCATACAAATGGTATGCAAAGTATCTTTCATTTGTATTCACTGTATCTTGAGAAATCAGCTAACTGCAGGTAATTACAACCTTGAGTATGCAATGCAAATAAATAATTCACTTTAGACAAAAAGGCTTAACTTCTGTTACATTTCCTGAGGTTATTCTCTACATAGCAGTCGTATCTGTCCCAAGCACTTTGCGATCATATTTAAAAGAAAACGAATCTCCATAGATGTCGCACCTCCTACAGCTTATCCAAAAGATCTTTGAAACCAATTTGTTATTTTTGAAACATGTTGAATTGAATTAATTCAAGTAAATGTAACTACTATTGCATGGCACAATAAGGCTGCAGAATAGTCGGGCAAATGAACATTTAATTGTTTTTGTCAATAAAATGCGGAGCTGGAAGGGCACAGCAGGCCAGCCGCATCAGAGGAGCAGGAAAATCAAGGTTTCCGGTCAGGACCCATTATCAGGACTTCATTGAGTCCTGAGCAAGGGTCCTGAACAGAAACCTTGACTTTCCTGTTCCTCTGATGCTGCCTGACCTGCTGTGCCTTTCCAGCACCACATGTCAGCAACTCTGACTTCCAGCATCTGCAGTCTTCACTATCTCCATCTAATTGTGGTTTTTTTGTTGGTATGGAATGAGGGAGGAATCAATGCTCTCCAGGACAGCCTATTCTTCCTCAAATAGCGTCTTTTGGACCCCTGAACTAATTTGAAAGATGGACCCCCCAACAATGCAGCAGCTCCTTGGCAGTCAGACTGAGATGTGTGTTCAAGTCTGTGGAGTGAGACTTCAACCCACAACCTTTTGACTCAAAGTTTCAAATGTCACCTGGCACCAAGGTGGCCTTTTGACTGAGCGATGCCGAGTGCTCACATCACAGCTGCAAACCAGTTGTGGTTTCCCTTTAAAGAGCAGCAATAACAGACATAGTGTCTCCATGTCTGAGTTTGCCCTGGTCTGCAAAGTATTGACATTATTTTCATAATTCACTTCAGGTGTCTGTGTATTCATTCCCCAAAGCAGGTGGAATTCACCCTTGGGACTTGGCATCTCATCCAAGCCAGATTAAGTCACCGACAAACTGTAAAGAGTCAATTAGCTCAAATGTCCACTTTGTGACGCAGTGTGATACCAACAGCATTAGTTCAATTCCCAGATCTGGTTGAGATTATCTTGAAGATTCTCCTTTCCCAATCTTTCTCTTGTCTGAGGCATGGTGACTGTCAGGTTAAACCAGCACCAGTTGTGCTGGTTGACCCAATCACCCAAATGAGAGTGCAGCCCTCTGGTCCAGTAGGACTATGGTGACATTATTAGGTGAGAGGTGTTCCACATGCTTATTCTAACTAGGCTACTGGGCAATCCTTTCAAAAGCAATGTGAAGGTGCTATATAAATGTTGCATCTTTCATGATGACAGGACACTCCAAAGCACTTTGCAACTAATTACAACTCTGCCTATTCTTCAGAAATATTTAATGAACAAAATACAACTGGAAATTTGAATGTGACAAGCTCCCATAAAGTGGGACAATGACCAGGTAATCTCTCTCCTAGGTTAAGGGATAAATATCCACAGAGACACCAGTGAGACCTTCCTGCCCTTTCTTCAAAAGGTGCTGCATTGGTTCAATATGTTCAACTGAGACAGTAGACAGCATCTCTATATAATATCTCATCTCATCTAATATCTCATCTCCACAGATGCTGCCAGATCCAGTGACTGCTACCTCTGACAGCGTAGCAGTCCTCCAGTACTGCACTGGAACATCAGCATTGAGTTTTTCACTGCACTTCTGCAGGAATCTTAAAGCTATAACTTCTCAGAGGTACTTCTAATGCCCAGTAAAATGTGCTGACACTTCATAAGTGTAGTCACTGTTGTACTGCAGATGCAAAGTAAAGGTTTATCCATCACAGAATGCAAATATGTTTACTGCTGACAATGAACATGGAACATGTACTTGGCTTTTTAAGGAAAAAAAATGAGTGGGATGTGGGCATTGTTGACATCAAATTGTCCATCCCTAATTGTCTGACAATGTTGCCCCACACCCAAGTGCAAATGTTTATGAAGTGCACAACAGAATCTCTCAAGTTTCTGGTCACAGTTTCCAGTCAGTCACATATGAATGTCCAGCATAGCTCTGAATCACTCTGTTAATGGTTTTGTCAGGTCATTGCATGGATAAATAGAATAGGCAAAGTTGCAACTCTTGTTCCCAGTCCAGTATTAACAGGACAGCAAAACAAACAGTGAGATGAAGAAGGACACGTTATGAGGATTGACCACTCCCATACAATGTAAACCAAGACACAATCTTTCCTCATGATTAGTGTCAATATTGAACAATTTAGTCAGTCTATTCTCTGGATAGGTGCAGAACAGAGAATGAGGTCATTTAAACTTGTCTCAACTGTTTGAAAGAGCTACCAGTAATTCAACTCTCCAGCTGTTTTTCCACAACCCTACAATGTATTTTTCCTTTTAAAAACATATATGCAATTCCCTTGTGAAAGATTATACTCTATTGCGACCTTGTTCTATTAGGGGGGAGGCTGAGTACAAGAACAATTGCAAAGGCTGATATGGTCAGGGGACCTTCTCCAACACAATGTAAAAGCTGGGACAAATCCAAATTCATAAAGCTGCCAACATGGAGAAGAATTAGTGAGTTATGCCAGAGAAATGGGTGATGATATAAGGCTAGGAAGAAAGAATCCATTGATAAAGCCATTGTGATACTCATGCTCTTCATTAGAGCAATGATAATTTTGTATCTTCAATAATTTTTGACCCTAGACCATATGGAAGATAATATAGAGGTTAAAGCAAATGAACTTGAGTTTATGAGTTACTAAATAGAGGCTGACAGACCGACATTACATTGTATGCTCTAAGGGCAAGTGAATTGTTTTTATAGTACACATATATACACCTCTGTAATGGAATAACTTTCAATTGGCCCAACCTTTTCTTCTCATTAGGTTCAATGTTCGATTCTAGGATAATCACCTGTCCAGATCCAGAAGAGTTTAGAATATGGATGGCCCATTTGCCAAGAAGAGTGAAGAAGGCCTCCATCTATCGTCCACATAAAGAGCAAAAGCTGTCTGTACTGGTAGGCAATGCACCTTTTTTTCAGACTTCACTGCATCAATTGTCAATGTGAAGGAGGGTGGCAAACTTCAAGGTTTAATATTTAATGAGAAATTGAATGAGACTGCTTAAGCATGATCCAGGATCAATCACAAGTCTACATTAAGGCAAAAACAAAAAAATGGTGAAGAATATTTAGCAGGTCTGGCAGCACCCGTGGAGAGAGAATTAAAATTTTGAGTATGATTCTTCTTCAGAATGGAATGAAGATGGAGAAAGCATTAAGTCAACCTGTGTTACCCCAGCATAGTACTAGGGGTTCTGCCATTGGTCTCAATGATTGTGGCACCCTGGAAATCATTTAGGGTCCTGCCCCTGGATGATTATCCTATGGATTTTATTGGAAACAAGTATGTATCTCAATGTCCCGGGATTCCAAGATTAGGCTCTTCTTTGCTGCTTGCATGTTGGAGTAGACAGCTAGCATCCAGTATCAATGCTCACTTATGAAATTCATCTTTCAGGCAAGGTAGAAATGGCAGTTAGTAGTCAATGAAAGGTACCCCACAAGAATAAACACCTTCAGAAACTGAGCTGAGAAAGAAATTTGAAAGGGATGTAAGGGATATTCAAAACTGCGGTAGAAACAGGTAGGGAAAAGTACTTACACTTTAAAATAAATTCTAATACAAAAATATGAAAATTTTAATTTTAAAATGTAGTCAGAAGGATTAGAAAGGCAAAAAAAGATGCAAGCACGTAAGGAGCCTGTCATTGGTCATACATCATTGACATCAGAGACAGTCTGTTTGGTAGCTCACCATTGTAAGCACAACTCTTATCACGAAAGAGTAAATTGCATCAGTCGATTCATCTCCCACTTTGAAAGTGTTTTCTTAGGAGTTAGGTAATATCGAGATTATAAATAGGACTGTTCTAGATTAATGCATAATGCATGGATGATATCGTAAAGGGAGGCATAGGAAAGTGTCTTCACTGAGTCATTAGCTTCACAGTGATCTAAAGAGGAGCATTCAATAGAACTCTAATTCTCTGGCTGCCTTTGATATGTAACCTGTTTCGTTGAATTTTCTGTGAAAATATATTAAGAGACAAGTTTCCCTATTAAACTCTGTAAGTGCATCCAAGCCAATGAATTCTTATTAAGCCAGGGAGATATGACTGGATTCTGTTATATCAGTTCTGAAGAAAGGCCCCTAGACTTGAAGTCTTAACTCTTCTCTCTCTCCACAGATGCTGCCAGATCCGTTGATTTTTTCCAGCAATTTCTGCTTTCGTTTCAGTTCTTCAACATCTACAATTCTTTATTTTGTCCTGTTTAATCTGTTTGTTGGTCTTGGTTATTAGATCCCTTGTGATGAGAGCTGGAAGAGGCAAGAGCTGGAGAAATACCTGCTACAGAAACCCATTAAAGGCTGGGAAGGAACTCCTATCCAACATCTGGGAGCCATCATTTACTTGTCCATGGTAAAAATCAACTTCACACAGAGTCAGGTCTGTCACTTCCTCCTGTTTAAGTTAACAAATGCACCTTTACGATATGTTAAGAGTATCTCAGCAAACAGGAAGTCCGTAGCATATGAGGATTTCCCAAACTAGTCCTTCACTAATCAATAATGATCTTTAAAATATTGCACACTTGTTATGCAGGGAAGCGCAACAGGCAATTTGTGAATGTTTGTGTCTTATATTCAGCAGATGAGTCAGCTGAATGATGAATCTGTTTTGGTGTGTATTGGTCACAGGGGTGTGTTATCCATTTAGTCAAGTGTATACATAAAGCAGGGAACTCTTGAGCAGCCCTACCCCTGGACCCAGGAAACTTGATTCATGTCCCACCTGCTCCAGAGGTGTGTTATAAAATCTCTGTTTAAAAATACCTGCACGTAAAGAATATTCACTTAAATAAAATGACCAATCAGGATAAAAACAGAAACTACTGGAGGAAACTCAGAAAGTCTGGCAGTATCTGTAAGAAGAGAACCAGAGTTAACATTTCGAGTCTGATATGACTCTTCTTTGGAACTGAGCAATTTGGGATCAATTCTTCCCTTAATGGTAGAATCAAGGTGAGGATGGAAGGTCCAGTCAGGCCAGTTAAGCTCCTCAGAATGGTTTCTTTTTGACATTGAAATTCAATATTACTGAAAAGAGAGACAAGGGAATTGGGAGGCCATGTTGCATCTGTAGAAGACATTGGTGAGGCCATTTTTGGAATATTGTGCTCAATTCTGATCTCCCTCTTATAGGAAGAATATTGTGAAAGGGTTCAGAAAGGATATTGCCAGAGTTGGAGGGTTTGAGCTAAAGGGAGAGGCTGAATACGCTGGTGCTGTTTTCCCTGGAGCGTCAGAGGCTGAGGGGTGTCCTTATTGAGGTTTATAAAATCATGAGGGGGCATGGCTAGGATAAATAGACAAGGTACTTTCCCTGGGACAGGGGGAGTCCAGAATTAAAGGGCATAGATTTAGGGTGAGAGGGGAAATATTTAAAAGGGATCTAAGGGGCAACGTTTTCACACAGAGGGTGGTGCGTACATGGAATAAGCTGCAGAGGAAGTGATGAAGGCTGGTACAATTACAATATTGAAAAGGTATCCGGATGGGCATATGAATAGGAAGAGTTTGGAGGGATATGGATCAAGTGCTGGCAAATGGGACTAGATTAATTTAGGATATCTGGTTGGCATGGATGAATTGGACTGAAGGGTCTGTCTCCAATGCAGTACCTCTCTATAACTCTATGACTCTAATATGTTGAAGTTTTTTGTCTTGCATTCATCAGGATATGCAAGAATACCAAATTCTGAATGATCGCAACAATTTAGACAGGGTGCTGTGGTCAAGCCACTCCTCAGAGTATTAACTGACTGCTGTATGGAAGTGGGGAATTGGGTACTCTGCCATTTTGTTCGATGTTAGGTTAGAAAACCCTGCCACCCCAACCACTGAATGCTGCCTGAGGGATGTACTACTTATCAGAAATGAGGAACTGATGTGGATGTGAAATAAAAAACCCTGGTTCTAAACTGTATGTTCTTTAATTGTGGATGGCACACTGGTTCAGTGGTTAACACTGCTGCCTGAAAACATCAGAGACCCTTGGTTTATATGGATTTTGAACATTCTTCCCGTGACTGCATGGGTTTCCACTGGGTGCTCTGGTTTCCTCTCACAGTCCAAAAATATGCAGGTTACGTAGATTTGCCGTGGAAGACACAGTGTCATAGGGAGAAGGTAACAGGGGTGGATCTGGGTGGAATGCTCTTCAGAGAGTCGGTGTGGACTCAATGGGCTGATTGGCCTGATTCCTCATTGTAGGGTTTCTATGATTCTATGGAACAGCACCAATATAGATTAACATTTCACCCATTTGTTATTCATGCAACCTTGTTGTATTTGACTGGCTCTTTCGTTGATATCACAGTTAGTGCTCTTCAAAAGCAAATTTGATTATGAATCATCATGGGACAACCTAAAACATGATGAAGCATATTTTAAATGCAAGTTCCTTTCTTTTTTCTGTTTGAGTCAACAACTTTGAATATTTAGGTGCAGCCAATGTACACTTTGGAGTAAGTCCATAAACAATAGGAACAGGAGTTAGTCATTCCGTGCCTGAAACCTCCTCTGCTATTCAGTAGAATAATCACTGATCTGATAAAGCTCCTCATGTCCACTTTTCTGCTCTTTCCCTGTAACTCTTGATTCCCCTATTGTTCAAGAATTTATCTCAACTTTAAATATACACAAGGACTTTGCCCCACAGCTCTCTGGAGCAAGGGGTTCCAAAGACTCACAGCCATCTGAGAGAAGACATTATCTCCTCATGTCAATCTTAAACTAGCATCCCTTTGTTTTGAGACAATGTCCTCTAGGCCTGGACTCTCCTATGAGGGGCAACAGCCTCTCATCATTTACCCTTCCAAGCCTCTTAAAAATCCTAAATATCTCAATAAGATCACTTCTCATTCTTCTAAATTCCAATGACTAAAGTCTGAACCTGTTTAAACTTTGTCCATAAGACAATCCCTCCATACCATATCCTAGTGAGCCTTCTCTGAAATGCCTCCAATGAAATGATATCTTTCCTTTAATAAGGGGACTAAAATTGCTCATAGTGTTCCAGATGTGGTCTCACCAGCACCTTGCACAGTTGCAGCGAGACTTCACCAATCTTATACTTCAAATCCTTTGAAATAAGGGCCAAATTTCCATGAGCATTCCTGATTATCTGCTGTACCTGTGTGCTAGCTTTCTGTGCTCCATGCACAATCACCCCAATTCCTTTTGTGTTGTACCTTTATGCAGTTTCTCTACATTTAAATAATCCTGTTTTTGTTCTCCCTTCCAAGATGGACAACTTCACATTTTCCTACGTTTACACACCATTTGCCAACTTTTTCCTACATACTTACCCTATCAATTCTCTCCACAAACTATTCATATCCCTCTTGCAACTTATCTTTCAATTTATTTTTTGTGTCATCTGAAAACTTGGCTACAGTCCATTTACCTCTTTTCTGCAAGTTACTAATATATACTGTAAACAGTTGTAGCACTGATCCCTGTGGAGCCCCATTGGTTACAGATTGCCACCCTGAAAAAGAACCACCTATCCCCATTTGCTGATTCCTGCTGGTGAACCAATTCTCAGTGCACACCAATATACACTTCCAACATTATCTTATGATAGCATTTTGTGACGAAACTTGTCAGGTGCCTTCTGGAAGTCCAAATCTACATCCACTGGTTCCCCTCTATCTACTCTGGTTGAAACCTTCTTGAAAATCTCTGACAAAATAGTCAGATACATTTCATGAAACCATGCTGACTATGCTTGAATAGATTATGATTTTCCAAAAGTGCTGTTATTACTTCCTTAATTATTGATTCCAATGTTTTTCCAACAATTATTGTTAGGCTAATTGGCCTATAATTACCTTCCCTTTTCATACAGCCACCCCATCTCCTTCCTCTCTGAAAAGGACTGTCACATTGGCAGTTTTCCAATACTCCAGTACTAATCAAGAGTACAATGATTTTTGGAAAATTACAACCAATGCATCCACTACTTCTGTAGCTACACTCTTTAGGATTCTAGGATGCAATCCATCAGGGCTAGGGACCTATCCCTTTAACCTCATTAGTTTGTCTACTTCAACTTTTCTAATAATGGTGATGGTTCTTAATTCCTCCCGCATATTCTTTAGTATTAATGAGATGTTTGAAGTATCTTCCACCATAAAGACTGCTGCAAAATGTCTAAGTCCTTGATCTTAGAATCCCAACAGTTTGGAACCAGGACATTTGGCCCAAGTCCATGCCGACCCTCCAAAGAGTAACCCAACCAGAATTATTACCCTACCCTATTACGCTATATTTCCCCTGACTAATGCATCTAACCTACACATCCCTAAACACTCTGGGCAATTTAGCAAGGCCAATTCACCTAACCTGCACATCTTTGGAAGGAAACCACAGCACCTAGAGAAAACCCACACAGACACAGGGAGAATGTGCAAATCCCACACAGTCACACAAGGCTGGAATCAAACGCAGATTCCTGGCACGGTGAGGTAGCAGTGCTATTCACTAAGCCACTGGGCTGCCCTAACTTTTAATTTTCTAAGGTTAATTTTCTAAGGGACCTATGTTCACTTTGACCTGTCTCTTCCCTTTATATATTTAAAGAAGTTCTTATTGTGGGATTATGGGAAGTGCAGGGTTATAGGGATAGAGTAGGGGGGGTGTGGGACTGGGTAGGATGCTGTTCATGGGTCAGTGTGGACTCGATGGGCCAAATGGCCTGTTTC
The DNA here is from genome assembly GCF_047496795.1 of Chiloscyllium punctatum. Classification (NCBI taxonomy): domain Eukaryota; kingdom Metazoa; phylum Chordata; class Chondrichthyes; order Orectolobiformes; family Hemiscylliidae; genus Chiloscyllium; species Chiloscyllium punctatum. Next base: position 11,264,135 of record NC_092754.1, read on the forward strand.
CACTCTATAGGGATTCTATGACTTGGGGCTATCACTGACTTTTGCCTCCTTCAAAGCTATTCATTTCAACTCTATCCCCTCCTTCACTTCTTTGGTCAGCCATGGTTGGTTTATTTCTCTATTAGGATCTCTCCTCTGCATTGTTGAGGACAATAAATTACATCTTTAAATGTCTGCCATTGTTTGCTTACGTCTTTCCTGCTAATTTATCTGAATGTTATATTCAGTAATAGAAATTCTTAAAATGACTCATGTTTGACTGGGCAAAGTAGATGGCTTGTCAGATGGAAAAAAATAGAAAAAATCATTTGGTTGGATACTCAATAGTAATAAAAATGTAACATATAAGAATACAGATTGATGGTGTATTTAGCAGTGCTAATAGCTAACTTTGAAACAATTCATAGCACGTTAGACTTTTTTTTCAAACCCCATTGAATTGAGTATGAAACTGAGGCTCACACTCCAGTTCAATACTGAGAGAGAGCTGTGCTGTCGGACATAACATCTTGTGGATGGACATTAAACCCAGATCTTGTCTGTTGGTGCAAAATGCCCCTATTTTTAAGAACAGGATACTTCTCAATTCTGGCCAATATTTAATTCTCAACCAGCACCACTAAGACAGATAACTTGCCCATTGTCACATTGCTGCTTGTGGGATCTTGCTGTACCCAAATTGTCTGGCTTGTTTCAAACATCATAAGGGTGACTATACTCAAACTTCATTAGCTGTAAACTGATGTACTGAGATGGTCAATGGCACTATATAAATATAAGCCTCTTTATAGAATCGCTACTATGCAGAAAGAGGCCAATCGGTCCATCAAGTCCACGTCAACCCTCAAACAGCATCCCATTCAGATGTGCCACCCACTAACCTATCCCTGTAGCCTCACATTTACCATGGCTAACCCACCTAACCTACGTAGCCCTAGACACTATGGGGCAATTTAACATGGCCAATCCACCCAACCTGCATTTCTTTGGACTGTGGGAGGAAACCCGAGCAAACCCACGGAAACATGGGGACCATTTGCAAACTCCACCCAGACAGTTGCCCAAGGGCGGAATTGAGCCCAAGTCACTGTCACTGTGAGGCAGCAGTGCTAACCACCGAGCCACATGCAATCCCATTTTATCTTGCATAGTGGCGGTGAAACCATTTACATTTGTAGATCTTCTCCTGGAATTGTATCAACGTCAAAGAAACACAATGACTGTATTGAGTAGACTTGAAGGTTTCATGTCTTAGTTCAGTCGCATAGATGAGTTAAGATTTCCTTGCTCTGAAATGGTTCCCTAGACTGCAAGAAATTTAGGTTAATAAGTTAATAATGATGGGTTCAGTGATCAGACATTCACTCTTCTTTTCCAGGACCATGATTTAGATTCAGCTAGACCGACATAAGATGCAAGTCACTTGCAAATTGTAAGGATCCTGTAAAATATTCAGGCTGCTGAAGGCATCAGGTTGCAGCACAGACTTAGCATTAAGTTAAGAACAACTTACCTTGATCTTACTAGAATATCCCAGAGACATTTGAAGCCAGGAACAGGGTTAGACAGCTCAACTCCTCAAGCCTATTCCACCATAGAATCCCGACATTGTGGAAGCAGGCCATTTAGCCCATTGAGTCCACATTGACCCTCCCATCAAGATCTGCCTTACTCCATAACCCTGTAATTTCCATGGCCAATCAACACAGCCTGTGGGAGGAAACCCATGCAGACATGGGGACAATGTGTTAACTCCACACAGACAAACAGCTGAGGGTGGAATTGAACCTGGGTCCCTCTGAGGCAGCAGCGCCAACCACTGAGCCACTGTGTTGCCTAACCTGTGACAGGCTGATCAGTGGCCTAACTCCATAAAACTGCCTTTGGACAATATCCCTTAATACCCTTAACAAAAATGTATCTACCTTCGATTTAAAATTAACAGCTAATTTGGCATCAACTGCAGTTGTCGAACAGAGTTCCAAATCTCTACCACCTTTTATATGTAGAAGTGTTTCATTACATTTCTCTCAAATAGTCTGGCCCTAATTTTCAGGCTATGTTCCCTAGTTCTAGAATCACCAATGAGTAGAAGAAATAATGTCTTTTTATCTGCCCTGTCTTTTCCTGTTAATATTTTGAAGAGTTTGATCAGATCACCCTGTAATCTTCTAAACTCTTGAGAAAGCAACCCTAATTTGTATAATCGCTCCTCACAAATTAACCCCTGAAGTCCAAATATTATTCTTGTAAACCTACATGGTACTCCTTTCAACGTCAATATATCCTTTCTGAAGTGTGGTGCCCAGATCTGCTCATTGTACTCCAAGTAGGTTTGAACCACAGTTTCACATAGCTGCAGCATTACTTCTGTGTCCCTGTACTCTAGTCCTATAGATATAAAGGCCAATGTTCCATTAACCTTCTTTATTAATTTCTGCATCAGTTTTGATACTTTAAAGTATATGTACTCAAACCCTCAAGTCTCTTTGGACATCCACTGTATATAACTTCATACCCTCTGAGTCACTGAGAAACTGAGTCACATAAGGAGATAAGAGAGTAAAAACTTATTCAAAAAAGTAGGTTTTAAGGACAGAGGGGGAGGAGAGATTTAAGGTGGGAATCCCAGAGTTTAAGACTGAGGCATGTTGAAAGTACAGTTGCCAATGACAGAATGATTCTCACCTTCATGTGGAAAAGGCTTGATGTGAAGGAGCACAGAGATCTCACCGTCACAATAACAATCAGAAAATCACAAGATGACTGATATGAGAAAAAAGCTAATGTAGGACAAAAACCTAATGTAACTGAAAGATACAGTTTGGGATTAAATAGAAATAGCTTTTCTTTGTATTAGAATCCCTACAGTGTAGAAACAGGCCCTCCAGCCCAATAAGTCCTCAAAGACCTTCCGAAGAAGCATCCATTCAGACCTATTCCCCTTCCCTATTACTTTGTGTTACCCTAGATTAATCCACCTAACCTAAACATCCTTGAACACTATGGGCAAGGCCAATTCACTTAATCTGCACATCTTTTTGGATTGTGGGAGGAAACCCACACAGACAGTCACCCAAGGCTAGAATTGAACTCAGATCCCTGGTGCTGTGAGGCAGCAATGCTAACCACTGAGCCACCATGCCACCATATTCAACCACAGTTGAAAAGTGTAGTGCTGGAACAGCACAGCAGGTCAGGCAGCATCCATGGAAAGACTCTCCTACCCCTCGGATGCTGCCTGACCTGCTGTGACTTTTCCAGTGCCACACTTTTGACTCCGATCTCCAGCATCTACAATCCTCACTTCCTCTCTTTGTGTTCGATCACTCTAGAAATGGTTGATATTGGTTCCTGGGAACTGAAGTGGCTTCCATCCTAAAATTCTTTGCATTGTCAAGTACAGATTCAACAAAACAAAGTGACATTCAAAAGTTGCCCTTCTCTTTATCAAGAATACCACTAGCCTCAAGGGTTGGTGGGAAACAGAAAGGGCCATGTCTTGTCTTAATGTTAGATCTTGATTTCTGTAAAAATTGAACCAAATATTGTCACTGTGTTAATCTCACTTTGGATTTGCTGGAGGTGAAATTATGACTTTGCTTATCGCACACGGGAAGTACTGGTGACAGCACAGAAACTGACATAAAAGGTCAAACACAAAATTAACTGTAGACTATGTTAGTTCTTCATAAATTCATGATGTTTAAAATAAAAATATTTCCACTGTGTCTGGGTTGAGATATCTATGAATGAGGTATTTACAGGACAATTTTAAAACTGTGTTCTTTTGTCTTTCATGTTATATTTATTACTTCACCTTTGAACCTTTTCATTTTAATATTTCTCACCCATTGTTTTTTGACGTTCTATACCATACCCAAATGTAAAGACAACCTGCTCCATGCAGTCTGACTTCATTCCGTTCTCAACCATTGGGAGGTATATGAAGTTAAAAATCATATAACTCCAGGTTATAGTCCAACAGGTTTAATTGGAAACACTAGCTTTCAGAGCGCTGCTACTTCATCAGGTGGTTATGGAGTACACAATTGTAAGACACGGAATTTATGGCAGAAGTTTACAGTGTGATGTAACTGAAATTATACATTGAAAAATACCTTGATTGTTTGTTAAGTCTCTCATCTGTTAGAATGACCATCTTAGTTTCACTCCTTTCATATGTAAATCACATTCTCAGGTTAACTTTAACAATTGGTGTCAACCCAGAAAAATGTGTTGAAGGTGTTTACCCCCTGTGTGCTGTTGTCTGTGCCATAATGTTTCGACTGATTCTAATCTCAAAAATGAGTTAAGAGTCTTCCATGGATTCATACAGTTTTTGAGCAAAGTACAATGTAATTCTGCAAGTACAAATTCACCCCACAAACGTATTTGTGTATGTGTGCATGTCTTACAATTGTGTACTCCACAACCACCTGGTGAAGGAGCAGTGCTCCAAAAGCTAGTGCTTCCAATTAAGCCTGTTGGACTATAACCTGGTGTTGTGTGATTTCTAACTTTGTGCACCCCAGTCCAACACCAGCAACTCCAAATCAAGAGGTATATGAGAGTAACCTCAGTCTTCTACAGGAACATACAAACAGGAGCTGGCCATCGAGCCTGCCCCACTGTTCAATACGAAGGGTCTGCTTCCATGCTGTACGTCTCTATGACTCTATGACTCTATGATCGACCAATTCAACGTCTTTCACTGTCAGAAGGTTGTGGATTGAAGACATCCTCTGGGGCTTGAACTCAAAAATCAAGGCTAATGCTCCAGGAGCAGTACTGAGTCCTGCTAGGAGGTACTATAATTCAGACGAAATGTGAAAAAAAAATTGCTCTCCTGGGTAAGTGAAGATTTCATAGCATCATTTTAAGGAAGAGTAGGGAGGTTATTCCTGATGTTCTAGCCAATATTTATTCTTTTGGCAAGTTCACTAAAACAGACAAACTGCTGTTCTATCACACTGCTGCTTGAGAAATCTAACTGTGTGCAATTTCAGCCATAGAATCACAAAGGTTTACAGATGGAAAGAAGTCCTTTCGCCTATTGTGTTCATGCTGGTCATTAACCACCTACCTACTCAAATCCCATTTCCCAGCACTTAGCTGTATGATATAATGTTTCAACTCTCCTTTCTGTGCTCAGGTCTTATCTAATTAGCAGTGGCAAGGGAAAAAACCACAGTTGAGTCTGAGCAAGAGGAGGCACTTGTCTTAACGATAAGATATAATCTATTGTATGATGGCCAGAGGTTCCAGTTAGGTTGACCAGATAGGGATGATTATAAAGATTATCAGGAGGCAGTGATGATATATTTGTCTCCATCAGAGATTGAGACTGCTTTTTCTCTACCCAAAGACTGTGTGATATCATCAGGTTGGGTAGATTTGGCATTAACCTTTCTGACCCATTACATCACACAACAGGGAGCTATGAATAGTGTGATATAAAGTGCCTTCTTTAAGTATTCTTTGGACTTTTATTGATCCACAGCAATACTTTTAGTGATTCAACATTCATTCAAAGGAAATGCTTATTCCTCCTGAACTGGTAAATAGACAAGGTCTTTTCTCTGGGTTTGGGGAGTCCAGAACTAGAGGGCATAGGTTTAAGGTGAGAGAGGAAAGATTTAAAGGACACCTAAGGGGCAACTTTTTCACACAGAGGGTGGTGCTCGTCTGGAATGATCTACCAGTGGAAGTGGTGGAGGCTGGTACAATTACAACATTTAAAAGGGCATCTGCTTGAGTAGAGGAATAGGAGGGATTTTGAGGGATATGGGCCAAATGCTGGCAAATGAGACTAGATTAATTTAGGATATCTGGTTGGCATGGATGAGTTGGACCGAAGTGTCTGTTTCTGTGCTGTACATCTCTATGACTCTATGATGAACTCACAGTATAGTTGACTTGGACATTACTATTTCTGTGGTGTTCATCTCTGAGTTCTATTCCACTGCACTTGGGACTTTATTGATTGTGTGATTTTGAATGTGCTATCAATGTTGTAGCACAGGAAGAAAGAACACAGAGATCCTATTTAGGGTGACTATTGTTCATAAGACTTGTCACCGTCTGGTCCTCAGCTCAGATAACAGTATTAAAACAGTTGCCTGTGGGTGTTAATGGATCACTGTGGACAATAATCTGGCATTTCCTTGATACCTCCTCACTTCAGATTCCTTGCAATACCCCAGTAATGTCACTGACCTATTAAAAATCATTGCATAATTTCTCATTATTATCAGCCTCAAACCTCTCTTTTTTTTCAAAATTATACAGATATTTGAAGAAAGAATTATGGTTTTATTTCCAGATGATCTTATTATACTCTCCACCGATGAACAGAAAACCATTGTTCAGTATGAAGTAAGTGTTTCCTTTCTGTCAGCCCCTAAATTAAATTCAAGCAGAGTTAAAAGTGCATGACAGGGAAGAAATATTTAAGCTTCCTCCTTCAAATCAATTCTGTGGCTCTGTTCAGCAGGCAGATAACCTTCTCAAATCCCCTGCCTTCATGTTGTAATTTCTAATACCATGTTCTAAGAGCTTCTATATCACAATGTGAGGAGAAAGTGAGGTTTGCAGATGCTGGAGATCAGAATCGAGAGTGTGGTGCTGGAAAAACACAGCAGGTCAGGCAGCATCTGAGGAGCTGGAGAATTGACGTTTCGGGCAAGAGTCCTTTATCAGGAATGAGGCTTGTGAGCCAAGGGTGTAAAGAGATAAATAGGAGGGGTGAGGGGGTGGGGGGAAGGTAGCTGAGAGTGTGATTGGTAAATTAAGGTGGGAGTAATGGTGATAGGTTGGAGAGGAGGGTGGAGCAGAGAGGTAGGAAGGAAGATGGACAGGTAGAACAGGTTATGAGAGTAGTGCCGAGTTGGGAGGTTGGAACTGGGCTAAGGTGGGGAGAGCGGAGATGAGGAAACTGATGAAGTCCACATTGATGCCAACAATCCATGGAGTGATCACAAACAAAATAACCCTCCCCAGCCACAGTCCGGCTGAACTCGGCCATGTAATACCTTGATGTGCAGTTCAACATAGAGCTGGAATTCAAATTCTACACCCTATTAATCAAATTTTTCTGGCCTCACACAGTTACCAGCAAACCCTTTCTCTACATTTTCATCCCTTGGACACTAACAGAAAGTGGTGCTTAAATGCAGCATCTTTGTTTACTTTCCTTTAGTAAACTAACTTTCCAGCTCAGCAAGCAAACCTACATGCAGAACCTCAATCTGAGCTACAAATCTCAAAACTTGCTAACTTTCCTTTAAGCCGATTATCCTATGAAGTCTGGTTTCATAGCTAGTTCACATTAATGACCTTTTTATGTTGATGTATGTCCAGAATTGTCTGCCCTGAAAGATTTGTAGCACTCTGTTAATCAGGAAATCTTGCATATGGCAAAAGAAGAAGTGGGAGCCAATGGATTTACTCACAATACCCAGTGCAGCATAAAGGCTGACTTCCGTCCCCTCCCACAACCCCTCCTTATTTGAAAAGAAGTTCTTATAAAAATCTTCTGATCATCTATCTAGACATATAATGATACACCTCCATGACAAATGGGACTTGAACCCAAGCATGGTGCTAGACGTAGGGACTGCCATAGAATCCCTCCAGTGTGGAAAAAGGCCATTCAACCCATTGAGTCTGCAATGACACTCCAAACAGCATCCCACCCAGACCCACTTTATCCCTGTAAGTCCATTTTCCATGGCTAATTCCCCTATCTTGCATGTCCCTGAACACTATGGGCAGTTTAGACTGGCCAATCCACCTGACCTGCACATTTTTGGACTGTGGGAGGAAACCGAAGCATCAGGAGGAAACCCACACTGACACAGGGAGAATGTGCAAACTCCACACAGACAGTCACCCGAATTTGGGATCAAACCTGGGTCTTTAATGCTGTGAGGCAGCAGTGCTAACCACTGAGCCACTATGCTTGCCCCATTACATTATACAATGTTTTTTAACTGGTTCTTATAGATGTGCTTAAATATTTCCCCAATTTGTTTTGGCTGCCCTTCATCACTGCAAGAACTAAGCTCAAATCTTCACGGGCAAGTAGTTTACCGACCTTCATGTAGCTAATTGGCTATAATGCACTTACAACAGCAGGTCATATATTGGGAATACTGCTATGAGTAATTCAACTCCCGACTCCCCACAGCCTGCCATAAACTGCAAAGCATAGATCAGGTAAAATGCAATACTCTTCCTTTGCATGGATGAGTACAGCTCCACCAACACACTAATAGCCCAACACCATTCAAAACAACAGCAGCCCACTCAATTGGCATCACATCCACCGCCTTAAATATTCTGTCTTTTCATGACTACTGCAGCTAGATTGTCATTCCTTTGCTGTTGAATGGATCAAAATCCTGGAACTCACTTTTTAATCGCATAATAGGTGACCGTCTATCAGGACCTGGCACCTCAAGGAGCATTAGGGACTAAGAGGAGATACTGACTTACAGGAGAGAAAATTGTGGGAAAGACAGAGTAATGTGCCCATGGAAAATCTATTAACACGTTAAAATATGAAATTAATGACAAGTGACTAAAGAAATTAAGTTTTGGGTAAGAAAAAGAAGAAAGCATATGTCAGGTATACACAGGATAGATCAAGTGAATCCTTAGAAGAGTATAAAGGCAGTAGGAGTATAGCTAAGAGAGAAATCAGGAGGGCAAAAAGGGGGACATGAGGTAGCTTTGGCAAATCGAGTTAAGGAGAAACCAAAGGGTTTTTACAAATACATTAAGGACAAAAGGATAACTAGGGAGACAATAGGGCCCCTTGAAGATCAGCAAGACGGCCTTTGTGTGGAGCTGTAGGAGATGGGGGAGATACTAAACGAGTATTTTGCATCAGCATTTACTGTGGAACAGGCAATGGAAGATATAGCATGTAGGGAAATAGAGGATGACATCTTGAAAAATGTCCATAGTACAAAGAAGGAAGTGCTGGATGCCTTGAAAAATGTAAAGGATAAACCACCAGGTCCTGCTTAGGTATACCCTAGAACTCCATGGAAAGCTAGGGGAGTAATTGCTAGGCCTCTTACTGAGATATTTGTATCATCGATAGTCACAGGTAAGATGCCGAAAGACTAAAGGTTGGCTAACATGGTGCCACTATTTAAGGAAGGTGATAAGGACAAGCCAGGGAACTATAGACCGGTGAGCCTGACCTCGGTGGTGGGCAAGTTGTTGGAGGAAATCCTGAGGGACAGGATGTACATGTATTTGGAAAGGCAAGGACTGATTCGGGATAGTCAACATGGATTTGTGCGTGGGAAGTCATGTCTCACAAACTTGATTGAGTTTTTTGAAGAAGTAACAAAGAGGATTGATGAGGGTAGAACAGTGGACGTGATCTATATGGACTTCAGTAAGGCGTTCAACAAGGTTCCCCATGGGAGATTGATGAGCAAGGTTAGATCTCATGGAATACAGGGAGAACTAGCCATTTGGATACAGAACTGGCTCAAAGATAGAAGACAGAGGGTGGTGGTGGAGGGTTGTTTTTCGGACTGGAGGTCTGTGACCAGTGGAGTGCCACAAGGATCAAAGCTGGGTCCACTACTTTCATAATTTATATAAATGATTTGGATGTGAGCATAAGAGGTTTAGTTAGTAAATTTCCAGATGACACCAAAATTGGAGGTTTAGTGGACGGCAAAGAAGATTATCTCAGATTACGACAGAATCTTGATCAGATCGGCCAATGGGTTGAGAAGTGGCAGATGGAGTTTAATTCAGATAAATGTAAGATCCTAGGGAATGTTGCTGAACAAAGAAACCTTGGTGTGCAGGTTCATAGCTCCTTGAAAGGGGGAGTCGCAGGTAGATCAGATAGTGAAGAAGGCGTTTGGTATGCTTTCCTTTATTGGTCAGAGTATTGAGTACAGGAGTTGGGAGGTCATCTTGTGGCTGTACAAGGCATTGGTTAGGTCACTGTTGGAATGTTTGCACAATTCTGGTCTCCTTCCTATTGGAAGGATGTTGTGAAACTAGAAAGGGTTCAGAAAAGACTTACAAGGATGTTGCCAGGGTTGGAGGATTTAAGCTACAGGGAGAGGCTGAACAGGCTGGGGCTGTTTTCCCTGGAGCATCAGAAGCTGAGGGGGGACCTTACAGTAGTTTACAAAATTATGAGGGGCATAAATAGGATAAATAGACAAAGTCTATTCCCTGGGGTGGGGGAGTCCAGAACTAAAGGGCGTAGGTTTATGGTGACAGGGGAAAGATATAAAAGAGACCTAAGGGGCAACTTTTTCATGCAGAGTGTGGTACGTGTATGGAATGAGCTGCCAGAGGAAATGGTGGAGGCTGGTATAATTACAACATTTAAAAGGCATCTAGATGGGTATAGGAATAGGAAGGGTTGGAGGGAAACGGCCAGGTGCTGGCAGCTGGGACTAGAGTGGGTTGGGATATCTGGTCAGCATGGATACGTTGGACCTAAGGATCTGTTTCTGTGCTGTACATCCCTATGACTCTATGACTCTATGGTCATCTCCAGATTACCACCGTACTGAAGACTTTTTGGAAGGTTTTAAAAGATACAGCTTTATTTTATTGAACACTATGCGTTGCCCACTCCTTCAAGCACAAGGATGATGTAGCAAGATTTGATTGTTTTGGAGCATTGAAGTCAGGTTAATTAGTGCATTTAAAAGCCAATGATCATGATTAAAAATACGTTTGGTGCTAAAAATGAAGTAAGACTGATCTTTAATCCCAACCCACACAGGGAAGACTTGCAACTCAAAGCATCAGAGCTTTGGAAAGATCAGCTCGTGTAGGGCATCTTGAGTTTGAAATCACAGGTCAGTCATTTCATTTCATGAATTTGGTTCCCACACATTAGATTTTCACACACTGCTTATTATTATTATTATTTTTACTATTTGCCGTTGCGATTGTACCTCATGGAAATCTCTCATCTTGCTAATGTGAGCTTTCTTTCCAATGAAGCTACTCTGTAAATCCCCATGACCTTTTATTTTTGAAACTTTTTAAATAATTGCTCAATCTCATGGTTTTCTGGCCCTTACAGTCCATGGTTTGTCTTAAGCCTCATCTCTCTCTGAATTGACATAATTTCATTTTCAACAACCTTTAGAGCAGCACAATTGGCTCCAGCACCCTCATGTCAACTATCGCTCCATCCCCTGGATTTCATCCAATGGTACAAAATATATCTTAAGATGTCAGTCTGGACTCAACACCGATTGAATAGCCTGGGAGTAGTCTCAAAAACTGTGTCTAGGAAGCAGCAGGTGTGATGCAGTCTACTGTTGCTTTTTGCCCCATGTGAACCTTAAACTGAGGTTGATTGTGAAAACATCTATAGAACAAAGTCTATTGAAGTAGAGCCAGCCCTCTTTCAATTAAGCATCTTTTAGGAATGATGTAATGAACCTCATTCAAATATGTTAACTCACAGTCCACATCATCATAGCCAAAGTTATATGCTGTCTGACCTTTCTGGTGTAATAATTCTTAGCTCAGTTACTTACTTGAGCTTTATCTATAAGTAAACCCCAAGCTCAGCCAGCAGTTTTGCAGATCTATTTCTTAGAAAGCTCTGATCTCACTTCCAGGCAGAGGTTTAGACTTGGTCTTCCTGCTCTCCTAGCTAAAGATAGCAAGGCTGGGCAGTTAGTATGGTTACATTTGGGCTGGGACTTATTTTTAGTTAAAAGCTAGAGTAATACTCAGCTTTATAAAGAAATTCAATGATATTTTATCGAGCATCTGACTCTGCCCTCCTTCAGTTCGAGCCTGTCATTTTCATTCCCTTGTTTTCATCACTGCATCATTGACTGTTCAGCCTTGGTCAGGACTTTAATTCCATCCCTACTTCCTAACTTCACTCTTTCCTCCTTTAAAATGAGGTAATGATGGCATAGTGGTAATGTCAGTGGGCTAACAATCCAATGCCCCTGGCTAATTTTCTGGCTGAGCCTGAGTTCAAAACTCACCATAGTAGATGGTGATGTTTGAACTTGTTTTTTTTTAAATAAAACTAGTCTAATGGTGACCATGTTACTTTTATTGATTGTAAAAACTCATCAGGTTGACCAATATCCTTTAGGGAAAGAACTCTGCCATCCTTACCAGGTCTGACCAACATATGACTCAGGATTCACAGCAACATGATCAACTCTTAACAGCCCGCAGGGCATTTAGGGCTGGTCAATAAAGGCTGGTCCAGCCAGTGATGACCATACCTTATAAATGAATGAAAAAATGCTTCCCTAAACTCTTCAGCCAAGCTTTTTATCTCTCTCTATGTGGCTTTGTGTCAAAATGATGTTAAATAAAATGTGTTAATGTGAAGCTTCTTGGAATGTTTTACTCTGTTAAATAATTTATGGTTGTTTGGTCACAAATGCAAATTCTTATCTGTAGGTAACATGATGGAGCCTGTGAAGGTCTCTTGTGCCAAGCCAGCAGAATACAAAAAGTGGTTTTTCCACCTCCAGAAGGTATTGTCAAGAAAGTCAGCTTCCAAGGAAATTGAAAAATTTAACAGTGTGGATACCATTCAGGAATTTAACCAATCTGTGCTAATATTGTTTAATCTGAACCATTTAAGTCAGAGGATAAAGGAACTTGACCCAAATACTCTCCATTACCTTGCTACACAGATTAATTTCCAAGCTTACATAATGGCATATGCATTTATTGGCCTTGTGTCTATTGGGTCACCTGGTGTAGTACATCACAGAGGAAATATTCAATAAGACCTGACATTTTTTTGTTAAAGATTAAATATCACTGCCTGAAATGAACTACAGACTTTCATTTACATATATTGTTAACCTTTATTGATTTATCCTATCAAACATCCTTTAATGTTAAATCTTTGTAAACCCATAGTGGTGTTACACACTTTCTTTGTGTGGTATGAATCAAAGTATTGCAATAATGAGTTAATGCTCTTCTGTGTTTTTAGCCGGACTATAATACCAACACTTTGCCTTCGAATGGTCAGCTCCCACCTAGACCACCCAAGAAGAGAAGCAGCTGTCGTTACTGAGGTTGTTCCTACACAGTCTTGTGAACCCACTTCTACGTCATAGTCACCAGTTTACACTTGAAAAGCATGAAAACCTCAGAACAGTGATCCAGAAGACACTACTGATATACTGCTCGACTACCTGCACTGGCTTTGAAATTGAGTTAGGAAGTAGCAGGATTATGTCTTTCTAAAATATTCATCATTGGCATCTCTGTCTCATGACTCAGCACAATTTAAATGGACGTAGATGGGCAACCTTTTAGTGGTCTTCTGCTGATGTCACTTTGAAACTGACTGCAAGAGTAAACAGCCTACAACCTTCATGTCCATGTTCCCTCCCTCTGTCGTATACTTGATAGCATTGCAGTTGGAAATCTCAACTTGCTATGTGGAAAAATCATACTCAGATATCATAACTTGCTGCTTCTTTTCGATAGCATGTCAGAACTGCAATGGGTTTGACCACAATGGCCACCGGAAATCAAAATGTCAAGACTGGAAAACAGAACTCCTCCCAGTGAAACCAGGACACCTTAAGGTGCACTCCTTATTTTGCCTGTGTCAGTTGATCTCACCTGTGAGTGAGGTAGGGGCACCATCACATGTCCTCAGAGCCTGTGTGCTCTGGCCGTTATGCTGCTACTGGGATTTGGGAGCATGCAGGTATTGGGTGAATAAGCCAAGCTTGGAAGTTGCATGTCCAAAGTCATACTCCATTCTCACAAACAGAGATGTCACCGCCAGTGAGATGCATTGTGGTTACAGTCACCCAAGGGACTGGAGGCCTGGATGAGTCACTGCTTTCAGACTGCAAAGGAGTGAAAATCTATTTTAATTAAATCAGTCCTGGAATGCCAATAAGATTGGCGTTCATCATTCATTCCTTGTGATTGTCCAGAAAACATTAGTGATTTGTAAAAACTTTTTTCTATACTCCTGTATTTCTATACTGGAATGCACATGACAATAAAGGATAGTCTATATTCTATTCTTGAGCAATTGCGGTTCACGTGGTAAAGGCAATCCCAGGCTGAACTTAAATAGGATGTTCTTGTATTTTGTTCCAACAACCAGACAGCACACTTCTACAGGTCCCACTAATGTCCTTTGCAAGATTTCTTTCTGTAATGGCATTGTAATTTTTACATTTGGAGGAGATACTAATGTCAGTGGTGTGCTGAAGATTTGTCAATCTGTGATGTGATACCTGATTGTCCATTTCTTTACATGACTCTGCATGTCATCAACATTTACAGATTACATTTTTCAAAACAACGTTTTTAAAAAATCATCATAGTAACCTATTTGTTGATGATGTTTCATTGTGCCTACTACTTCTTAAAGAAATATGAGTGATAAAGATCTTTAGTCTTTCATTGCAAGTTTCAAAACAAGAAACTTACATTTGGTCAGCTTTCAAAGGAATATTATTCTATATTGATAGGAGCTTTCATCTGTGAAGCTCACTGCCTTGTAGGTATTGCTTCAGTTTCAGTTATAACAAATGTACACGTAGAGAGTGTGCTTACTCTCTGTAGAGTGAAATATGGCTGGGAGATTCATGCCTCATAAAAGAATCCATGATACAAGCCTTCCTTCATAATAACTGTGAAATAAATTTCTCTTTTAAAACAGAATTATTTACATATTATCATTTATAGGTATGATTTAGGTTTGGGAATCATTTTAATGTTTTCATTTTCAGAAGGGATTTTGATAAAGATTGTGGGAAGAATCTGTTTCCCATGGCAAGAGGGCCGGTAACCAAAGGACACAGATTTAAGGTGAAGAAGCTGGTGGGATGGGAGCAGGGTGGGCTGGGGGCTTTGGAATAAAGGGATTTCTAATTTAAGTTACAAGTTGGAATGCACTATTTGACAGCAGATTCAAAAGTAACTTCCAAAATGGGATTGGACAGGAAAATCTGTGAGCAATGAATGGGTGGATGGGACCAATTAGTTCACTCTGAAAGAGAATCGGCACAGATGCAATGGGATGAATGGCTTCTCTCTGGACTGCAAGATCTGTTATTCAAATTGCCTATCTTTGAGCGAAGGTTCTTCAAAATTTATCATACTTACTTTTTACTCACCAAAAATGTATTATCTGTATCCTAACCAATGCAAGAATCCTCAAAAATCCCAGGCTTTGACAGATATTCTTTGTAGGTAAATGAGTGAGCCATTTTGGGCAGCAAAGACTCACTCTTCAGGCCCCTGCTCCCAGGATTGTGGTGAGAAAATGTCGGCCAAGATTTTAGCTCAAGCTCCTTTGTGTTGAATACCAGTGGGCGGAAGGTGTGTACAGATTTCAGACTCAATCTCAACCTATTTGTTGATGATGTTTCATTGTGAAGAATGGGTGTGCAATACACTGTTCTTGGCTGGCACCTGAAAATTGGTTAGTTGTCTGAGTACAGGCAATTCTTCCAGAACGTGATAGTTGTGTTCCTGTGCGACCCCGTGCTATACAAAAATTGTGTAGTGCAAACAATACTTAAAGTGTTGGTTACTAACCATATTATAGCCAATGTGCACTTTACAAGTTTGAGCTTAAGAAACAGCATTCCCTATTCACCCAATTGCAATATAGCCAATTTGTGCCAACAAAAGACGGGACATAGCAGAACTGCCTGTATGTTACTAGTATCTGGGAAAGCATATGCCTGACACAGATTCATGCTTTCAACAGCACAGAAAGTTGAGGAAAGAAGGAATATAGAAATAGAGATTGTGTGCACAAACTGGCAAGTTACTCTGTTTCTAAGCTCAGTTACATTTTCAGACTTGACACATTGAATTTTCCACCCTGATTTCTTGAGTAAATTATTTTTATATTTTCTCTATGTTGTATAGAATTCTCTGTTTTTGATGCAGCCCAGATCTGCAATGATAACATCTGGAGTATCTTTGTGATGGCACTTATTAAGTTAGTAACTCACTTATTAATAACTACCATTACTTTATTCTGGAAAATATCTTTCCTTTTTTAGCATGGGTCTTCCTTTTGATTTCTGATTTAACTTTATTTTTTTCCCTCTCAACATTTGTTCAGTGACTTACCTTTGTGTCAGAGGACTGTGTTTGAGTCCCAACTGTCCAGATATGATCTTGGCTGTCACTTCAGTGCAGTATTAAGGGAGCAACTGTACTGTCTGAGGAGTCATCTGTGGGAGTGAGATATTAGATCAAAGTCCTACCTAATCTCAGGTGTATTCATTGTATATTAAATATTGCCTTGCATATACTTGATGAGTAATACTTAGAGTTTCACTTGAGTGCTTACAATGAGACTGTTGAAACGGCTGTATTTCAGTTAGGAGATGTACGCTTGTAATGTTTAGCTCTGTAAATAAATGTACAACTGACTAAAAGCTGTCTCCTTTGCCGACTGATCATCTGGAATATAACAATCAATTTTTAAAGAAGGACCACGGAATTCTCTGTAAAGTCCAGGACAATATTGAATCATCAGTCCGCATCATCAGTGGCCAAGCATCACTAGAGTTCATAAGGTCCTTCTTTGGCTGTCGAGCTCTCTGGAGTGTTCTGATGTCAAGAAAATTGATAAATAAATGTACTTTCTTACATTCTTTTTTTTTTTTGCTTTCTGAATTATTTTATTATTTTCAGCTTTCCTCACTGGTCTTCTTACATCATATTCCTTATGGACAACATAGCAACTGAACTTCTCTCAGTCAAATTTACTTTTGACCTGAACACCAGAACATAGGAAACAGAGGTGACTCTTCTGAAATAATGGAATTTAATGATATTGAGATAATTTAACATTGGTATAATTTACAAGCAGTGTTTGTTTGCCACTGGATGGCATAATTGCTCAATAGTTAATGCCACTGCCTCACAACACCAAGGACCTAGGCTTGATTCCCAGCCTTCGGTGATTGTATGGAGTTTGTATGCTTCCCATTTCTGTGCGTATTTCTTTTATTCCTCTCACTGTCCAAAGATATGCAGGTCAGGTGGATTGGAAGTGGTAAATGTGGGGATGGGGTAGGGAATGGAACTGGGTAAGATACTCTCTGGAGAGTCAGTACAGACTTGATAAACTGCATGGCCACTTTCCACACTATAGGGAGTCTGTGAGCAATAAAAATCTTTAAGAAAACAGACAATACTTGGTAATCTTAAAATCGGTTGGTTTTGTTCATGTGAAATTAATGCATAATATTTAACTATATATTATGAATCATAGCTCATTCTTAGAAATTGAGATGATCAGAATTATTAGTGTAGATTCATGAATTTGAAACTGGATTGAAATAACATCAGATAATCTGTGTACATAGTTCTATGATGCTCTTTGTACTCTGATCTAGAAAAAGTTTGCTGCCCAATAGGTGATCCAGATCTAAATGCCCAATGTTTGTTTGTGATTGTACTTTACTCTTTTCTCCCTATATGATCAATAGCATTTTCTTTGCATCTTCTGCAATGCTGCTCATAGTTATCTGATTCTTTGTTCACATGCACTTGTGAAACCAATACAGAAGAACAAATCATCATTGACGATGGGTGTACATTTCCACAGTATGGGCATACTGAGGGGCATATTAGTTGTAAAGATTAGCATCTATATATTTGTATCCTGGTCAATAAAAAGAACAGATCATCAGGTCTTCATTGTGTTTGTGGAATCCTGCTGGCTTTTGAAAAATTTGTTATCAGGATGTTGGCTTTGCTGGCTGGCCCAGCATTTATTGCCCATCCCTAATTGTCCTTGAGAAGGTGGTGGTGAACAGCTTAAATGGTAAACCAGTTTGCACACAGCAAGATCCCACAAGCTGATGCATTAGAAAAATGACTGCATTTCAACTTTAAATTCTTGGTTATAAAACACATTCAGAAGACCTAAGGTCATGAAGAATGTTGCATAAGTGCAAGTTCCCATCTTATTGTTGTGGTTCTGTTCGCCGAGCTGGGAATTTGCGTTGCAGATGTTTCGTCCCCTACACAAATTCCCAGCTCGGCAAACAGAACCACAACAACGAGCACCCGAGCTACAAATCTTCTCCCAAACTTTGCCCATCTTATTTTAATTTATTCTCAAAATGCTAATATGAAAAGTTTTGGCTGTTCACAGATGGGATTCACTCACCAATAATGCAATGATTTTACTTCAGTTCTTTAAACATAAGAGGATTGAGTACTGGATAGAGTTTGATCCTGGAGCCATTGCTTCAATGTTGCTGATTTCGGAGCCTATGGCACAAATGTGTAGTGACTTGTGAAAGCTGTAGAGGGCGCACTTTCTCTGCTTTCACCTCCATTGTTAGAGTGGAAACAAAGAGCTTCATTTTTGTTTAGCTTTCACATTTTAGTTGCAAATTCTTTATTTTGAGCCTAACTGACAAATCAAGATTAGAAACATTAGGAAGAATCTTATAGGAGTTAGAGCAATATGGCTTTTGCAAATATGTGCGGAAGAAATGTACAAGAGGACCAGCCTTTTAGTGAGTTTTGAGGTGATTTGTAGCTCAGGTTGGGGTTCTGGATATAGATTTGCTCGCTGAGCTGGAAGGTTCATTTTCAAATGTTTCGTCACCATGCTAGGTGACATCATCAGTGAGCCTCCGGATGAAGCATTGGAGGTATGCCCACTTTCTATTTATGTGTTTAGAGTTCCTTGGATTGGTGATGTTATTTTCTGTGGGATGTCATTTCCTGCTCTTTTTTCTGCGGGGGTGGTAAATGGGATCCAAGTTAATATGTTTGTTGATAGAGTTCCGGTTAAGATGCCATGCTTCTAGGAATTCTCATGTATGTTTCTGTTTGGCTTGTCCTAGGATGGATGTGTTGTCCCAGTTGAAGTGGTATCCTTCCTCATCTGTATGTAAGGATACTAGTGAGAGTGGGTCATGTCTTTTTGTGGCTAGTTGGTGTTCATGTATCCTGGTGGCTAGTTTTCTGTCTATCCAATGTATTGTTTGTTACAGTTCTTGCAAGGTATTTTGTAAATAAAATTAGGTTTGCTTGTTGTCTGTGTAGGGTCTTTCAAGTTCATTAGCTCCTGTTTTAGTGTGTTTGTAGGTTTGTGGGCTACCATGATGCCAAGAGGTCTGAGTACAGACCGCGCTAGGCAGTGGTGCATGGCCAATTCACAGGATTATTGATTGCTAATCAGTTTGTTAATGCCCAACTTGCATCATTAATAGTCAGCTTCTAATCTTCCCAAATGCATCAAAACATGCTTGACATTGAGAATTCTCAGTGAGGAAATCAGAACAGGTACTTGGTTAGCCCTGAAGGACCTCCATGTTGGACATTGGGCATCAACGTTTCAGAGCACACACTATGGACACTGGCCACACCCACCCAATGTTCACAGACATTGGCTCCTGACACAAGTTTTTACCTCACAAACTTCCCCTCCCCTAGCCTTATGGAACATCTCTGATTCACTTTCAGATACTTCTGCTCTTCAATGCTGCACTTGGGCTGCACTGGTAACTATCATCGTAATGTTGCAGTAAGGACACTATGCGCTCAGGGACACACTTCCACATGATGTACTGGACCAGGCTGCATCTCCAGGCTATTCACTGATTGTCATAGCACTTACTTACTCTGAGCCCACCTGAGATACCAAGCTCATAATACCATCAGACCATAAAACATAGGAGCAGAAATTAACCCATTTATTCTTATTGGCTTAATTAAGAAATGGTCAATGCGCATGCATTGTGTTTCCTATATGAACAAATCTTTGGATTGTGGGAGGAAACCAGAGCACCTGGAGGAATCCCATGCAGACACAGAGAGAATGTGCAAATTCCACACAGATACTTGCCCGAGGACAGAAGCAAACCCAGTTCCCTGGCGCTGGGAGTCTGGTTTCAAATCCTGCCACAGCAGATGGAATTTTTAATTGAATTCAATTTTTTAAGAGATTAAAAATCTACTGATAACCATGAAACCATCACTGATAATTGGTTCATTAAACCCCTTCATGTGTGACAAGGTCACAAAATGTACTCTGGGTGGGGGATTTCAATGTCCACCACCAAGAGTGGTTCAGCAACAGTACTACTGCCTGAGCTGGTCGGGTCCTAAAGGACACAACTGCTCGGCTGGGTCTGTAGTATGTGGTGAGGGAACCAACAAGAGGGAAAAACATACTTGATTTCATCCTTACCAATCTGCCAGCTGCAGATGCTTCTGTCCATAACAGTATTAGTAAAACTGACCATTGCACAGTCATTTTGGAGGTGAAGTCCTGCCTTTAAATTGAGAACATCTTCCATCATTTTGTGTAGCAACAGACTTCAAACAGATCTAGCAACTCAAGGTTGGGCAACCATGAGGCCCTGTGGACCATTAACTGCAGCAGAATTATACTCCAGCACAATCTACACTCATGGCTCAGCATATCCCCCCAACTCAACCATTTCGACCAACCAAGGGGATCAACCCAGATTGAATGGAGGTAGGACAGCAGGAATAGCACCAGGCAGACCTGAAGATGAGGTGTCAGCCTGGTGAAGCTACGAAACAGGACTACGTGCATGCCAAACATCATTAGCAGCAATTAATAGACAGAGCCATGCATTCCCACAAACAACCATGCAGATCTAATTTCTGCAGACCTGCCATATCCAGTCATAAATTGTGGACAAGTAAGGGACTCACTGAAGGAAGACGCTCCACAAATATCCCCATCTTCAATGATGGACGAACTCAGCATATCAATGCAAAATATAATTAACTGTCTTCAGCCAGAAATGCTGAGTGAATGATCCATCTTAGCCGCCTCCAGTGGTACCTAGCATCACTGATGACAGTTTTCCGCCTTTTTGATATCAAGGAATGGCTGGGGGCACTGGACTTTGCAAAGGCTATGGACACTGATAATATTCCAGCACTTGGTCTGAAGACTTGAGTTGCAAAACTTGTCACTCCCCTCGTACAATTACAACACTGGTAACTTCCCGACAATGTAGAAAATTGCTCAGGTATAACCAAAAAGCAGGACAAGTCTAACCCAGCCAATTCGTGCCCCAATAGTCTACACTTGATCATTGGTAAACTGATGGAAGGTGTCATCAACAGTCTGTCAATCTGCTCAGCAATAATCTGCTTACTGATACATAGTTTGGGTTTTGCCAGGGCCAATCAGCTCCTGACCTCATTACAGCCTTGGTTCAAACATGAACAAAATAGCCAAATTCCAGAGGGGAGTAACAGCTCTTGAAATCAAGGCCACATTTGGTGGAGTGTGACTTATTTTTTTAGATTAGATTACTTACAGTATGGAAACAGGCTCTTCGGCCCAACAAGTCCACACCGACCCTCCGAAGAGCACATCACCTAGACCCATTCTCCTACATTTACTCCTTCACCTAACTCTATGGGCAATTTAGCATGGCCAATTCACCTAGCCTGCACATTTTTGGACTGCGGGAGGAAGCCGGAGCACCCAGAGGAAACCCACACAGACACGGGGAGAATGTGCAAACTCCACACAGACAGTTGCCTGAGGCAGGAATTGAACCCAGGTCTCTGGTGCTGTGAGGCAGCAATGCTAACCACTGTGCCACCGTGCCACCCACGTGACATGAAGGATCCCAAGCAGAATCAATGGGTATCAGGGGCAAACTCTCCACTGGTTGGAGTCATACTTGACACATAGGAGGATTGAAGTTGTTGGAGGCCAATCATCTCAGCTCTAGGACATCTCTGCAGGAGTTCCTCCGAGTTGCGTCCTAGGTCCAACCATCTTCAGCTGCTTCATCAATGACCTTCCCTCCATCATAAGGTCAGAAGTGTGGATGTTCGCTGATGATTGCACAATATTCAATACCATTCATGAGTCCTCAAATGCAGGAGCAGTCCACAATCAATGTGACATGATCTGGTCAATTTCCAGACTTGGGCTGACAAGTGGCAAGTAACATCGTGCCACACAAATACCAGGGGCGATAACCATCTCCAAAAACAGACAATCTAACCATTGCCTTTTGACTTTCAATGGTGTTACCATCACCAAATCCCCAAGTATCAAAATCCTGGAATTTACCATTGACCAGAAACACAATTGGACTCACTATGAAAATACAGTGGCTATAAGAGCAGGTCAAAGGCTAGGAATACTGTAGCAAATAGCTCACCTCCTGACTCCCCAAAATCTGTCCATCATATGCAAGGCACAAGTTAAGAGTGTGATGGAATACTCCAATTTGCCTAGATGGATACAGGTCTAACAACAATCAAGACATTTTACATCATCCAGGACAAAGTAACCCACTTGATTGGCACCACATCCACAAGTATCCACTCCCTCCATCACTGATGTGCAGTTGCAGCAGTAGGTACTATCTACAAGATGTGCTGCAGAAATTTGTCAAAAATTTGTAGACACCACCTTTCAAACCCATGACCACTTCCATTTAGATGGACAAAAGCAGCAGCTACATGGGAACACCACTCCCTGCAAGTTCCCCACCAAACCACTCAATGTCCTGACTTAAAACCATTTTGCCATTCCATCAGTGTCACTGAAATTCCCTCCGAAAGGGCATTGTGGGTCAACCCACAGCATGTGAACTGCAGCTGTCCAAGCGGAAAGCTCACCAGCACGTGTTCAAGTGCAACTAAGGACGGGCAATAAAATGCTGACCCAGCTAGCAATGCCCACATCCCAAGAGTGAATTTTTAAAAATTGAGTAAGTGAGTCCAGATTGTAACTTTATCATCTCAATGCCAACAAGAACTGGACTGAGGGTTAAAATAGTGTCTACCATGTGGCAGTTGTAATAAATTCAGTTCTGGTGAAGCAAGAAACTTTCTTGTAAATGATTTTATTCGACACACCTCAAAGCTAAAGGCGACTTGTTAAAAAAATGATATCGTTCTGAACAATTCGAAAGATTCTATCACGATAGCAGTCTACAGTCTCCATCCCCACAATATTGCCAGATGCCTTTCCCTCCTGCAACTCAAGGTCTTTCTTACCTTGAGATTTGACAATTTCAGTGCATTCCTGGCCAGCTTTTGGCATTGTACTCATTACAAACGTGAGCACATTAAAAATTCCCATGTCCTGAATTCCATTAAGTTCCATTGATCCATCATGGCTCCATTCGTTAAAGACATTGGCTCCCAGTCTGCCAGCACATTGACTTCAAAAATTCTTTCTTTTCATTTCAAATCCTGAGTTCTGACGAAAGGGTCACTGACCATATGGCAACGGCCGAGTGGGATTATCATTGAGCTATTAGTCCAGAGGTCCAGGTGCTGTCCTGGGGATTAGGATCAAAGCCTGCCATGTCAGATGGTGGAATCTGAATTCAACAAAAATGACACGATGGCTCAGTGGTCAACACTGCTGCCTCACAGTTCCAGGGAGCTGGGTTTGATTTCAGCCTCAAGCTAATGTCTGTGTAGAGTTTGCACATTTGCACTGTGTCTGCATGGGTTTCCTCCCACTGTCCAAAGATAGGTAGGTTAAGTGAATTGGCCATGCTAGATTAACCATAGTGTTCAGGGATATGTAGGCTAGGTGCATCATTCAGGGGAAATGTAGGGTTGGGAATGGGTCTGGATTGGATACCCCTCAGAGAGTCAGTGAGATCTTATTGGGCCACACAACTTGTTTCCACACTTTAGGGTTTCTATTCTCTTCTTTTCTAAAAATCTGAAATTAAGCGTCTAAATGATGACCATCAATTGTCAGGAAAAATCCATCTAGTTCACTAATGTCCCTAAGGGAAGGAAGCTGTTCTCCCTACCTAGTCTGACCCATATATGACTCTGGACCCACAGCAACGTGGTTGATGCTTATGGGCAATAAATGCTGGCCTAGTCTGCAATGCTATCATCCCATGAATGAAAAGAAACAAGTTGAATGGCTGAATTCTATTGAATATCGGCTAAGTGTCAATTTTGATGGGTGTCATGGAGGGTTTCTCTCCATGGGCTCTGGATTTTTTTAATGTTATCATTCCCAAAGTCACGTCTCATTGTCTGTGCACCATGCCCCTATAGTGCTGTGCAAACTCACCGCAGACACTGGTACTCACTACTGTTGGGATATCTGGTGACAGCTTCATCGTTAAAGACCCAGCCATCCACCCGGTCAGAGGGAATTTTGGCACCATGCTTTGTCAGTGGGGACCTGGACCTCTAGTAATGAGGGAGTGCATGCGGCTGCTGTCCATGGAGCATGGCTTGAGATGTCGGTGACTGGTGTCCAAGATGAGGGGAAGCTGGAGAAACAAGCAGTCACCCAATACCCACGCTGACTCTCCTGTTGGGAAATATCCAATAGATGGAATAATGGGAAACTGCACATCATTGGCTGTGATGACATGATATTGAGGATGTTAATACATGCTAATTGTACACATGAGACCATAAGATATAGGAGCAGAAATTGGGCCATTCAGCCCATCTATTCAATCATGGCCAATATGTTTCTCAACACCATTCTTCTGCTTTTTACCCAGAACCCCTGATCCCTTTGACAATCGAGAATCTGTCTACCTTCGTCTTAAATTATACTCAATGATCTGGCCTCCACGGCCTTCCGTGGCAGTGAATTCCACAGATTCACCACTCTCTGGCTGAAGAAGTTGCAGCTTATCTCTGTCCTAAAGGGTGTTCCCTTTACTCTAAGGCTGGTGCCTTCAGGTCCTAATCTCTCATATAGGCCTCCCTCTAGCATGAATTCCACCTCGCTGTTCAACATGTTGTTGAAAAATTAGACTTCTTGCTTTTAGCATCAGGAATCTTCTTCCTGCCAATCTCATGCTATTCTCCCAATCTTTTTGTCTTGCAGTGGCTGGGAAGGTCTCAGAAAACTCTGTTTCTGCCTGCACTGATGTTGCCTCACCAGCAATCAGTCTATTGCCTTGTCCCTCTCTAGCTCTGTAGCCTCCTCCAGGCCAACAACCTGCCATGAGTTCTGAGTGACGAATCAATTTCTCCAGTCTCTTTTGCTGCATCATTGATGGTCACATCTCTCATGTTTTCAAATGCTCCCTTAAAATGACATCTGTCAAAGGCCAAGTCTGTCCTAGTGTGTTACATGACAATAGATTCTGTTTGATAACACCCTGTGAAGTGTCTTTGTCTGCATATATAAAGTGTTGAACGTGCTCGATTAAAGCAAACTGTTGTTTTGCAAAAGCCTGCAAAAATAGTCCATCACTGCAGATATTTATCTAAAATCGTTACTGTTTGGGCTCTATGTGATTCTGTGGGCACTAGACTTTTAAAGATTTAACTTTGTTTTGCACAAAATGATTATCTATAAGTAAATGCAAAGATACTAAATCAGTTCTGCATAGTTTTTGTCGAGAGAAACAGTAACAAACATTGAAATTTTGACGTTTCTTGGAGATTCTCTACAATTGCAAAAACAAAGGTTTTTCTTCTATGGGTTTAAGATTTAAAACTGATGAGTTTAGAATGTTTCCAAAGTAATACTTTACAAATGGATAGATCTACCTTTATTGTGCTACTTGTCATAATGAAAGTGACTACAAGGAAATTCATTTGTTAACTAGTTCACATTTAATGCTAAGAAGCCAAGTCATATGCATGCATGGAATCATTTAATTCTAAACATCCTATAAAGAAGTATAAACTGAACAAGATGCCAGGTAGCAGTAAACATTCAAGGCAGATTGCTGACTATGTAGCTGTGGTGCCTTTAGCTGTCATTACCATCTGTTACTGGATTAGTGGTGCTGGAAGAGCACAGCAGTTCAGGCAGCATCCAACGAGCAGCGAAATCGACGTTTCGGGCAAAAGCCCTTCCTGATGAAGGGCTTTTGCCCGAAACGTCGATTTCGCTGCTCGTTGGATGCTGCCTGAACTGCTGTGCTCTTCCAGCACCACTAATCCAGTATTTGGTTTTCAGCATCTGCAGTCATTGTTTTTACCTTGTTGATTACTACCATCTGTTAGTTCAGACACACACACACACAGATACAGTGCACCATGGTTTACAAGAAGGCTATTTTCCTCTGCACATTGTCTGCAGTGAAATTGTGAATAGAGTGTAAGAGGGAAAATTGGCTCTCACCACGCCAACTCTTTAATTTTATATTGTCATAATGTGATAATGTATCCAATTGTTCCACTGTTGAGAACTAATCTGTACTGTTTCTATTATTTCCAAAGCTTGATTACTCTTTCAGTTGGTAAAGTATACTCATTGTGACTGCTTTTTATTCCTTCTCAAAATAGTCAACAATACAGTATAGGGAACAATCAACCACTGAAAGTCTGCAGATAGACTCAGTGACTCATGAAACTTCCCCATGCACAAATGTAATGTTCTTCAGCCCACTAACAACATTGTGATTTCATTTGGTGATTTTTCTGCCAGCTAAACCAACTTGACAGAACCTGAGGAAATGCCCTAAAATTTGATTAATAAATAAACTTGGAGTCCTCTGCCTTTGGTTGACTGCTGATGGATTGAATAAATTATATCCTAGCCAAATATGAAATAATTCATAGCCATCACTTCTTCTGTATTGTTTGGGCAAGGATCTACAGAATTACAAGCATCATCTGACATTCACGACAAACTTTTAACGTCTGATTCTGCTTGTTGTGATTGTTGATGCTCCAGTTCTAATTAAACATCATGAGTCAGAGCATGGAAATCTCTTCGCAATCATGTTATTCCATTCTGAGATAGGTGACATTTTGAGAGTGGTTGCAATGCTCCTGAGTATTTCCAGCGACAGCAGTTTTAATTGTGTTTTTTTTTAATTTCTCAAAATATTTCTGCCTTGCATTATGTTACGTGAAACTTCAGATGAAGTGGAATCTCTCTCGCACGATGTGTAGTGGTAATGCATTGGGAATTTTTTTCTTTTGGCCAGTTATTTTTAACCCCACCCCCACCCCTGTGCCCTTTTTAATTGCTCATTGTCATCGAGGACACAGATCACCAATGTTTGACATTTTGTGTCTGGATTGGATCTGACAAAGGCATTTCAGATTGAAGCAGAATCATGTTCAAACATTACACTCAAATGTTCTTTTTTTAATTATTGTGTCATAGAATGTGGGCATCAGTGGTCAAGCCATCATTCATTGCCATCCCTAATTGGAGTTAGAGGTCAACCGCATTGCTGTGGGTCTGGAGTCTCATGTAGGACAACAATTTCCTTCTCTAAAAGACATTAAGAGAACAAAATGAGGTTGCCCTGACAACTGACGATAGTTTTGTGATCATCAATAGACTCTTAATTCCAGAATTGTTTTCTAATTGAATACAAATTCCACCATAAAATCCCTACAGTGTGGAAGCAGACCATTCGGTCCATTGAGTCCACACCAACCCTCTGAAGAGTATCTCACCCAGACCCACACCCACGGCCCCCTCCCCCCCACCCTATCCCTGTACTCCTGCATTTGCCATAGCTAACCCACATAGCTGCACGTCCCGAGACACTATGGGTAAACCTGCCTATCTCCTTTTCCACTTATCCACTCCACCCTCTCCTCCCTGACCTGTCACCTTCATCCCCTCCCCCACTCACCTATTGTACTCTATTCTACTTTCTCCCCACCCCCACCCTCCTCTAGCTTATCTCTCCACACTTCACGCTCCTGCCTTTATTCATGATGAAGGGCTTTTTCCCGAAACGTCGATTTCGCTGCTCCTTGGATGCTGCCTGAACTGCTGTGCTCGTCCAGCACCACTAATCCAGAATCTGGTTTCCAGCATCTGTAGTCATTGTTTTTACCTATGGGTAATTTAGCCTGGCCAATCCATCTAACCTGCACATCTTTGGACTGTGGGAGGAAACCAGAGACCCTGGAGGAAACCCGTGCAGACAGGGGAGAATGTGCAAACTCCACACAGGCTGCCACCTGAGTCTGGAATCAAACCCAGGTCTCTGGTGCTGTGAGGCATCTACTATGGCTAGATTTGAACCCAGATTCCTAGAACATTACTTGGGCCTCTGAATTAATAGTCCAATGATAATAATACTCCCCAGACCCCCTGCTTATTTTGTTCACTCATGGCATATTTATAAGCCTGCAGCACTTCCCAAACCATTCTGTTTGCCTCTAACTAGAAAGACTTGCTCATCTCATGGCCCAGAACCCAATGGCTGAATCAGCAAGTGTCAAAAAAACCCTGTGAAAAGGTGTGGTGTGGCTGACTTCACTTTGTTTTAAAGGGCAAGGAAGTGTCGGTCAGTTGGTTTGGATTAAGATAAGACTTGCTTACATCTGTTACTCTGTATGCTTATATGTTGGCCTGCAAATTAACAAGTCATATCTGGTCTGCCCTCACTGAGATATTTGAACCTGCCTTTGGAAAGATTTAATAATTATTGGTGCTAAGAGGGA
Organism: Chiloscyllium punctatum; assembly: GCF_047496795.1. Lineage (NCBI taxonomy): Eukaryota > Metazoa > Chordata > Chondrichthyes > Orectolobiformes > Hemiscylliidae > Chiloscyllium > Chiloscyllium punctatum. The sequence continues at coordinate 11,292,533 of NC_092754.1, forward strand.
AATTCACATTGGTTTGGTTTCAAGATCAGGGTGGTGGGGAAGCTGGAAAGTAGGTGGCTTTCAGACATTTTAAAAACTGATTGAACTGCTGTGATTAGCTATAGGAAACAAAAGCTTGCAGTAGATTCAGCCAAAGTCTATGGAAATTGCTGAAGGAAAGCAGTCTCTATTAAGCACCGAACGGACATTCTCGACACCACTGAGATGATATAGCAACATTTACTGTTCAAAATGCTTGTGGAAAATACCTTTTCCGAAATGTTGTATGAATGCTGAAACTGTAACGCAAGGAAGCTTGTATGCTTATTTAGCATAAATACCAAAGATGGTGCAAGATCATGTTTTTTCTTCATAACCACAAATTTCTACTTACTTTTTTACAAATACAACTACTGGAAACTTAACATTAATACCATCACTCACTTCTCAGCTACTGGTAGACCAGAAAGACATTTCAACATTTGCAGTTTTTGATTATGTTTGCTGTTGAATTTGTATATAAGAGTGTATTTTTAACTGACTGATTTTTGGTGTGGGGAAGGCTGGGGTTGGGGTACACCCTGATAGAGCTTTGTAAGACTTGTTTTGCAAAGAACTGGAATAGACTCAATGAGTTTAGTAGCCTCCTTCTCAGCTGGTGAGTTACTTAATAGGAGGGATGACTGCTTATTAAATGCCTTATTAACTGCACATCTCACTTCATTAATATGCAGTTTACTAAGCTCGCCAAAAAAATTAGGCATCGGGAATTCTTCACATGGAAGTCAGAGCAGGTAATTGTTACTTGAATGTGCCTGCAGATCAGCTGCAGCTCAGAGAAGATGTTTCCACTGATATGGGGGAACTAAAATCAAGGGTCATAAATATAAATAAATCACTAATGAATCTAACTGGGAATTCTGGTGAAAATTCATGTTGATAGTCTTATCACAAAATCAAATGTTGTTAGCGTTAAATAGATAAAGTTGCCATAGGCCTATCAGAGTACAGGGTTGCTCTCTCATTAGGGAGAGAGATAGAGGATGGTGATTTTAACTGGATGGTCACCAAGCCTCAGGCGAGGCAAGAGGTTGAGAAGATGGAACCTTCTTGTTGACCTCACCTGGTGTGAGAATTGAACCACCATTTTGGTGTCACTCTGCATTGAGTGACAGCCACTCCATGTAAATCCTTGTTGGTGCAGCCTTTTCTCAATTCCATTTTTTTTCAAATCTTTACCAGAAGGGGAGACCAGTAAAACTTACAAATGAGACATTTTGTTTTTATTCATTCAAAAATGTAGCCATCGCTGACTGGGCCAGCATAGGGATTGCCCAGCCCTAATTGTCCGGAGGGCAGGTAAGAGTCAACCACATTGTTGTGGGTCTGGAGTCACAGGCAGGCCAAAACGGGTAAGGATGATTGTTTCCTTCCCTAAAGTGAACCAGATGTTTTTTTTCCTGATGATCAGGAATGGTTATCATTCGACTCCTAGTTCCAAATTATTTTATTGAACTCAAACTGGATTCAAGCCCAGGTTCCCAGAACATTACCTGAGTATCTAGATTAAAGCCATGTCCTCCCCAAGGTCCAGTTGATCCAACTCATCTTGCATATTTCAAAATGGAGTTCCAGTACAATGTGTACACACATTTGCAAGAATTACTGTTTATTTAAATGAAAGAGTCATGTATCTATACATAGTGCCTTTCACACCTTCTGGCACTTTACACCTTTTCTTAGTGCTATCAGTTCAAAAAGGAGTCATACTGGGCCAAAACATTAACTCTGCTTTTCAGTCCTTAAATGTCAGCAGACGCGCTGAGTTTCCCCATACACTTCTATTCTCCAGCATCTGATGTTCTTTGTTTTATTTAAGACTGGTCACAATGTAGGGTGTTTGGCTACAGATGATCTGTGATGCTACTTGTTTGATAAATATTGGATAAAAATACAATGTTCTTCTTCTGAAAGGTGTCCAGAAATCTTTTACATCCACCTGAAAAGTTAGTCAGCATCTCACTTTGTGATGTCAGCTGAAAAATGGTAACTTCCCCCAAGGTTACCCTAGAGGGGGAGCCTAGTCTTTGAGCTCACTACTTTGGGTTTTAAAATTCTCAGCTAGTTTTCAAATCCTTTCATGGTCTTGGCACTCTCATCTCATGAGAGTGTTTCTCCAGCACAACAACTCTCTGATATTATAAGTGGAATAATGGTAAGGGGGAAAGGGCAGGCAAGTGGATGTGAGCCATGATCTTATTGAATGGCAAGGCTGGCTCAAAAGGCCAAATGCACTTACTCCTGTTCCTTTTTCTTATGGTCTTATATCTCTACATTCCTCCAATTCTGTTCCTGATTTTAATTACTCGACCACCAGCAGCTATGCCATATGTTATGATGTGGAGATGCTGGTGTTGGACTGGGGTGGACAAAGTTAAAAATTACATGACACCAGGTTATAGTCCGACAGGTTTATTTGGAAGTACAAGCTTTCGGAGCACTGCTCCTTCATCAGGTAGCTAGTAGAACAGGGTCATGGGACACAGAATTTATAGCAAAAGATCATGGTGTCATATAACTGATGCAATTTATTGAACAAACCTAGAGTGCTGTTAAGTCTTTCATCCTTTAGAATGGGTTGCAGGTTTCGATTCATTTATATGTGAATCCCTGAACTTCTTTCAAGTCACATTCCTGAGATAGCTTAAGGTTTTATAAAGAAGGGTTACAGTTCAGACAATGTATTAAAGGTGTGGGGTAGGACCTTCAAACGAAGCAGCAGCATCAAGTACACAACCTAAGTATCTGCTCATTCAATATACTTTCTTCCTCTTACAGAAAAATGTGTCCATCAGCAGGGGGTGAAATGATGCTCAGGCCCAGCATGTCAAGCTCCAAATTGTGGTGGTTACAATTGCTGGAATATTGGACAATGCCCTCTCTATCCAGTATACCATTAATGAGCAGCATGCTGTCATATGGGGTGGGCCAGAGTGTTTCAGCATTTCTCAGGACATGTTTATTTGATGGCTGCTGAAAACTAACACATTTTGTTGAAGCTCTTCATCTTGGACTCATCAGGAAAATTCAAATGCAAGGAATGCCAGTGGAAAGGGAAAACAACAATTATAGAGGAGGTGCTGAGAAGTCAACAGAGTTCTCTCTCCTTGATGAAACTAAACACAGGAGTACCTTTATGCCAAACAGCAGAAGCAGCATGCGATAAACATGGCTGAATAAATGTACTCAGTGATGTGAACCTCTATGACATCTTTATCAGGTTGCTTCAGGATTCTGAAACCCTTCTACAGCCATTTTCATTCCAAAAATGTTCACTCCAAAGATTGGAAGGAGATGGATGCTGATAGCTAGCTTGTCAGTTTGATGGTACCATTCCTTTGCTGAGCCATGTCCGAGAGGTCAGTTCAAGACCTGACCAGCTATCGATACCTTGCTTGGCTAAGTTAAAGTCTTATTAAGGACTAATATTAGAAGTGAGTCTTCAGGACTTCCTCGGATATTAAGAGCTGGGCAGTTGTCTGAAGCTGGTGATAATAGAACAAGTTAATAAAATGAGCAGCCTGGCCATGTATGAGAAGGAAAACAGAAACATCATTAAGAGCTGCCCAAAATAAAAAAAAACACAAAACAGAATGGAGGCAGAGATTATAATTTGAAATGGTTAAACTCAATACTTAGTCGAGAGAATGCTATCACCTATATTTTTAATTCTCCCAACCACTCCCATTCTATCGTCTACCAACCAAATTACCTGGTGACCCTGAATTTATACCTCTGCTTATCCTAACATTGACAATATCCAAAATGGCATATTAAATAAATTTGTAGGTAAAACTTTGTGGTGGCTATCCAAAAATGCATGCAGGCAACAAAAAAAGTAAATCAATAAATTAGTTTCTCCTGCAATTTTACTCATCCTCCTCAAATAACAACATGTATAAGTATAAGTTGTTGTTCTGATTCCAAACAGAAATGTTTTTAACATCTAAAAGGCGGACAAATTTCAATCATTTGTTGTAAATTTCAATGTGTTGTTTTATCTGTTGTTTAACAAAAACTTCATGCAACAATAATGTATTCATACAAAATAGACAGGCTGTTGAATAACTATAGGTGCATTAACTATTATTTTACATGATGATACATCATTACCTGGCAGTTTTGTTTTACATTCACTTAGAGGATGTGGGCAGCACTGACAAATTCAGCATTTATTGCCAATTCCTAATTTTCTTTGAGAACACAGTGGTACGTTACATTTTTGAACAATTGTCATTCATGTGGCGTAGAGTCATCCACAGTGTGGTGAAGGAGGGAATTCCAGGTTTTTAAGCCAGCCCCAATGAGGGGACAGTGATATATTTCCAAGTCAGGAGAGTATATGACTTGGAGAGTAACTTACAGGCGCTGGTGGTGGTATCATGCATTTGTTGCCCTTGTCCTGTAAGGCAGAGGTGATGGGTCTGGAAGGTGCTATTGAAGAAGTCTTGGTGTGTTCTTGCAGTGCACCATGAAGACAGTTCACAGTGCAGCACCATGTGTAATAGTGAATATTTAAAGTGGTGGATGGGTGTCAGTCAAGCAGTTTACTTTGTTCTAGATGGCATGAAGTTTTTTTTTAATTGAGATTTATTGTGCGAAAGGGCAGTAGTTGCAGATTTAATTTTCAAAATGAGATCAGATGACTGCTTGAAAAGGAAGAAGGTGCAAGCCTTGGAGGGTTGGAGGAGTAAAACTAAAAAGTGGAACTAAAAGAATTGTGCTTTCAGAGAACTGGTAGAGGTATAAGATAGAAATGTCTTCCTTCTGTGCTGTACGATTATATGACTCGTACAAGTCAGTGTTAAAGTGCCAGTTTTGACATCACTCCCCAAACAAGGGAAATACAAACAAAAGATATTTGTCAACAAATTGTATTTTGATGTAACATTCTCCAACTACCAGATTTAACATGTCTGAGTTAACTCCCCCTGAGATTCAAGTGATGTGTGAGAAATTACAACGGTTTTATCAAATTGCAATTTGGGTAGAGAACAAATAGGATCTTTTATTTTATGTCCTACAACACATGATTAAAGCTAATTTTCCCAGACCAAGCAAAGTCCAGACATGGAAAAATAATGAAAACATTCTAAACTCTACCTGTAAAGCAACTGAGAAATGTTGACGTGGTAAAGCCGCTTCTGAGAAATACTTACGACTCAAGTACCTCTTACAGAATATCACGGTTGTACTTCCCAAAGATGTTCAGTCAAAAAGCCACACAGATCATTATCAGGTATAATCTGTTTTGTTTTATCAGATGGGGTGCAATATTTGATCAATGCAATGGTACATTCTAGGGTTTCCTGCTTACTATTTCATTGTAACTTTATCTTTGGTGGATTTTTCAAACTAGCCTCTTGCTTATTAAAGCTTGAACTATCAAATGAATGAATCCAGTTGAAAACTTGAATCACAACACTTTTGTGCATGTGCAATTCATTGTCCCTACATTATAGTAATGAGTACATCTCAAAACTAAATTATTGAATGCAAAGTAAGTGATTTGTTGAATGTCTGAGAGTGAGACAAAAGAAAATAATACCAGGAATCAATAAAACTGGTTTCACAGCTTCCTCAGCATTTGTTGTTTTCACTACAGATTCCAGCATCTACAGTAATTTGCTCCTACATTGTGTTCCTCAAAACATTCAAAGATAGATCATTCATTCAATTCAAAGCATTGAATGACATTCAGTTTCAGTGTACCTTTCTACTGCCTGTTTTCTTGATTTGTAAGTAGGGATACAGTCTCTAGAATTTTTTAGCCATGAAATTCCACATGGTGGGATTCACCAGATCTGTGTCAAAATATCTGCTCTTGTATTTGCCCATATTTGCAGATCTACCCTTGTGTTTGTCTACTCCTGCATGGAATGTAGGTGTCACTGGCAAAGCCAACATTTATTGCCTTTGTTTTAATTGCTCTTCTTGAACCACGGTAGTCCATTTGATGATACTCTCAGAATGTAGAGAGTTGCAAGATTTTGACCCAGCAACAATGAGAGAACTTATTCATCAGTAACCCACTCATTGATCCTCAGTTTGGGTTCCACAAGGAGCATTCACCTCCAGACCTCATCAGAACCTTGTCCAAACATGGATTCCATACAGGTGAGAAAAGAATGACTGCTCATGATATCTTGGTAATACTTGATTGAATGTGGTGTCAATGACCCTCAATAAAATTAACAATCGATGGAAATGAGGAAGAAAGTTTTTTCTGGTTGGAGCAAAACCCTTCACAGTGGAAGATTGATGAAGTGATTGGACTTCACTGGAGACATTCCAATGAGAAATGTCCTAGTTCCCACCATCTGAGGTCAGGAGTCAAGTGGTCCCGGAGGAACCCAAACTAAGCATTAGTCAACACATTATTGTGAATAAGTTTGGTTGACAGCATTACTCCGAATGATTGAAAGTAGACCGATGGGCTGGTAATTGGCTGGACTGGATTGTCCTGCTTTCTCTGGACACAAAATTTAGAAAGTTTCCTATTTTGTCAGGAATATGTCAAGGTTGTAATTGGAATGGATTAACTAGATGGGTACAAGTCCTCACTGATGCAGCGAATAATTTTATAGAATCCCTTCATGCCAGGTGGAGGCCATTCAGCCAATTGAGTCTGCTCCAATCCTTGAAAGAGCATCCCGCCCAAACCCCTCCCCAACCCTTTCTCTGAAACCCTGCATTTCCCATGGTTAATCCACCTAGCCTACACAATCCTGGGCACTATGGGGCAATTTAGCATGGCCAATCCGCTTAATCTGTACATCTTTCGACTGCCAGAAGGAAACTGGAGTACCCAGTTGAAACCGTTGTAGACAGTGACTCAAAGCTGGAATCAAACCCAAGTCCCTGGCATTGTGAGGCAGCAGTACAAACCACTGTGCCACCATGCCAAGTTGTTGGGCACTTGACTGATATGTGGCACTCAGTTGTTTTCATGATACCAAGTGAAGTGAATCAAATTGACTGAAGGCTGGCATCAATGCTGGTGGGAATCTGAGCAGGAGGCCACATTCAAACATCGCGTCAACATTTCTGAATAGCTATGGCTGCAAATACTTCAGCCTTTTTGTTCATTGAGGTTTTGAGTCATAGAGTTATACAGCAGTTCTACAAATATATTTCATCCTGGGATCTGCCACCGTTTGAGAATGGGCATGCTCATACAGTATCCTCCTCCAGTTAAGTTGTCTATGGCAGCACTGCAGACATACATTGGTTGCGGGATTGCTCAACTCTCTCAACAGCATGCTGCTTCCACAGTTTAGCACTTCTCTAGTCAAGCTCGCTTTCCTAGGTTGACACCTATTTTTTAATTATGACTGGTGCTGGTGGAGACATTCTGTCCAACACTTCTCAATGTGCCGAGGTTAGGGCATGATGGTCATGGTAGATTGATAAGTATGCTGAGTCATAAGGTTAGAAATTGTGTTAGAAAGAACTTCTTCTGCTACTGATGACTCAAAATACTTCATGAATGCCAAGATTTATGCTATTGAATCTGTTCCTAATCCATCCCATTTGGCATGGTGGTAATATTACGTGATGCGATGAAGAATATTTTCAGTTTAAATGCAAGATTTCATTTCCGTGAGGACTGTGCAATGACTCCTACCAATACTGCTGGATACCTCTGCAGCAAGTAGATTAGCAAGTGAAATAGCTCCACAAAGGACAGTATCCCATTACCAAGTCACCCTTTACTTACACATGGAAAATCCTTGACACAGATCCAGTTCCCTCACAACCAGCTGTCAGAGTGAACAGGATGTCTGACACTCTGTTGATCAAGGCACCCTAACTTGACTAAATCAATAGCCTCAGTCAGGGAACTCATATTCTATTAGGTCTTCCTGGCTGACCATCACTGCAGAAAGGATGTCAAATTGCCTTCTCAATGATTCTCTCACACTGACTGCCGTACATCTGGTGATTATGTCCATGACTTAGCCAATGCTGCCGTTATTGGTGCTAGGCGAATGTGAGGACTGCAAATGCTGGAGATTAAAGTTGAGAATGTGGTGCTGAAAAAGCCCAGCAGGTCAGGCAGCATCCAAGGTGCAGAAGAATCGATATTTCAGGCAAAAGCCCTTCCTAATCACTCTTCGTGATGGGCACTAAATTTCCTATTCAGGTACATTCTGTGCCCTTGCTACCCTCAGTGCTTCTTTCAGGAAGTATTCAACCCAGAGTGTGTGGAAAGATGGTAGATGGTAAACTGTGGAAAATTGCCTTGCCCTTGGTGGGGTTTGGAATGAATGTTGAGGAATGCCAATGTCATCCATGTTTCACTGTATATCATTGTGTAGCCAACTTTGTTGGGTCTGACCTGCTGGGGAGAAAGGATGTTCTTGAAGCATTCTCTGGAAATGTATGGTTCAGTATGAATACGTCAGGCTAATACTTGTCTTGCCTGTGGAATAACTTTCCCAAGTTTGCCGTGTCCCTTGACATTAGTAAGGATGACTGCAATATTTAGATGGTGGGGTATGCCTTAAGTTCTAAGTTAGATACCAAGATCTATGCCAATGGTTCATTTGGTTTTACATTCATTGTGTATGGAATGGATCATAGATGACCTATGGTCATACTGAGTGGCCAAACAAGTTTGAGTGGCTGAGTATCCTACATCAATTCCTCAGTTTCAAATGGTCCTTTTGATGATTTATGCCTCTCCAAGCAGCCCACACAGCATAGGTTGCAAGACCTATGCCTTTAAAGATGATCTATTTGGCTTCTAGTGTCTGCTACCAACATTATCAGAAACAATTAACTTAACTTTTCCCTTTGTTTATATAAGACCAGTTTAGTTAAGGTTATTCCTTGGGATCTCAGTTTTGCTTTTCACTGATGTCCTGATCACATTAAGCTTAATAATTCCATAGCTGCACATCCTACACATGAGATGTGTTGTCTAGGTCATTATCAATTATTGACTATGACATATAGTTTCCTGAATGCAATGCTTCAATTTGGAACAATTTGGAAGTTGCCCTTTGCTGGGTCAAAATTCTGGAATTCCCTCCCCAAAGGCACTATAACTCTACCTTTACATACGGACTGCAGTGATTCAAGAAGGCAGCTCAATACCACCTTATCAATGGCAACTAGGGGACAAGCAGTAAATGCTGGTCCAGGCAGTGAGGCTCATATCCCATGAGTGAATAATATTTAAATTAACCTGTTTTAAATCAGATCTTTAATAGCTAAACAATTACTGGCATTTGATTTTATTCTCATCACTGCCTAGAAGTGTGTCGTACCTTGCCCAAACGATTGATTAAAAAAACTTAGAGTTAACAGACATGGCCTTGTGGTTGTATTCTCACAGCAGGGTTTGAAGAGAGAGGTTCACAGGGCCACCTTGTCCCAGGTGTGGGGTATAATAAAGTTTCCAAATGGGTTGACTTAAGAAATTGTTTAAGAAGTAACAATAAGTCTGTGCTGGTCAGTCTCTGAAGTATGACTTTTTTAAAAATCAACATTGTATTTTCATCCCTCTCATGTGTTTTAAGTAAAAGGTGAATGCCCTGAAAATTGTGGGGAATTACTTATTGCCCCTTTTTCCTGCTGGAGTGGCAACGTCAACTGGGAGTGAGTTGGGTCAGATAGAGCCCACAACCCTCAAGCCCTTGAGTCAAGGTTAGAAATTAAACCTAGATGGAAAATACTCCGCTTGCAAGAGGAGTGTTTCCAATAGGATGCAAGAAGCTCATCAATGTCCCAGACAAAGTTGTCCCCTTAACTGTAGCTGCCAAGAAGAAAGTTTTCTTTGGCTTTACACACAAACTGTTGTCTGATAAAGGCTAACACACTGTCTGCCTTCTGAACTGAATTCTGTAGCTGCCTGCTAGTTTTCAGTGACTCATGAAGGATATTTACATTGCTTTGTACTTTCCAATCTCACATCATTTAATAATTACACTGCACCTTTGATTATCTTGCCAAAGCAGACAACCTCACACCTACTCCCATCTGCTATGCTCTTGTTCAGTCACACAACCTATCCACATCCCCTTGATGCCTCCTTGCATCTTCCTCACAACTTTTATTCCCACCAGATTTTATATCATATGGAAAATTGGAAAGATGACAATTTGCCCCGCACTCAAATCATTGATATAGATTATAAATAGTTGGGTCCCAAGCACTGATCCTTGTGCATCCCAGTAGTGATAGGCTACCAAGCTGAAAATGACCCATTTATTGCTGCTCCCTGCTTTCTACCTGTTAACCATGCTAACAGGTCATGCTAATATAATGCCCAAAATCCCACGTGAAATAACTCCCCAAAAGGCCGATATCCCATCACCAAGTTAATCTTTATTTACAGGTACATAGTCCATGACTCAGCAAGCACAGAGCTACTCCTAGAGTGAGCAGAACCCCTGATTCTCCTGTTTACATCTGTCAGCCAGAGCTCCCTGACTGAACCTGCTTAACAGCCTCAGTCAAGGAAGTCATATTCTATGAGGCCCACCTGGCTGGCCTCATTACAATCACTTCATTATGTTCTTTCATTTTGTTTACTAACCTCTTCTATGGGACTTTTTCAAAAGCTTTCTGAAAACTGAGATTCATGTGGGAGTACCACAGGATCAGAACAAATTATTTCCAGACAGCGATCATCCATTTACTATAGTTAAGAAGTCTGAAGTTCACAGTGTTGAGAAAAGACAAGCTAATCCTACAAAGAAAAACCAAAATACGACAAATGCTGGAAATCAGAGATAACAGAAAAGCGTTGGGGAAATGCAGTATGCTTGGCAGGGTCTGTGAAGAGAGAAACAGAGTTCTGGAAAATTATGGGTTTTATGCTGCTGACAGAGGGGAATAAAGAGTGAATGGAACAGGTAGTGAGGCTACTCAGAGCAAAAGACAAAGGCAGTGATAATTCAGGAAATGAGAAATAAAGATGTAAATATAAATTATTTTCAGATAATCATATGGCTAGGTCATCAGAATAGCGCAGCCAAGATGGCAGCTCGTCCTGTGAAGTGATAGGAAGGAAAAGGCAAAATGGGAAAAATTTTTTTCATAGATCATAGAATCCCTATAATGTGGAAGCAGGTCCTTTGGTCCATCAGGTCCACACTGACCAAAGAGCACCCCACTCAGAACTTCCCCCCTCCAACCACCTCCCCCCCCCCCCCCCCCCGCCCCCCACCCCCACCCCACCCCTATCCTGGTAGCCCTGCATTTCCCATAACTATTCCATCTAGCCTGCAAATCTCTGGACACTATGGGCAATTTAGCATGACCAATCCACCTAATGTACACATCTTTGGACTGTGGGAGGAAACTGGAGCACCCAGAGGAAACTCACACAGAGAATGTGCAATGTTATTGGCTGTTCAGGAGGGTTTAGTCCAACAGCTCTTTAACAAATCTCCGGCAGTTCAACACTTCAGCCTCCTGGCCCTTCTTGGAACTTAACACAGGAAGGAAATGGGGATGAGAATAAAAACTGCTTTAAGATCCACTGGGTCAATCCACTAATTTCTCAAAAGAAAACAGATTGTAGTCCTCACTGTTATCTCGGAGGCACTTTGCTCAAAGAACCCCATCACTGCACAGCCAATGGGGAAAGAAAACAAAGAGTTCATTCCAGCAAAGACGTGGACACTGCAGAACAAGCTCACCACATGCTCCATCCTGAAGGAACACTGTGACTAATGAGACCCCCCTGCATCAAGGGAAATTATTTGATTTCGGGCTGTAGACCGTGAAAAGAAACAGACAGCCTCAGGAATACCTTGTTTTAAACAGGAACAAGAGAGGCAGTGCTAAAATCTTGGTGGCACATCGTGCTATGCAAGCTCTTCCCATTTAATTAAAAAAGTGGGAAATTTTGCACCATTGGACCGTGTGATAAAAATACAGAGAGTTAGAACAATAGATAATGAAGCTCAACAACTGAGCTTGGTGGCTGAGAGACGAGCTCCAACACAGACTCAAAATTGTCATCAGTACAGAAAAAAATTACAGAGCAGCAAATTTCTGGTAAAAAGAAGCTGTACTCAGAAAATGCAGTGGAAAAGGGCAGGTTGAACAGTGTTTGAGGAAGATACATGAACTAAATACAGTAAAAGAACAGACAGCAAAGAGTAGGAACAAAACACACATGATATAGAAAAAGCAAGAGAAAAGCCAAGACCTATAATCCAAAGAGGAGCTGTTATTCAACATACTGCCCTTGTTGATGACACTAACCAATACTGGGTCAATAGACAATAGACAATAGGTGCAGGAGTAGGCCATTCTGCCCTTCGAGCCTGCACCACCATTCAATATGATCATGGCTGATCATCCTTAATCAGTATCCTGTTCCTGCCTTATCTCCATAACCCTTGATTTCACAATCCTTGAGAGCTCTATCCAACTCTTTCTTAAATTAATCCAGAGACTAGGCCTCCACTGCCCTCTGGGGCAGAGCATTCCACACAGCCACCACTCTCTGGGTGAAGAAGTTTCTCCTCATTTCTGTCCTAAATGGTCTACCCCGTATTTTTAAGCTGTGTCCTCTGGTTCGGCACTCACCCATCAGCAGAAACATGTTTCCTGCCTCCAGAGTGTCCAATCCTTTAATAATCTTATATGTCTCAATCAGATCCCCTCTCAGTCTTCTAAACTCATGGGTATACAAGCCCAGTTGCTCCAGTCTTTCAGCGTAAGGTAGTCCCGCCATTCCAGGAATTGACCTCGTGAATCTACACTGCACTCCCTCAAAAGTCAGAATGTCTTTCCTCAAATTTGGAGACCAGAACTGCACACAATACTCCAGGTGTGGTCTCACCAGGGCCCTGTACAGCTGCAGAAGCACCTCTTTGCTTCTATACTCAATCCCTCTTGTTATGAAGGCCAGCATGCTATTAGCCTTCTTCACTACTTGCTGTACCTGCATGCTTACCTTCATTTACTGGTGTACAAGAACACCCAGATCTCTTTGTACTGCCCCTTTACCTAAATTGATTCCATTTAGGTAGTAATCTGCCTTCCTGTTCTTGCCACCAAAGTGGATAACCATACATTTATCCACATTAAACTGCATCTGCCATACATCTGACCACTCACCTAACCTGTCCAGGTCACCCTGTAATCTCCTAACATCCTCCTCACATTTCACCCTGCCACCTAGTTTAGTATCATCAGCAAATTTGCCAATGTTATTACTAATACCATCTTCTATATCATTAATATATATCGTAAAAAGCTGCAGTCCCAGCACTGATCCCTGCGGTACCCCATTGGTCACTGCCTACCGTTCCAAAATAGAGCAGTTTATCACTACTCTTTGTTTCCTGTCAGTCAACCAACTTTCAATTCAAGTTAGTACTTTGGCCCCAATACCATGCGCCCTAATTTTGCTCACTAACCTCTTATGTGGGACTTTATCAAAAGCTTTCTGAAAGTCCAGGTACACTACATCTACTGGATCTCCCTCGTCCATCTTCAGAGTTACATCCTCAAAAAATTCCAGAAGATTAGTCAAGCATGATTTCCCCTTCATAAATCCATGCTGACTCTGACCTATCCTGTTACTACTACTATCCAGATGTGTCATAATTTCATCCTTTATAATAGACTTTCCCACCACTTTCCCACCACTGAGGTCAGACTAACTGGTCTATAATTTCCTGCTTTCTCTCTCCCACCTTTCTTAAAAAGTGGTACAAAATTGATCCCACATCAAGCATGTAGCACACTGAACCAGCTTGGCAGTCATGTCTTCACCCTCTTCAACTGTGGCATAATCACTTCACTCAACCTCCTTATTGAATGGTAAAATGGTAAAAATGGAGGTAAAAGCCTCAGTTTCATTGATGCCAGAAAGAGTGTGTCAGGAGCTGTTGAGTCACATGGAGCTGCAACCCTCAAAAATTGTTCTAAGAATTTAGTATTTTTTATAATTCTCTGCAGGTAAAATGGTGCCCTGAAAGGAGTTGTAACAATGTGAATGTCCAATTATATGCTCACTCTGAAGATTAGGCCTTACATGTTGACAAAAGAAATCTTTCAGCTTCATTGAGAAGCGCATTGTTGGAGAAAATCAACTTAACTCTGATTGTTTGTCAGATTCTGAGGCTGATCTATCACAAATTCTAAAGAAACATCCCACTGTTTTCAATGGAAATCTGGGTAGCATGGAAAGGTTCTCTGTGGAACTAGAAGTCAAGGACGAGAACCAAAGAAAATTACAAGCCTAGTTCAGTGCCTTACATTGTCAGGCAAAAGGTGTTGAGAATTAGAGAGGCAAGTCAAGACTGGAGTTCCTGAACCTGTGAATGTGAGTGTTTTGGTCACGCCTAACATAGCAGCAAAAGAAAGATCTGTCACAAATCTGAAGTGATTTTAAGGTCACTATCAATCTGGCACAGTGTGCTGAGCAGTATCCTTTGTCCTTAATCAATGACCTTTATGCATAATAGCTGGAGGTCAGCTTTTCAGTAAAATTGACCTTAGTCAAACCCTATCTCCAGATAAACCCTGAGTCACAGAAATACCTGATTAATGTAACGCATAACGGACTGTGCAAATACAAGAGACTTCCAGTTGGAATCACGTTTGCATTTGTATCTCCATTATTCCAACATGTCATGGATCAGACCTTAAGTGGATTTGAAGGGATCCTGTGTTACTTTGATGACATTTGAGTCAAGGGGAGAAATGAAAATGAGCATCTTTGCAATTGAGATGTTATTCTGCAGAGACTTGAAGATTATAGACGGAGAATGAGGAAAGACCATGTCATTGATGCTTAGAGAGTACACAAGTCACCTTAAAAGTAAAATCCGTAACTGTGGCACCAATTGCAATCATTCTTGAGCTTACTAAATTACTATGGCAGGTTTGTCTCAAATTTCAACCCGTTACATAATGTATTATACTAGAATAAGAATTGAAACTGGGAAATCGATATGAAAAGGCCTTTACACAAACCAAAGAATCTTTATAAAAGCCAGAAGTTCTGACCCAATTTGACCTAAAGTTATCAGTGCAACTAACATGCAGCACATCACTGTCTGGAATGGAAGCAGCTGTTCCTCACATTTTACCTAATGATTAAAAAAAATGAATTGCTTTTGCATCAAGATCATTAAACAAAGCAGAAACAAAGTACACAAAGATAGAGGAAGAAGTCATTTTTGGCATTAGACAATTTTACCAATACATATATGGCCAGGAATTTACCCTACTAACAGACCACTGACCATAACACTTGGGCCTCACAAGGAGATACCTTCTCTGGCAGCAAGCCATCAGTAGAGCTGGCTGTTGTTACTATCAGCTCACATACATATACAACATAGTATCAGTAATCTAACTTACATAGGAATGCCAATTGGCTGTCCAGATTATTTTTGCTAAATGAGTTGACTACAAACAGTGCTTATGTGGACTCTTCTACTTCAAACAAGTAAAGAACAGTCTAGTAATGGTGCAACAAATTAAGAAGTACACTGGAAATGATCCACTGCTACCAAACGTGATGGACATTTCAGTTTGTACCAAGATTACAAGAACTACCCCAGAATGGAAGCTATATGTCACATAGAAACTAGAACCATCTGGACAAGCAGGATATCATCTGTGGAGAATGAGGGTTATCATTGCATCGCAGTTAAGGTAGTGTGTTTTTATAACAACTATGTGAAGGCCAGTCGTCGTCGTCAGAATGAAGGAGATAGCCAGATGCAATTTTTGATGGTACAAGGCTCGATTCTGAAATTGAAGAAAAGACAGGGGGTATGTACAAGTTGCACAAACGTTCACAAGCTACCTCCATCAGTACCACCACACCCATGGGAATGGCCAGAAAAGCCAAAGAAAAGAATCAATATTGACCATACCAGACCTTCTAAAAGTGTGTTTCATAGTGATTTACACACATTCAAAATGGCCTGGAGTTGTCACTATAAAGACAACACCTTCAGAGAGAACTGTTGAAACATTAGGGTAAATTGACGTGAGGTGTGGTTGTCCAGAACAACTTATTAGTATAATTTGTTCCAAGTTTATAGACTGCCTAAAGCATAACACAATTCAACACTGGATCAGTGCCTTATCAACCAACCACAGATGGTTTGGCAGAAAGGACTGTTCAATCAATGAAGTATTCCTTAAAGGTAACTTGAGAACAAGAATTACTATCGAAAGTATGTCTCAGCTCCGTGTTCCTCAGCTTCCTAACCCACAGACCACAAACAGTGAAGACAGACAACAGCACCTCCTCCATGGAAATCTGCAACCCTAGAGCCCTGCAAGGATGTGTTCTCAGTCCCTGACTATACTCCCTGTACACCCTGTGTAGCCAAATTCTGTACGAACACCATTTGCAGGTTTGCTAATGACACAATAGGCTGGGTGTCAAACAATGTTGAGTCAGAATACAGGAAGGAGATAGAGTGCTTAGTATCATGATGCAATGATAACGATCTCTCTCAATGATGGAAAGTCAAAAGAACTAATAGCCGCTTCAGGAAGAAATGAGGAGGACATGCCCCTATCAAATCAACAAAGCTGAGGTGGAGAGAGTCAAGAATTCCTCAGAGTGATGATAACCAACAACCTGTCCTGGACTTCCCACATAGATGCAACGGTCAAGAGGGCACAACAATGCCTCTTCTTCCTCAAGTGGTCTAGGAAATTCAATATATCCCGAAGGACCCCCACCTACATTTACAGGTGCATCATAGAAAACATTAAATCCCAATGCATAACAGCCTGGTACAGCAACTGCTCTGCCCAGGACCATCAGAAAGTTGTGTGCATTTCACAGAAGTCAACCTTCCATCCATGGACTCCATTTAGACTTCTCATTGCTGTGGAAAGGCTGTCAACATCATCAAAGACTCCCTACCACCCTGGTAATGCTGTCTTCTAACCTCTTCTATATGACAGAAAATACAGAAAGTTGAACACACACACACACACACACAGACACACACACACACACACAGACACACACACACACACACAGACACAGACACACACACACACACACACAGACACACACACACACACACACAGACACAGACACACACACACACACACACAGACACACACACACACAGACACACACAGACACACACACACAGACACACAGACACACACACACACACAGACACACACACACACACACACACACACAGACACACACAGACACACAGACACACACACACACAGACACACAGACACACACACACACACAGACACACACACACACAGACACACACACAGACACACAGACACACACACACACACAGACACACACACACACACACACACACACAGACAGACACACAGACACACACACACACACACACAGACACACACACAGACACACACACACACACCCAACAGGTTCAAGAACAGCTGAATGGCCCCTCTCATTTCAAATAATGTTGATCTTGCTAATGTCAATCTTGCTTTGTGCCCCTCCTGTGCAGTGCAAACTGTATGTCTTATTCTGTTTAAGAACCTCTCTATGTCCTAGTTTGCTATGACCTGCTTATACTGTTCGCAAAGCAAAACTTTTCACTGTGCTTAAGTACAGGTGACTGCAATAAATCAAATCAAATCAGAAAAGTAGGAGTCAGTTTTTGTTAATGTACTGCATTGCAAAGCAGCAACCCAAGCGTTCTCCAGCATTGCTCACAGGAAACTGTCATTTGCATTTGATCTCTGAAGCATCCCATGACAAAAGACATTCTTGACAAGAAACAACAGAATCAGGTTTTCTCAGTAGAGAACAGGGCCAACCCTGTTTTCCACAAAGGTCAAGATGTTTTGGTGTGTAACTACACTATTGGTGAGGAGTAGGTACCAGCCACCTTTGCAACACAGGCTGGAGTGACCCCCTGCACCATACAATGTAGCATGGAGAAGCCATGCAGATCAACTCTTGGCAACTAGAAAGAAAGCGCCACATTAACTGAAGACCTGCAAATAACTGTGCCCAAACAGAGATGTGGATCTAACTGATGACAGAACAGTAACTGCAGCATGTGAGGGAGACATTAGCTTAGCGGAGAGCACCACGGCGTTATGTGAACCTCCGAACATCTCAGGAAAAGACAATGACAGGTGATGTTCCGAATACACCTAAAACAGCAGAGGTTAAAGGCAACAAGAAAAATAAACAGAAGTCTGAGATGCACTGACAAGAATCAATATCCTCCAGAATATCTTACCTACTGACTGTTGTATTTAAGGTTGCAAATATTGTGAATGTTGAATTGCAGGACCCTCTGATGGTAAAGGAGTAAGGATATTGTGTAATTGTGAATGCATGGTGGACAGTCACTTTAAGATGACATCATTGGATATTTTGGAGGGAAACGGTTTTGTTTAATTGTGCTGCTTGCAAGGTGTACATTTCCTTAATAAAGCTCATGCTGTTTAAGACTTTGGACTCCTGGTCTTTCCTGGAACTTAACACCACTTCTCATCTAAAGTTCCATTGAAATAACTCCACTGAGGCCAGTATCCCGTTACCAAGTCACCCTTTATTTACACATGGAGAGCCCTTGACATTGATCCAGCTAACTCAGAGTTGGCTGTTAGAGTGAACAGAATTCTTGACACTAATGCGGCTATGTCAGACTCCGTTCCTGGCCAGCAGGCATAACATCGCACTGACACCTCATTTTGGAAACCCCTGGACGGCTCCAGTGGAGTTCAGCCAGTATCTGGCAGTAACATTTGCTTAGGAGAATCACTCTTGCTGCCCATAATAATATGCTATTCTCCATGTGGCTTAGACCCTCCTGGACCATAAACAGTTTCAATTCTGGTTGTGATGGCCCTTCCGTTTCCCCCATCACCGCCGGCCATTTCAGTTTTGCCAGGACCAGGTCTTTCTGCACCCAAAGTCTGATACTGTCAGCTGTAACTGGAAATGTATCCAAAAAAATTTAAAACCATTGTGGACTCTTCCGGGGCATTACCACTGGTAGTGTATCTGCCAGTGGGAAATATCGCATGTCAGCGCCATATTCATTTGGGATCAGAGTGGGCCAACACCTTAGATGAAGATGGCTGCTTTTTCACTTCCCTAAAGTCTACATCTTGACTACGAGACCATTTTCAAGAGTGACCCTTTGTGAATAGCAGGTATAAGGGTGCCAAGATAGAGGCCAGGTTGTGTATGAATTTTCCATAATAATTCACCAACCTAAGGAAAGACTAAGCTCCAGTGGGAGCAGGGCATCTTTGATTGCCTTCACTTTATCTTCCAATAGGTGTAACCCTGGTCTTGATGACTCTGTAGCCCAAGTAAATCACTTGGGGTGCCTGGAACACGCATTCCTCCCTTCAAAAGCATCCACCTACCTTGGAGAAACATTTAACTCCAAGTTCTCCAAATGCTCTTTCTCGGTCTTCCTGGTTATTAGCATGCCATCCAGATACATGGCAAGCTGAGGTAGACCTTGTAAAATGTTCTCCATTGTCCTCTGGAAACGGCACAGATTGACGATACCCCAAATGACAGTCTCGTTTTATAGGTACAAGCCCTTATGGGTATTAATTGTAGTGTGCTTCTGGGAATCTTCATCCAACAGTAATTGCAAGTACGCATGGCTCATGTCCAGCTTTGTGAAGGACAATTCCCTTGCCAGATTTGCTATAAGTTCTCAATGTGAGGGATTGGGTATTTATCCAACTGTGAGGGGAAGTTTATCAATTGTTTAAAATCCCCACAATCGCGGACCAATCCCTTGGGCTTCACAATTGGTATGACCGATGCTGCCCATTCCACAAACTATGCTGGTTTGATGGTTTCTTCACTTTCCAGCCTCCTGATTTCTGTCTCTACTTTTGCCTGAATGGCCCTGGGAAAGCCTTGCAGAATCATGGAATTGCTTCCTGTTCGACATTCAAGGTGGTCCTGGCACCTTTGATAGTTCCTCGATCTTCCTGAAAAATCTCCAGGTATTTCATTAGGACTTCACTCAGGCAGTCATTTTCTAATCGAAAAATGTAGAACCAGTCGAGGTGTATCTTTCTCAACCAATTTTGCTCCCTCAGGCTGGGACCTGAACCTTTTACTGTGGTAACTGAACCAGCTGCTACTCTTAAGAAATAGCAACCAAACTTGTACGCTTAATCTGTAGGGGTTCCCCAGTATAGGTTCTCAGTCTGGCTGAGATTTTACACAAATTTAAGGAGTACAGAGCTATTTTTGTTAAGGACTGATTCTGTAACCACTGATACCGCCACGCTGATTTCGCCATCCATTAGAACCAGGTGAAAATTTAATCAGACATTTATTTTGATTGGTTCCAATTTGGATGTTGCTAAACAATTTAACTGCTCCAAATTAGCTATAGGTGGACTTTCCAGGGTGCATAATCTCCTGGAGAGCAGCCTTTGAGATCTCTTACTCAATTCAGGCCTAGTTGGACTCTTGTTGTCTTGAGTCTGCGTACTGGCAGCAACTACAATGGACCGCCTGCCCAGATCCTGCAGAACATTTTAACCATTTGGCCGAGACTTGGCTTTGTTTTAGGGTTTCGCTGATGGCTGACCTAGAGTCCCTCTGTGCAGGATATTTCCTGAGGGAGGCTGTGCAATTGCCTTCACTCAAGTGGTGCTCCTCAATCTCAGTCGGCGTGGCGAAGGTGTCCACTTCCATCAACTGTAACTCATAAGCTCGACTTGTCACATTTTCCAATGATAAAGCCAGTTATTGTGCCTGTTTGAAGTGCAGTTGGGCTTCAGCCAGTAAGAGCATTTGTATGGTTACATCATTAATCCCACATATCAAATGGTCTCTCAAAACCGATTAAGGGTTAAACCAAAGTCACTTGTCCATGCCAGTTGTGTGAATAAAATTCCAATACGGATCCCTTTGGTTCTTGAACTACTAAGTAACACCAATAGCATTTCAGAATTAGAGGAAGCTTGAGGTCGTAATATTCCTTAATTAAATCTGTAAACTCTTGAAAGGTTTTGGTATTTGGTGCCTCAGGGAATGTCAGGCTCCTAATAATTGGAAAAGTTGCAGGTCCACAAGCTATCAGGAGAATTACTCATTGCTTTTCATCTGCCCCAATTCTTCTTTTTTGGGGGGAATATTGTGCATTCGTTCCACATTCTGGGCCCTGTCTTTGACAGCAGAATCAAATGAGTCGAGCTTCCCAAATAGTGGCATGATGCCAGAAATGCTTACCCCAAAGATGACTACTGCTAGTGAATCTTTTAAGGGTCATGTTTCTCTCTTGTCACCACTGAAATAACTCCACGAAGGCCAGTATCCCATCACCAAGACACCCTTTAATTACAGTTAGCTCAGACCCAGCTCCTAGAATGACACTCCTGTTTATAGCTGTCAGCCAGAGCTCCCTGGTTGGACAAAGTTAACAGTCCCAATCAGGGAACTCATATTTTATGAGGTCCACCTGGCTTACCATATTACAATCACTAGCATGCCCTCCATGTTGTGAGAGCTGGTCATTAACCCATTACATGTTTAAATCCTAAAAGAATTTGGAACAAAAAGGTAATAACACATTTGCCAACCTGCCCTAGTCTGGCCTACATGTGACTTCAGACAAACAGCAAATGTGGTTGGCTCTCAGCTGCTCTCTGAAATGGCCCAGTGTTCAATCAAAGGTGACTGTTTCCAGATGGTTACCTGAGCCATGTATCGATTGTCCTAAAGCCAAGCAAATTGGAGAGTGAAACACAAGGCTGCCATGGTGAGAACAGGGGTTTTGATTCATGAACCCTGGCCACAGTAATCAGGTTCCATTGGGATGAACACTGAAATTGTAGCTTCGTGTCACTGTTTGAGGTGGATGACAAAGTTATGCTTCAGGTCATCCCCAAAATTGTCAAGTTTGCTCTGAAGTTGGCTTCAGACTCACCAGAATGTAGTTGGAGAGGTCATACAGTACTGATGATTGAACAAAGAGTTAGGGACTTGGGGTAGGTGCCATAGCTTTAGGGCTGCCATTAGCAGATTGGTTAAATGTCATCTCCAATTTTCTCTGTGCAAGTGGGGAGGCAGGTGGAGATTTGGATGGGCACTGCTGGGCAAAGTATCATGAAATACCATGATCCTGCTGGCTGACTTTGTTCCCATCAGTACACCTCCAAACCTGAACTAGTTATTCTCGCCAACACCCCCCCCCACCACATGCCCTCTCCCCACCCCACCATGACCACACTTTCCCCCAACCACCTCCTTAACCCCATCCCTCCCAACAAGAGCTTGTGTTTTGCGCTCAGCCCATACACCATTATGTATGCGCGTTATTGATCCTTGAAATACAGTGCTCACAGTTGTCCTTCAATCACTGCAAAGTGCCAGAATGTGGATGGCAACTACATGACCAGTTGGAATCAACAACTTCAGGTGGGAATATCAGGAGATCCAGAAAATTATGCAGCTCAGAGGAGGCCGCTTGGTCCATCGTGTCTGTCTGTCTCATTTAAAGGGGCTGTTCACTGAGTTCCACTCCTTTTTCATTGTCATTCAAATGTTTTATTTTCAGTTAAGGATTCAATTCTCTTCCAAAAGTGACGATTGAATTAGTTTCTGCCATGCTTTCAGGCAGTGCATTTCAGATCACCATGTGAAAAGAAAAATTGCCCCCCTCTCTCTTCTAGCTTCAATTATCTGAAATTGGTGGCATTAATTGTAAAGACGGAGAGAAGGTGCAAGTAGATTAGAATGAAAACCACATCAATGGATAAGTAGACTGCGTCAGCTCATGCCTAACTGATCTCTGATGCATTCAGCTCCTTCCTCCCACACAAGTAATGACATATACCCCAATAGATACATATCTCATCCCTAATAAAATACCCAAATTGTCCCCAGCACCAAAAGCAAATCTTCTTGTAAATTACCCCAATCATTTGAATATTTGCCAATACGTCTGCTGATTAGAAAGAAGCAAGAATTAAAGCTGTGGTTTTTATCTTTACCAATAGACGCAGATGACTTCAGTGCCTCCACTGATGAATTCTAACTTACTTATTCCTTCTCCTGTATACTATCATCTCCTACTAACTGTGATGGTTCTTGTGACCAGGATCAACCACTTTACTTTTCAGTATTTTACGCAGCCAACACTTCAAAGCTGATATATTGTACAAGACCTAATTGGGAAAGTGGTTAATCTAGATATTAAGCAAAAACAGTGGTAGTAGCGTCAGAGACATTAGGGACATTTAAGTGACTGCTGGACAAGCACACAGACGGCAGTAAATTGAGGGGTGCGTAGGTTAGATTGATCTTAGAATAAGATACATCCTTGGTCCAACATTGTGGGTTGAAGGGCCTGTACTGTGCTATACTGTTTGATATTCTAAAATGGTCAATTTTATAGAGCCAGCAGGAAAAAAAACAAGGTTGTGGAAGTAATGAATGGCTTTTTCAGAGAGGCACTGAGCCAAATAGCCTGCTTATACATTTCCCAGTGCTACTTCCAGTATTTAGCATCCTGAATGAATATGCACAAAGCATCATAAGAAAAATAATGTTTCATAATGTTCAACAAATGGCACAAGCTTAAAAATAACTGAAAACTTTCAAAGAGGTATCAACAGATGTACAATGACCCTCAAACTGTTAGAAATATGGAGAATGCTAATCAATACCAAAGTGAAAAGACAAGATAGTATCTTGGGCGCCGATAATTCATTAAAAAAAACAATGTGGCAGGACTCTGTATTCAAAATTTTGTCTATATTTTGTATAGGAGGCTGTTTTCCTTTTATCGCCATTTTGCTATAAGATTTGCTGAGCATTAACTTCATCCTTCCCAGAAAACATTACGCAACACCTCCAACTTTTAGGAATAATACACAGGTTCCTGAACACATAAATGAGGGTTTTTTTTGTAAAATTCTAGGGGTCCATTCCTGCGCTTAGCCAATTTTCTGCAAAATCCCTTATCTAGCATGAACATAATTTGGAGATGCCGGTGTTGGACTGGGGTGTACAAAGTTCAAAATCACACAATACCAGTCAACCACCTGATAAAGGACCGACGCTCTGAAAGCTAGTGCTTCCAATTAAACCTATAGGAATATAACCTAGTGTTGTGTGATTTTTATCATGAACATCGTACTCTCCAGAATCAAATATTCCATTGAGACTTTGGCGTCTCATCTGCTGCCTTAAGAAACTAAAGCCATTCCAATATTTTGATGTCCCTAACCTAACTTTCTCCAAGTCTCATTCATCGATGTCAATAAAATGCGGAGCTGGAGAAAGTACAGCAGGTCAAGCAGCATCAGAAGAGCAGGAGAGTTGATGTTTCGGGTAGGACCCTTCATCAGGACTCATCGGTGCACTTTCTAAAACTATGCTGGCTCCTAGTCTAGCAATGTCTCAAGTTTGAAATTACCATGTTTCTGTTGAAATCTCTCCATTAATTCTCTCTTCTCAATCACTATAACATCTTTGAGCCCCAAACTTCATGATGAACACATGCCTCTAAAACTGTTGGCTGACTGCCTTGGTACCTACATATGGAACTTGATGGCAAATTTCACATTTCATAGCAGTTTGGGATCTTTTACTTAGCTAAGGGCATTGTGTGAACACAAGTTGCTGATGTTTCCTTAGAGAAAGTGAAGTTTTTGAAAACAATGCAACCTCTGAAATTATTAGGTTTATTATGTCCGGTTATGGTTTGGTTGGTTCAGCAGAGGTATACAATGACTGGACGGCTGGCTTGTGATATAGAGTGATGTCAACAGCACAGGTTCAATTCCTACACTAGCTGAGGCTACCATGAGGACACTCTTTCTAGACCTCTCCCCTTTCCTGGGGAATGGTGACCCTCAGGTTAAACTATCACAATCATCTCTCTCCAATGAGCGAGCAACCCTTTGGTCTGGCAAGATTATCATGATGTTCACCATTTCTTTTGTGACGTTTATCGAGGGGAGCAGACTCAGTCATTTTGGGACTGAACTCAAACTGAATATGTTGCAAATCATTAGATCATTCAGTGCCAGCATGGAAATATGACATGGAAATATGTGCATCATCATGGAATCCCTACAGTGTGGAAAGAGGCCATTTGCCCCAACAAGTCCACACCGACCCTCCAAACAGTATCCCACCCAGACCCATTCCCCTACCCATAACTCTACATTTCCCATGACTAATGCTTGATGAACAAATGAACATATAAAACATGAGCTGAGGTTTCATTGGAACATCGTAGCAGGCTCATGACAGGAATGTTAGCCCAATAGCATGGTGGTTTATTGAAACGACAGTGATCGTTGACACTAGAACTTTGAAGCAACTGCACCTGTGCCCTCACTTGACAAGGTGCATACAGGCAGCTCCGAACCCTGGATGTTGTTGTGAGATATGCAAAGTCTGCATTGCCCACGAGCACAGAACAGCGTGACGTTGAAAGAGGAACTGACAGAGCTGGGGGGAGAGATCGGCCCAGACAGGGGTAGAAAACGGATGGGGGTTGGTTGGTTGGTGATGGTGAGTAAGAACGAGCTGGACGGGTGTGAGAGAGAATGGACAGGGTTTGTTCTACCAATCTCATCCAAACCACCTCCTGCAAACCCAATCATTCCTCTTAACCTCTTCTCTTATGACACCCAACCCCAACCCCCACAACAGACCTGACCACCACCCCCCATCTCCAACTGGACTGCTCTGTCTAACTCTTATCCCAACCATATCTCTTTCCCCAACCAGCCCAATGTCTTTACCCCAGCCAATTACATCCTTCCTTAAACTGTTCCCTGTTCATGACCCAAACTGTTAATATGCATGCATGTGTTCACAGTGAATAGTGAGCATGTTCTGCAGTATGGGCGAACGCAGCCTTATTGAAGGGACAGGTAACTGAGAGGTCGACATCATTTCTACGGGCAGAACGGAGGTGGCCCACAAAGAGGTCACTCAGTCTACGTTTGGTCTCACCAGTATAAAGGAGACAACATTGTGAGCCACTAGACTAGATTGACAAAGGAGCAACACTCAGAAAGCTTATGGAGTCATAGAGATGTACAGCATGGAAACAGAACTTTGCCGACCAGATATCCCAACCCAATCTAGTCCCACCTGCCAGCACACGGCCCATATCCCTCCAAACCCTTCCTATTCATATACCCATCCAAATGCCTCTTAAATGTTGCAATTGTACCAGCCTCTACTACTTCCTCTGGCAGCTCATTCTATACACGTACTACCCTCTGTGTGAAAAAGTTGCCCCTTAGGTCTCTTTTATATCTTTCTCCTCTCACCCTAAACCTATGCCCAATAGTTCTGGACTCCCCAGACCCAGGGAAAAAGACTTTGTCTATTTATCCTATCCATGCCCCTCATAATTTTGTAAACTACTGTAAGGTCCCCCCTCAGCTTCTGATGCTCCAGGGAAAACAGCCCCAGCCTGTTCAACCTCTCCCTGTAGCTCAAATCTTCCAACCCTGGCAACATCCTTGTAAATCTTTTCTGAACCCTTTCAAGTTTCACAAAATCTTTCTCATAGGAAGACCAGAATTGCATGCAATATTCCAACAGCGGCCTAACCAATGTCCTGTACAGCCAC
Organism: Chiloscyllium punctatum; assembly: GCF_047496795.1. Taxonomy (NCBI): domain Eukaryota; kingdom Metazoa; phylum Chordata; class Chondrichthyes; order Orectolobiformes; family Hemiscylliidae; genus Chiloscyllium; species Chiloscyllium punctatum. The sequence continues at coordinate 11,319,130 of NC_092754.1, forward strand.
AACATGACCTCCCAACTCCTGTACTCAATACGCTGACCAATAAACAAAAGCATACCAAACACATTCTTAATGGGTGGCACGGTGGCTCAGTGGTTAGCACTGCTGCCTCACAGCACCAGGGACCCAGGTTCAATTCCAGTCTCAGGCAATTGTCTGTGTGGAGTTTGCACATTCTTCCCATGTCTGCATGGGTTTTCTCCGGGTGCTCCAATTTCCTCCCACAGTACAAAGATGTGTTAGGTGAATTGGCCATTCTAAATTGCCCTAACATTAAGTGCTTTAGTCAGAGGGAAATGGGTCTGGATGGGTTTCTCTTTGAAGGGTTGGTGTGGACTTGTTGGGCCGAAGGGCCTGTTTCCACACTGTAGGGAATCTAATCTTCACTATCCTATCTACCTGTGACTCCACTTTGAAGGAGTATGAACCTGCACTCCAAGGTCTCTTTGTTCAGCAACACTCCCTAGGATCTTACCATTAAGTGTATAAGTCCTGCTAAGATTTGCTTTTCCAAAATGCAGCACCTTGCATTTATCTGAATTAAACTCCATCTGCCACTTCTCGGACCATTGGCCCATGTGGTCAAGATCCTGTTGTAATCTGAGGTAACCCTCTTTGCTGTCCACTACACCTCCAATTTTGGTATCATCTGCAAACTTACTAACTGTACCTCTTATGCTCGCATCCAAATCATTTATGAAAATGACAAAAAGTAGAAGACACAGCACTGATCCTTGTGGCACTCCACTGGTCACAGGCCTACAGTCTGAAAAACTACCGTCCACCACCACTCTCTGTCTTCTACCTTTGAGCCACTTCTGTATCCAAATGGCTAGTTCTCCCTGTATTCTGTGAGATCTAACCTTGCTAACCATGGGGAACCTTGTCGAACGCCTTAATGAAATCCATATAGATCACATCTACTGCTCTGCCCTCATCAATCCTCTTTGTTACTTCCTCAAAAAACTCAATCAAGTTTGTGAGACATGATTTCCCACGCACAAAGCCATGCTGACTATCCCTAAGCAGTCCTTGCCTTTCCAAATACACGTACATCCTGTCCCTCAGGATTACCTCTAACAACTTGCCCACCACCGACATCAGGCTCACTGGTCTATAGTTCCCTGGTTTGTCCTTACCGCCCTTTTTAAACAGTGGCACCGCGTTAGCCAACCTCCAGTCTTCTGGAACCTCACCTGTGACTATTGATGATACAAATATCTCAGCAAGAGGCCCAGCAATCACTTCTCTAGCTTCCCATAGAGTTCAAGGGTCCTGATCAGGTCCTGGGGATTTATCCATCTTTATGCATTTCAAGACATCCAGCACTTCCTCCTCTGTAATATGGATATTTTGCAAGGTGTCACCATCTATTTCGCTAATTTCTACATCTTCCATATCCTTTTCCACAGTAAATACTGATGCAAAATACTTGTTTAGTATCTCCCCATTTTCTGCCGCTCCGCACAAGGGCCGCCTTGCTGATCTTTGAGGGGCCCTACTTTCTCCCTAGTTACCCTTTTGTCCTTAACATATTTGTAAAAACACTTTGGATTCTCCTTAATTCTATTTGCCAAAGCTATCTCATGCCCCCGTTTTGGCCTCCTGATTTCCCTCTTAAGAATACTCCTACTTCCTTTATACTCTTCTATCCTGTCTATACCTTACATATGCTTCCTTCGTTTTCTTCCCAAACCCTCAATTTCTTTAGTCATCCAGCATTCCCTATACCTACCAACCTTTCTTTCACCCTAACAGGAATATACTTTCTCTGGATTCTCGTTATCTCATTTCTGAAGGCTTCCCATTTTCCAACCGTACCTTTACCTGCAAACATCTATCCCCAATCAGGTTTCGAAAGTTCTTGCCTAATACTGTCAAAATTGGCCTTTCTCTAATTTAGATTTTCAACTTTTAGATCTGGTCTATCTCTTTCCATCACTATCTTAAATCTAATAGCATTATGGCCCCAAAGTGCTCTCCCACTGACACCTCAGTCACCTGCCCTGCCTTATTTCCCAAGAGTTGGTCAAGTTTTGCACCTGCTCTAGTAGGTACATTCACATACCGAATCAGAAAATTTTCTTATACACACATAACAAATTCCTCTCCATCTAAACCCTTAACACTGTGGCAGTCCCAGTCTATGTTTGGAAAGTTAAAATCCCCTACCATAATCACCCTATTATTCTTCCAGATAGCTGAGATCTCCTTACAAATTTGTTTTTCAATTTCCCTCTGACTATTAGGAGTTCTATAATACAATCCCAATAAGGTGATCATCCCTTTCTTATTTCTCAGTTCCACCCAAATAACTTCCTCCCTCAGCACAGCTGTAATGCTATCCCTTATCAAAAATGCCACTCCCCCTTCTCTCTTGCCTCCCTTTCTATCCTTCCTGTAGCATTTACATCCTGGAACATTAAGCTGCCAGTCCTGCCCATCCCTGAGCCATGTTTCTGTAATTGCTATGATATCCCAGTCCCATATTCCTAACCATGCCATGAGTTCATCTGCCTTCCCTGTTAGGCCCCTTGCATTGAAATAAATGCAGTTTAATTTATTCGTCCCACCTTGTCCCTGCCTGCCCTGACTGTTTGACTCACTTCTGTTCTCAACTGTACCAGTCTCAGATTGATCTCTTTCCTCACTATCTCCCTGGGTCCCAACCCCCACCTTATAATTTAAATCTTCCCAAGCAGTTCGAGCAAATTTCCCTGCCAGTATATTAGTCCCCGTCCAATTTAGGTGCAATCCGTCCTTCTTGTACAGGTCACTTCTACCCCGAAAGAGATTCCAATGATCCAAAAATGTGAATCCTTCTCCCATACACCAGCTCCTCAGCCATGCATTCATCTGCTCTCTCCTCCTATTCCTGCCCTCACTAGCTCGTAGCCCTGGGAGTAATCCAGATATTACTACCCTCGAGGACCTCCTTTTTAAATTCCTGCCTAATTCTCTGTAATCTCCCTTCAGACTCTCAACCTTTTCCCTTCCTATGTCATTGGTTTCAATGTGGACAATGACCTCTTGCTGGGCCCTCTCACCCATGAGAACATGCTGCACTCTCTCTGAGAGATCCTTGATCCTGGCACCTGGGAATCAATGCACCATTCTGATTGTTTGCTGCTGGCCACGGAAATGTCTGTCTGTACCTCGGACTAGAGAATTCCCTCACACAATTGATCTCTTGGAACCCGACGTACCCCTCGTTGCATTAGAGCCAGTCTCAATACCAGAAACTTGGCTGTTCGTACTGTGTTCCCCTGAGAATCCATCCCCCCCTACATTTTCCAAAACAACATACTATATTTTCAAATAAACCTATTGGACTCCAACATTTGTCATGGGATTTTTAACTTGATTGAAAGATGTACAAGTAAAATTAATTCTGTTTGTCTTTCTATGGATGTTCCAAACATGCTGAATTTCTCCTGTGCATTCTGTTTTGTTCACTTTCCATGCTTTTTATTTTCCCCGGAGAATCACTGAATATGAATGAGAAGTTAGGGGTAAGAAATCACACTCAATAAATACTGTTGATGGAAAAATTATTAAGATTCACAAAGAGTTTCAGAGAGAGGGAGACTGTAGGTGATGGTGGGTGAGTTGGGGAGCTGAATTCCTACGATGGGTAAGAGCCCTGGTTTGGCTGAAAATTGAGATAGTGGGCGAGAATGGTGTCCATGTCACTAATGTAGATTGTACCATCACACTTGCTGGTGCTGTTTTAAGACACAGACAAAGGGAATGTTGATGATATTTTGTTTGGAGAACTCTGGATACCCAAATGGTGTGATTTGTTCTGACCTCTTGTGCTCAAACATTAAATGGCCGCAGGAAGGAGAACTCATTTTGTCAACATTCTATCATCTGACTACTCCATGTATAGCTTCTCTTTCCTTATTTATTGATGTCTCCAAAATTGCTCAAGTGACTTGAAGATACAAGCTGCCAATTAAAAGCAATTTGCAAACAAACCATGCTGTACTCATTGAATTGCTAGCAAAATTGCAAGCAAGCTACTTGAGTCCTCCAAAGACAATCCCACCCAGACCCACCCTGTCCCTGTATCCCTGCATTTCCCAAGACTAAATCACCTGAGTGCACATCTTCAGACTGTGAGAGGAAACCAGACTACCCGGAGGAATCAGGGAGAATATGAAACCTCTACATGGACTATCACTCAAGGATGGAATCAAACCTGGGTCCCTGGTGCTGTGAGGCAGCAGTATTTACCATTGAGTCATTGTTCTACCTCAACTGCACCATAGGTTGGAATATCCTGAAGTTAAGCTTTGATTTTTAATGCACACCAAGCTGATTTGTTATGTTCCTTTGCTTAAAAACTTGAGGTCATCTAAAACTCACTGCTCCTATCCCTAATTAAGGATTCCCAATTAAGGAACATCTTGATCCTAAAATTCACACTCCAGTTTCCAATCCCACCATTACCTAGGCTTTCCCTGTCTGTGTAATCTCCTCCGTCCTCACCACCCATTGAGAACATTGCACTCCTCTAACTCTATCCTCCTGATGATTCCTGATTTTCATCATTCCACTAATGGCATTCAAGACCCTAAGCTCTGGAATTCTCCTCCTAAAGTTCTGGGCCTTGTGCCCTCCTTTTAGCTATGTAAATACAAGTTGTTGTTGCTGAGTCACTAATATTAGTCATCAAAATCCACCTGCACAATTAGTCATCAATCAAATGTACATTAACTCTGTCTTCTTTCCACAGATGCTGCCAGACCTGCTGAGTCTCTCCAGCAATTTCTATCCTTGTTTTCGATTTTCAGCATCTGCAGTTTTTGGTTTTTTAATTAAATCAATTACAATCATTCTTGGTTCTGCTGCTTTTAGAATATTGTGTAAGTTTCTGGTTGCCCTTCTGTAGGAAGGATGTTGTTAAATTTGAGACGGTGCAGAAAAGGTGGTGCCAAGCCTGGAAGGTTTGAGTTGTAGGGAGAGACTGAATAGGCTGGTGCTTTTTTCCCCCTCAGGGTGACCTTAGGGAGGTTTATAAAATCATGAGGGGCATGGATAGGGTGAATAGCCAAGGACTTTTTTTTCCCAGGGGAGGGGAGTCCAAAACTAAAGGATATTGGTTTAAGGTGAGAGGGGAAATATTTATATAGGACCTTAGGGGTAATTTTTTCATGCAGAGGGCAGTGCTTGAATGGAATGAGCTGCCAGAAGAAAGGGTGGAGGCTGGTACAATTGCAAAATTTAAAAAGCATCTGGATGGGTCCATGAATAGCCAGGGTTTAGAGGGAAATGGGTTAAATCCTGGCAAATGGGATGATGTTAGCTAGTCAGCGTAGATAATTTGGACCGAAGGGTCTGTTTCTGTGCTATTTGACTGTGTGATGCTATGGAAGACATTTTACATCGATACATGTGATGTGACATCTACCTGCTTTTCATTGCCAGATGCCTCAGCCACTATTTGCCAGATTTAGCATACCTCCCTCTCTCTTTGCTATTTTTGTATGTCCAATTCACAACTATCTGCATCTATTTCTCGTTTCTGGAATTAGCGCCTGTCTTTTTCCTTTGCCCCCCCCCCCCCCATAAACTGATAGGTAGTGAGTGTGACTCAGATTTACCCACCTTTTTGAGTAAGAGCTGTGACCATCACACTGCCCCATTGGTGAGATTGCTCACTGGATTGGGTGCCAATCAGTTAATTAAGAGCTCAGAGGAAAGTGACGGCAACTGTCTCACCCTATCAGGCACTTCGGTACTGGGAACATGGGTCATTGGAAACTGCTGACCAATCAGGGGCTGACAGTTGCAATGAGGTAAGATTTTCTCACTCTCTTGAAACAGGGCTAATGGAAAGAAGGGGGTCAGAGGAATGGGTGGGGGGCTGGCTTCTTTCAGACGTTGTCCTATTGCTCCCATCTGTCCCTCTGATTGTCCCCATACTGGGTCAATTGGAAATGCCTCCTTAATTTGCCATGGTCTCCCAATTAAGAAATTCACCACTTTTCTAGTTTTGTGAGAAAGGCAAGAGATCAGCAAGGTGATGAATTAAGGCCCTTCAGGCTCATAATTACTGGTGAGTTGAGAAATTTGCCTACAGAACCTCTCACCCAACATTTAATGCACAATTGACAGGTCAGTCTCCAGGGCCAACCTGCCCCATTACACCCCTTTGCCAACCCTCTCACCATCTCCATGGAGAATAAAATTCTGCCCACATCCCCTCTCCATTCCCAAATCATGTTATACTCGTTCTGTCTGCAACCCGTCATTTTGCCCCTCATTGCCTTTGGCTCTGTAGTTGTTTAAAAGCTGTTAACATCTTCCAGTGCTGATGGAGGGTACATTATTAACATGAAATCCCAACTGTATTTCTGTCTCCATGGATACTAACCGAATGCTTCCTGCATTTTCTGCTTTTGCTTCCGACAACTGTTCCCCTGCAGTTATGCATCAAGCTCCTCGTGCAGCAGTTAAATGACTCAAGCTCAGCTGCTTTTGCAAAGAGTGTGTTCCTCACGTAGCTTCAAAAACATTGCTTTCATAACCGACACCAGCTTTTTTTGTGGCTGAGTCTTTGTCACATACAATATGTCCTACCTGCATGAGTTTGATCTCTGAGCTGGTTTCAAATGGTTCAGGGTTATCACTATGAAACTTAAGTACAGTCCTTTCTGCTATAACACGTTTTTGTGTGACCTCGTGCTGTAGAAAATCGCGCAATAAAAATAACAGGGCTTATGGAAGAAAAAATAGGGTTGGGGCAGACCACCAAATATTACTCAAAATCGAAACAAATATCGTAGTTAGGCTTACACAAAGGATATCCCAGTTTCAATAAATGGTGTGAACATTGTATTCCTGCACACACTGCAATGCTTAAAGTGTTGGGGATGGAATAGCGTAATAGCTAACACAAGTTTGCGAAAGTTTGTGTTTCACAAACAGCATTCACCCATTCATCAATCGCATTACAACCAATTCAGGTGGACGAAACACACATAATAGCAAAGAGGTCTGAAATGTAATCCAATCAGACAGCATAGAAAGAGATCATTGAGCCCAGTACACCTATTCTAGCTTTTTGAAAGAGGTATCCGACGTGCCCTACTTCACACCTCTTTCCCCGAAGCCCAATCTCATTTCTTCAAACGATCTATCTAATTCCCTCTCTGCAAGTTACAATTAAAGCTTCATTTCTCATGTCGGACTTTACCAGTCACATTACTATTAACTTTTAAAAATATTTTCAAGTTACCCCTCTGACTCTTTTGGCATTTATGATGAGCGCGTCACAAAATCAGAAATTGCCAGAGAAACTCAAGAGGTCTGGCAGCATGTGTGGGGAGAAAACAAAGTTAATGTTTTGAGTCCAGTGACCCTTCATTTATGCTGAGGTTCTCCAGCAATTTCTGTCTTTGTTTCAGAATTGATTTCCAACTCTCACAGAATTGTAGAATGAGGCAGAAGGTGGATACTGCAGATGCTGAAGATTAGAGTCAAGGTTAGAGTGGTGCTGGAAAAGCACAGCAGGTCAGGCAGCATCTGAGGAGCAGGAAAATCGATATTTCATCAGGAATGAGGGGTGATGAAGGGCTTTTGTCTGAAACGTCGATTTTTCAGCACCACTCTAATCTCAGCTCAGAATGACAGTATTCATTCCATAATGTCCATGCTGGAATTTTGAAAGAGTTATCAATCCCATTTCCTATCTCTTTGGCCTAGGATCCAGCAAATTCTTCTTATTCTTCTTGCATGCTAGTGGACTTCCTCCCTATTGACACCATCAAACCCTTCAAAGTTGGGAAGGAAGACATTAAAGAAGACACCCATGATCAATTTTGATTTACAAGGATTCTCCTTTTTTTGCGGCTTTATTCCACAATGAGCGGCTTAAAATGTTTCTACTTTATATTGAGAGTGGCCACACTTATCATGATCTCAGTTGAATGTCTTTCACCAGTATTTCTCTGCATGAGATCCTGAGCATCTCATAGAGAGACAGACACTCACTGATGGAGTGCTACACAGGGCTCATCAGAGATGCCTCTGACAGAAACTGGTTACACATATCTTTTATGTCCCAGAAGTACATCCCAACTAAGCAGCAATGGAATGGCCATACCAGATGGGAAAATACAACTGAGAAGGCCAAAGAAGTCCTAACAAAGTACATTTATAAAGGGGATCTTCAAGAATGGGACACCATCAGGGCTAGAGCAAAAGCAATTGTGAGGGACCAAGAGAGGTGGCAGAGCCTTGTTGCCCATTGTCCTACACAGGCTTGGAGGAACTAAGTCAAAATTAAGTCCCATAGCTAAATTGCAGGGTCAATCAACTCTTAAGCAAAGAGATTGACACAGCAGATGACAGAAGCTAGCTAGAACAAAATCCAAAATTAAACAAATTTGTTGTTTTGGAGATCTAAAGATCTGAAACAGAAATTGCTGGAGAAATTCAACAGGTTTGGCAGCATCTGTGAAGAGGACATTTCAAGTCCATTGATCCTTCATTAGATGACTTAAACATTAACTCTGTCTCTTTCTACTAAGTTCTGCCAGAATAAAATCCATCCTCATCAAATAACCTTCCATGTCTTTATCACCCAACTCATGTTAGTTATTTAATTGACTCCCAGGTATTTGAATCTTTACTTCATCCAATATGTCCTTTCTTAAGTGAAGAATTTCTGACTGCGAGGTTATCACTGTGTGGAGTTTGCAAGTTCTCCCCATGTCTGAATGGATTTCCTCCAGATGCCCCAGTTTCCTCCCACAGTCCAAACATGTTCAGGCCAGGTGCATTAGTTATGCAGGGTTACAGGGATAGGGTAAGGGGCCTGGGCTGGGTGGGATGCTGTTCAGAGGGTCGCTATTGACTCAATGGTTCGAATGGCCTACTTCCACACTGTAGGGATTCAATGATTCTATTTCTGCCCTTTCACAACAAGACCTTCCACCCCTCCTTGCATTGATAGTGAAATGGGAAATAAATCTCCAACCTCCTCACCATCTGAATGTTGTGCATTATTAATTTTATTACACTGCTTGTGTTCCTAACCTTTCAGGAAAAGAGAAGTTACTCAGAACATAACCTATAGTGATTCTGCCTCCCAACAGTTGAGCAGTTGGGCAACATTCAGTGTTTGCACACATTGAACCATTGTATGCCTAAGAAACTGTTACTGAAGGAAAGTTATCAAACCCTTTGATGCAGGAAAATCAGGGTGCGTGTAGAGGGAAGGTGAAAGTAATAAAGTCGATCAACTTGCACCACTGTTTCATTTTAAGAGGTGCTTCCTTAGTGAGATTTTTTTGTGGCTGTTTAAGAAGCTCAGAAAAGAGAAGAGAGCTGTAGATCTGTGGCTTCATTACCACTGATGTCAGTATAGGGGTGGACCTGGTGATCCGACCGTCATACAGCCATTGACGTAGTATGCTTTTATTTTGAGAAACCAAACAGCCCTTTTGTGTGGTATGCATCACCAGGGTTGTGATTTCACAAATAGCCATTAGCAATTTGGGCAAGTTTGGAATCATCCAAGAGCGGGACATCTTTGCCTCTCTAATTCCTCCCATCAACTTGTGAAGCTCACACTACGTGATAGACCCATTTGCAATGCAATTCAGGGCCCTTCAAAAGCCCCCATTCCTGTCATTTTGTTCAGGTTGTAACTTCACCTGTCCAAACTCAGGTCATCAACATACAAATTTTGTTGTTCCTACAATGGTGCAATACTGATGGAATTGTCATTGTCAGTGACACCAGTATTTCAATGTGGCAACAAATTCATTTTTTTATCTGATTGAAGTTTGTATCATTTGAAGAGAAAAGAGGCAGAAGCAACAATTTTAGAACAGAGGGACCTAGGGGTTCAAGTACATAATTCTTTGAAGTTTACATCACATATAGACAGGGTGGTTAAGAAGGTATTTAGCCCGCTTGCCTTCATTGCTCAGTCCTTTGTGTATAAGAGTTCGCAAATCATGTTGAGATTAAACAGAACATTCATGAGGGCTCTTCTACAGTATTGTGCCAGTTCTGGTCACCCAATTATAGGAAGGATATTATTAAACTAGAGAGGGTTCAGAAGAGATTTATGAGGACGTTGCCAGTTCTATAAGGTTTCAGTTATAAAGAAAGGCTGTATAGACCGGGACTTTTTTCACTGGAGCGTAGGAAGTTGAGAGGTGACCTTGGAGAGGTTTATAAAATCATGAAGGGTGTAAATAGGGTTAATGGTAGGTCTATTTTCCTGAGAAAGGGGGATTTCAAGACTGGGGGCATATTTTTAAGGTGAGAGGAGAAAGATTTTAAAAAGACACGAGGAGCAAATTCTTTACACAAAGGTTGGTTCGTGTGTGGAATGAACTTCCAGAGGAAGTGGTGGATATGGACACCATTACAACATTTAAATGCCACTTAAGTAAGTGTGTGAATAGGAAAGGTTTGGAGAGATATTGGACTAGCTTAGCTTGGGATTAAAGTCAGCATGGACCAATTGGTCAGGTTGGACCAAAAGGTCTGTTTCCATGCTGTATGACTCTATGACTCTGTCAGAAGCTCCACTAAAACGGATGAATTTACTCTTTTGGGAATAATTCAGGTGCTTGGGTCACTTCTTCTGAACTGGATAGCCAATAAGAGCCCTGCATCATTTCTTTAGAAAAGGCCTGCGAGATTAAATGCCGATGGAGCATTTAAATGGGAAGTCACCAGGATGAAGAATCCTGAGGACAGAAACCCTGCTTTGGGCCTACACATCCTTGCAGACAGTGCAACCAGGGGCGGGGTGGTAATGGCTGGCAAAGCACCCACCAGAGGTCTACAATCTCACTGACACTGAGCCTCTGAGGAATCCATTGCTGGAAACTACCAATGGTCTCCAGGTGGCGCTGTCTTCAACGACGAGCTACTGGACTCTGATTGACTGACAGCTTCTGAGGGGGGGGAGCATTTCTACACCAGGGGTTCTTAAATGCCTCACGGTATTTCCTAAAAGGTAGCAATACAGAGCTCTCAGCAGCTCTCCAGAGGAAGATGCCAGTTCCTGGCTTAATATTCCATTCATATTTAACATTTAAATTGCTGATGATAACTACCATATGGTATTTAAGCACTTTCCAGAGATAATAATGATTAAAACAAACTGTTCCTTTGGCATTGGATTCAAAACCCATCCAGTTCTGAGAAAGTATACACAAATTTGTGCAATTGTCAGACTAAAGGAATAATTAGCCTAGGATGATTCACCTTGAATGATTCACCTTGAATACTTGCCTATCATAAACAAGATATTGTGTAACTTTAAACTGAACATGTCAAAGTGTTGCTGAACTTGCCTTTGGGGTAAATTCGTAGAAATTACTCTCAGAAATGAAGTGCAGATAAATCAATTGAAGTTTTTGCAAGATTGCCTAGATCTGTGGAAAGATCAGGCTGTTTGGACAAATTACCTTGTTTTCTTCCAAACCACCTTCTCCTTTGTGGAAGTTTGAGATTAACCTCCAACAGCACCAGATGCTTCAAGGCCAATTTTTAACTTTAAAGCGAGCGGGGTAGTTAATGATTAGCCATATATGCTGAGGGCTATGGGGCAAAAACTGGAGTGACATAAAAGCCTGCAAAACCCAAGACTGAGACCAGACCAGATGTCAGAGCTTGCTGGTTCAGGTGGGGTCAGGGGTCATTTCAGACCACAAAAAAGGACAGGCATGCAATGCTCCTAACAAGGCAGTAGCCACTGACATAATGCAACACTGAGCCAAGCAATTTGGTAAGACATTTTATCAATTTGACAGTCATTCAAATTCATCATTTAAAAAAGTCTGAATTTTTGGACATCGTCGGTTTTTGGAGAGCCGGATTTGAGACACCTTTACAAACCATGCCAGAATGAACTGTTACTTTTGTGAGAGACAAATCCTTATCACCGGAAATGTCTGTGTATCATATGATCAGGAAACAGCTTCATTGTTGAGGTTTTGGTTCTTCCTCAACACAGCTCGCTCTCAAACTTCCATGAGCTTAAACCCTACCCCCACTCTGTGCCCCCGGCCTTCCCTATGCCTATCCAATCTGTTTACTGATGTAATGCTACATCACTGCAAGAGTCTACACAGAAAATGAAATGGATACATTCTCTCAGATGACTGCATGGAAACACACCCAATATTTTTCCAACTTTTTTGCAAAATGGACTGTTGATTCACTCAAGGATCCCAAAAACACGATCAGAGACAACACAAACCCTGGCTCCTGGGAGGCAACACACCAACCGTGAGTCTCTCTCATTCCCACAGAACTTCCTATCTGTCTCCCTAACTATGGAGTCCCCAGTGACTATTGCTCTGCTCCACTTCTCCAATCCCCTCTGAGCAACAGGGGCAGACTCTGCGCCAGAGACTTGTGCCCCATTGCTTACCCCTGGTAAGTCGTCACCCCAACAGTATCCAAAGTGGTATACTTGTTATTGAGAGGAACCACCACAGGAGACCCCTGCACCACCTACCAGTTCCCTTTCCTACCCCTGACGGTAACCCTTCTTCATGTGGCTGTGGAGTAACTACCTCCCTGTAATTCCTCTCAATAGCCTCCTCCACCCCACCGAATGATCTGAAATTCAGCTCCAACTCCAGCAACTAAATTTAAAAGTAAATAACAAAAATAAGAAATACAATTAAACTTAATTGTCTAAATTAAGAATTAACACGGAAAGGAATTTAACAGTGCACCAATGAGGGAAACAGCTTTTTAATTATGGCTTTACTTCCATGACTTGTAGCAAAGAGTGATACACTGATTTAATTTGGCTTAAAGTCCAGCACATGTTGTACCTTTCTGTGGTGTTTGTGTTTTGTCACTGTAGGGAAATTTTACCATTAACCAACACAGATGACAAATATAACATTCAAACTGAGCATTGTGCCAACTCTTGTGGAATAATGTTTGGTTTATTGTCGTCCCAAAATTAGAAAGAATTAAAATATCACATTATTGCCATTGAATATTTGTTTGTTGCGAAGCAAACATTGATGACATAGTTTCCCTCAAGGAGAAAAAAGATTCATCCCTTTGCTACAAAACCATATCTCAATTGAAGCGAGTCTCTTTGCAGAGTGAAAGTATGGTAGTTCTGTACCAGTTTTCATATTCTTCCTTCAGACAGTTGTCATCAGTGTTGTAAATACATACAAAGTGTTTATTTGTTATTGACAGGATGTTAGTGTCACTGGTGGGGGCAGCATTAATTATCCATCGCTAGCTGCCCATGGGAAAGTGGTGATGAGCCACTGCAGTCCGGGGTGGTGGGGAGGAAGTGGGATGGCAGATATAACCACAGTGTTGCTAGGGAGTCCATTCCCAAATGTTGACAAAACAACATAGGAGCAACAGCAATACAGTTCAAAATCGGAATATTGGGTGCAAGTTGAAAGGGGTCTTGACAGCCTCATTAGATTAGATTAGATTACTTACAATGTGGAAACAGGCCCTTCGGCCCAACAAGTCCACACCGCCCCGCCGAAGCGCAACCCACCCATACCCTTACATCTACCCCTTACCTAACACTACGGGCAATTCAGCATGGCCAATTCACCTGACCTTCACATCTTTGGAGTGTGGGAGGAAACCGGAGCACCCGGAGGAAACCCACGCAGACACGGGGAAAATGTGCAAACTCCACACAGAGAGTCACCTGAGGCGGGAATTGAACCCGGGTCTCTGGCACTGTGAGGCAGCAGTGCTAACCACTGTGCCACCGGGTAAGTTGTTTTTGAAACTGAGAGTAAGAGTGGCTATGAAACCTTTCCAGTGGTAAACTCACATTTGCACTCTTGTGCAAGATATAAAGGGCCACAGCATCTTAAAAGGACAGTATGACAATTATGAGCTAGACTGCTATTAAGCCTGTTGCAAAATGGAAATGTCCCATCGACAGGAATTGTAAGAGCTTGCAAAGTTCACTGCTGAGGGTGTGCAACTGCTCTACCCTGACTTGAGGTGGACAAGGACGTACATTTTGAATGTAAATTCCCTCGCAGCTACATGATGACTACAAGAGGCATTTATAAAGCACAGCAAATAATCCACAAGTGCTACATCAAGCTGTAGAATGAACAGACACTCAGGTAATAAAAGATACAGTAGGAGAGGGATCAAACTTTGATCAAAAAGGTGAGTTTTAAAGACAGTGCTCACAACTGAAAGAGAGAAAGAGAGACAAAGAAAGAGAATAGTTTAGGAGATCCAGGCAGAGGGAACTAGGCAGTTGAGAGAAAAACAGAGATGTACTATGCCAAGCATAGCATCAATGAGTGCTGGCAAAATTGATGTCAATGATAATCAGGGGAAAAGATCTTCATTGGTCGGAACAATACTTAGCACAAAGGAAGATGGTTGCAGTCACTGGATACCATTGCCTCAGTCCAATACACCTCCTTGCAGTCGTGTCCTCAACCCAACCACCTCTAGCTGCTTCAGCAGTGACTGTTCTCTCCATTATAAAGTTAAAAGTGGGATTTCTGTTGATGATTACACAATGTGTAGTATCATTCTCAACGCCTTTAGATACTGTGACTGTGCGTATCTAAATGTGGCAAAAGTTGGACAACATTCAGGTTTGGGCTAATAAACGGCAAAGCACATTTGTGCCACACGTGTGTCAGGCAATGACCACTTTCAACACGACAAGATTTAACCATTGCCCCTTGACATTCAATGGCAAGACCATTTCTGAAACTCCCACTGTCACAATTCTGGGGTTTTCCATTGACTAGAAGCTGAACTGTCCTGTGGCTACAGGTGCAGGTCAAAGGCTAGATTTTCTGAGATACGTAACTCATCTTCTCACTCCTTAAAGCTTGTCAATCATCTACAAGGCACAAGTCAGGATTGTGATGGAATAATCTTCACTTTCCTGAATGAGCACAGTTCCAAAACCTCTCAAGAAGCTCAACACCACAGGAAAAGCAGTCTGCTTCATCACTGAATCCCTACAATGTGGAAGCAGGCCATTGGCACATCAAGTCCACACTGACCCTCCAAAGAGCATCCCACCCAGATCCAATCCCCCCTACCCTATCCCTGTCACCCTGCATTTTCTTTGGTTAATCCACCTAGCCTGCACATCCCTCGGCATTTTGGGGCAATTTATCCTGGCCAATCCATCTAACTAGCACATCTTTGGACTGTGGGGGGAAACCAGACCACCCAGAGGAATCCAATGCAGACACAGGGAAAATGTGCAAACTCCACACAGACAGAATCGAACCCAGGTCTCTGGTGCTGAGAGGCAGCAGTGCTAACCACTGAATCCCTGTGTCACCCATTGATTAGCACATGCATCAACCTAGACCTGCATTCTCTTCACCACGAACACAGAATGGCAGTCAGTGTCTATGCCATTTACAAAATGCACGGCAGAAACTCATCAAGGCTCCTTCAACAGTATCTCCTCAACCAAGGGACAAGGGCAGCAGACATATGCTGCAAGTTCCCATCCTAGCCACACATTATCCTGACTTTGAATTATATCACTGTTCCTTCAATGTTGCTGGATCAAAATCCCAGAACTCCCTTTCTAGCTCTGAGGGTGTCCTTGAACCAAAGCAGTAGTCCAGGTTAGCAGCTCACCACCTCCTGGTCAGGGACAACGAGGAATGGACAGCAAATGCCAGCAACACCTACATCCCATGAAACAATTTTTAAAAGACACTTAAAAATAAATGGAAAGCCTGTTTCCTGTAAAGGTTGTCGGGAAATGGTTGGGTTTTTTATTGTGGTTTTGTTGGTTCTCAATTACTCTGCTTCACGAGTTAGCTGTCTTGAGTGTAAAAAAAAATACCAGAAATGGTCATATCATTAACTATTAATGTTGGTTCTGGCCTTTATAAATGTTCTCTCAACTCATTTCCTTTTCTGTGAATAAGGACGGCAATAAACATTTCTAATTAATAGGATTGCAGCCATGTAGTGGAAACTCATCCACCCCTAACTCAGGCCAAGTAGAGGTCACCAACAACTGCAATTAATCTCAGCCATATTATGATAACAGTCTTTTTAGCAAAATACATTTTCTTTTCGAAATGTGTATTTGCTGATTGGGGGTGGAAACTACCTGTTCAACTATGGAGTTTAGATTCAGGTTTAGTCTTGAGAGATGAGATGAAGAACCATTTTTCCGCAGTGTTCATAAGTAAAATAGGCTTACACATAGACTTGTCCGTTCTTATTTTTCCCTCAATGACATCCTCCAGCCCCACAACCCTCCAAATTCTCTGGTGTGCGACAGTTTTTGGTTTATCCACAATTTTCAGCTCTGCATCTTCAGCTTTCTAGTTTTTGGGCAATGGAAGCGCCTCCTCAAACCTCTCCATCACTCTCTCTCTCTCTCCTTTATAAAGCTTCTTAAAATCTACTTTTTAAGCCGGGCATTTGTCACCTATCTCACTGTGGCTCCCCATCAATGATTTTTTTCTAATAAAATCCTTACAAAGTGTCTTGGGGCATTTAGCAACATTAACAGCACTATAGAAGTGAAAAGTTGTTCTGAGCATATAGATGCATATGTTTCCAGATTTTTGATAACTGTCGAGATGGAGATTGAAAAGGCACTATGGACTCCAGGTTAAATAAAGCAAAAATTACTTATAGCTCCTGTTTTCCATTGTTTTGGATTGTACTGTATGCCTAGGCAGACCCATCTGAATAGACAGCCAATGTTCATCCTGTAAAAACCACTCCATGTCCCCTACTATTCTGAGTGGAGAAATTCAGACAGCGTTTACCATCCCAGTCCACTTCAGCTGTGCTGGGAAACCATTATAATTTGATATCAAATCTACACTTTTTGGGCCCAATCCTTTGTAAGATATACATCTTTCAATCTATCATGGCCAGCACTTTTGATGCTTCAGTGAAGTAATTTCCTTATTAACCATTCTTACTGATATCCAAATTACGGTATGATTCTTGTTAAGTATTTTAATATCAATGAACTCATGGCCAAAATGGAGTTTTACCTGCTTAGTGTGACCTTTGTTATTTAGTTTTCAAGATCCAAGGTCTTTACGTGATAAGGGAATTTTAAAAAAATATTTGCTGCACCTTCAAAAACTTCACAAATGAATGCCAGTTTGTTCAATAAATTTCCAATTATTTTTATTGAAGGTGATAAGATTGTAAAGAATTCCAACTTGTAGATTGTTTACAAGAATCCTGTCCTAGTAGCAAGAGAAGCTAACAACAAAATAAAATTTTGCCAGTAAATGGTTTTCACCTGTACCATTCAGCTCTTCTGCAAAAATGTTTGAAATCGCCCTAACATCTTTCCATCTATTATTGTTTAGGTTTTTAAAAAATGATTATTTAATAGGACATTGGCATTCTTGCAAGGTCAGCATTTATTACCCACCCATAATTACACTTGAGAAGAATTTGAATTACTGTAATTCCTCTGGTAGGGGTACTCTTACAATATGATTATGGAGCTTCAGGACTTTCTCACAGTAACACTGAAGAAACAGCAGTCGAGGTCCAACTGTGGATGTTTGTGACTTGGAGGAGAACTTGCATGGGATGGTGTAACCATAGATCTGTTGCCCTTGTCTGTCTGGGTGACAATGATCATGGGTTTTGAAGTGCTGTTGATGGAGCCTTGGTAAGTTGATGCATTGCATCTCATGTCCAGTACACCCAGCTGTCACTGCGCATCAGTGGTGTAGAAAGTAATTTTCAAATTAGTGGACAGAGCGCTGATCAAGCAGGTTGCTTTGTCCTGGATGGTGTTGAGTTTCTTGAGTGTCGTTGGAGCTGCATTCAGGCAGATTTATTCCATCACACTCCTGGATTGTGTCTAGTATTTGATGCATAGACTTTGGGGAGTCAGGAGGTGAGTTCCTCGCCTCATCCTAGCCTCTGATCTGCTCTTGTAGTCACAGTGTTTATATGGTTGACCCAGTTCAGTTTCTGATCAATGATAAAACACAAGATGTTGACAATGGGAGAGGGGATTCTGGGGAATTCCCTCTTGAGTTCAGCTACTTTGAGATTAGATTAGATTAGACTTCCTACAGCATGGAAACAGGCCCTTCAGTCCAACAAGTCCACACCGAACCTCCGAAGAGTAACCCACCCAGACCCATTTCCCTCTGACTTATGCACCTAATACTATGGGTAAGTTAGAATAGCCAATTCACCTGACCTGCACATCTTTGCTCCTGTTTGGGTCAAAGCTGTAAAGGGGTATGGATCAAGCCAAGTGAACCTGGAGGAATCCGAACTGAGCATTGATGTATAGGTTATCGCCGTGGATCTAAACTGGATAGCATTGACCACAACCCTTTCCATCACTTTGCTGACAATCGAGAGGAGATAGATGGGATAGTAATTGGTTGGCTTGGAGTTACGGTGCTTTATGTGGATAGCATGTCTCTGCACAACTTTCCACATTGCTGGGTAGCTGTCAGTGCTGTAAGTGGACCAGAACAGGAACTAGTTCTGGAACATAAGTCTTCCAGACTGTTGCTGGAATGTTGTCACAGCCTTGGAAGTATCCATTGCCTTCAGCCATTTCTTGGCACCGCATGGAGTGAATCAAATTGACTGAAGGTTTGTACCTGTGATACAAAAGGAGGCTGAAATGAATGTAGGTACTTTCAAATACTTCAACCTTGTTTTATCATCTATGTGTCGTATTTATCCATCCTTTAAGAAGCCTCCTCCTCCTGCTAGTTACTTACATGTCCATCATCATTCACAATTGGATGTAATGTGGAGATCCAATCTGATCCCTTGGTGTGGGATTCCTTAGCCCTGTCTATTGCATGCTTCTAGCTTTTCGCATGTATGTATTTCTGTATTGTATCTTCACTGGGTTGAAACTCCAAGCCCACATTGCTTCAGGCATGCCTTGCTGTCTCTTCATTGAACCAGCCTGATCTGCTGGCTTGATGGCAGTGGTAAAGTGAGGGACATGATGGGGCCATGAGTTTACAGATCAAGGTTGAATACAATTGCAAACGGCTAAGTCTGTTCTGAATTTATCTAGTTTAGCCACACGATACAGAGTATACTCAGTAGGTAGGTGGAATTTCATCTTCACGAGGCTTTTGTGAAGGTCACTGCTAACTACACTGTCATGGACAGCTGCACGTGGACAGGTAGTTTTGCCAGGATCACCATCCCCACGATCATCGCCAGGACCACCGTCCCCATGATCATCGCTAGGACCACCGCTCCCGTGATCATTGCCAGCACCACCACCCCCGTGACCATCGCCAGGACCACCATCCCCACGATCATCGCCAGGATCACCGCCCCAGTGATCATCGCCAGGACCACTGCCCCACGATCATCGCCAGAACCACTGCCCCAGTGATCATTGCAAGGACCACTGCCCCACGATCAACGCCAGGACCACCATCCCCATGATCATCACCAGGACACCATCCCACGACCATCACTCGGACCTCCGACCCCGTGATCAATGCCAGGACCACCATCCTCACGATCATCGCCAGGACAACCGCCCCCCCACGATCATTGCCAGGACCACCGCCCCACGATCATCGCCAGGACCACTGTCTCCACGAACATCGCCAGACCACCACCCCCACGATCATAGCCTGGACTACTGCCCCCACGATCATCGCCAGGAACACTGTCTCCACGATCAACGCCAGGACCACCGTCCCCGTGATCATCGCCAGGAACACCATCTCCACGATCATCACCAGGACCAGCATTCCCTTGATCATCGCTAGGACCACCGCCCCCACGATCATCGCCAGGACCACCGCCCCCACGATCATCGCCAGGAACACCGTCTCCACGATCAACGCCAGGACCACCGTCCCCGTGATCATCGCCAGGACCACCATCTCCACGATCATCACCAGGACCAGCACTCCCTTGATCATCGCTAGGACCACCGCCCCCACAATCATCGCCAGGACCACCGCCCCCACGATCATCACCAGGACCACCATCCCCACGATCACTGCCAGGACCACCATCCCCATGGTCGCCAGGACCACTGCACCCGTGATCATCACCAGGACCACCATCCTCACGATCATCGCCAGGACAAGCACCCCCCCCCCACCGTGATCATCGCCAGGACCACCGTCCCCGTGATCATCGCCAGGACCACTGTCCCCGTGATCATCGCCAGGACCACCGCCCACACAATCATCGCCAGGACCACCATCCTCACGATCATCGCCAGGACAAGCATCCCCCTGTGATTATCGCCAGGACCACCGTCCCCGCGATCATCACCAGGACCACTGCCCCTGTGATCATCGCCAGGACAACCGTCTCCAGGATCATCGCTAGGACCACCACCCCCTGGATAATCACTAGGACCACCATCCTCACGATCATCGCCAGGACCACCACACCCGTAAT
This sequence comes from Chiloscyllium punctatum, assembly GCF_047496795.1. Lineage (NCBI taxonomy): Eukaryota > Metazoa > Chordata > Chondrichthyes > Orectolobiformes > Hemiscylliidae > Chiloscyllium > Chiloscyllium punctatum. The sequence continues at coordinate 11,339,524 of NC_092754.1, forward strand.
CATCGCCAGGACCACCACCCACACGATCATTGCCAGGACCACCGTCCCCATGATCATCGCCAGGACCACTACTCCACAATCACTGCCAGGACCACCACTCCCACAATCATCGCCAGGACTACCGTCCCACAATCACTGCCAGGACCACCATTCACTTAGGTCTCAGGACAGAGGTGGTGGTGGCGATTGCGCGGGCTGTGGTTCTGATGACGATCACAGGGACAGTGTGGTCAGCAGTGGCCGCAGACATTTCCCCAACCCCTGTCCCACCCTCCCATTTATCACTCAGGCCCCTCTCCCACCCTCACATTCCTGATGAAGGACTGATGCCCGAAACGCTGACTCTCCTGCTCCTTGGATGCTGCCTGGCCTGCTGTGCTTTTCCAGCGCCACACTTTTCGACCATGTGTGACAATAAACCTAATTCAATTCAATTCAATTTAGTTGTAACAAAGATCGTTTTGGTATTTAGGTTTTTATGTCTACCAGAGGCTTGGATACATGCGAAGGGTTTTGATATGAGAAAACATCAAGAATATTTCAGATAACTTTGATGTAAAGATTCCTCGCCTACTGGTCGAGTCCACAAGTGGCCTTGTGGAGATTGATATGCCTCCATTCACTGGTCAACTCAATAATATTGCACTATGCAAAATCTCAGGATTAGAAACTCAGCCTGGGGAATCTCTGATAGCAGCTCTTACTTCTCCTTGTCATTTTCCCAGCAAGAAGCAGAGTGAATTTCTGTCTATTACTGGCAGAGCATTGAAGTAATCCACAAAAAATTTCAACCTCAATCTGCTATGACTCTGCAGTGATTCATCTATTCTTCAAAATACTAGATTGTAATTTAAATGTAAAAACAACTGGCATTGTCTTGTTCCTTAAGGTGAGTTGGCACCGTGTATCAATGTCAAATAAGGGTGGGACCATTTTCTGCCATGATATCCCGCTCTCTGAGACTGTCCTGTTTCAGACAATGTTGAAGGTCCATGATGAAGTCGTGGAGAGCTCAAGGGGTGCTACTCATACAATGACACAGAAGGCTGTGGAGACCAGGTCATTGAGTTTACTTAAGATGGAGATAGATAGGTTTTTGATTGTCAAGGGGATCAAGGGTTATAGGAAGAAAGTGGGAGAATGGGGTTGAGCAACTTACTCGCCATGATTGATTGGCAGAGCAAAATCGATGGGCTAAATGGCCTAATTTCTGCTCCTATGTCTTATGGTCCAATGGACACTACATTCAGAAGAAGAGAGACAAAAGTAACCACAAAAAAATGACAAACATAGATAATACATTGAAAGTTGGGAAGTGCAACCAAGGAGTTAATCAGATTTAAACTAAGTTAATCAGAAGATAACAGCTGCGCATTCATTTTAAAAAATCAGTTCATTGTGCATCTGAGTTGGGAAATTCTAGTCACATTCGATTTACAACAAAGCCTCTCACCATCAATTTGTTGGGGTATGACTGTAAATTACTATTGAGTCATCAAGCTATTTAGTAATGTAGACTGATCCAGTGTCAGCCAATAACTGTAAATGTCATTTTGTCCTCCCCTATTTTCCTGAAGATGCTCTTTAACCCTATGGTACCATTCCATGTGCATTCAATGTGTGATGACCTTTGTATTTGCTGAAAAAAACTTTTTTTTTTATCTTTTTAAAAGATCTTCCTTTCAGTCTGAAGTTAAACTAAGATAATTCATTTTTGCAATTGATCAATTGATCTAGATTGCTATAGAGGTAATACAAAAGGTAAATAGCTAATTTGACATGAGATTACAGTTAGCCTCAGAGCATAGAAAGTTACATGTCTGTGTGTAGGTCAGATGGAGGGGAATAGAGGAGTACAAGGTACTGTATATGTAAAACATTTAAAAAGAAACCTGAAGGCAGGGAGTGTAGACAAGATGATTGCTGCAGCTTCAGTTTGGCCAGACAAAGTCATTCCATTTTATGGGATCAGAGAAAGTTGTCTCTGGGGGTTTTTGTGCCATCAAGACTGCAGTAAGCCTAGCTAAGAAGGTTTTGCAAGGTTGTGTTGATTGAGTGTTAACCATATCCTGGAACTCTCGACAGAATATTGCTGCCAATTATGAAAGGTACTCAAGAGCCAAATCAATTCAGTGGAAAAAAAACAAGCTATTTGTTTATCTTTACTCTCGAGATGTTAAGATGAAACCAACTGCAACTCTCTTGTTCCAGCTGAGATTAGCTGGCACACAAATCTGGGTCTTTCCAGAATGTTTGACTTGTTGCTACTTTGGGCACAGCCTTTGCAAAGCTGCTGTCACATCCATAGCTCTTAGTGGGCGGCACGGTGGCACAGTGGTTAGCACTGCTGCCTCACAGTGCCAGAGACCTGGGTTCAATTCCCGCCTCAGGTGACTGACTGTGTGGAGTTTGCACATTCTCCCCGTGTCTGCGTGGGTTTCCTCCGGGTGCTCTGGTTTCCTCCCACAGTCCAAAGATGTGCAGGTCAGGTGAATTGGCCATCCTAAATTGCCTGTAGTGTAGGTAAGGGGTAGATGTAGGGGTATGGGTGGGTTGCACTTCGGCGGGGCGGTGTGGACTTGTTGGGCCGAAGGGCCTGTTTCCACACTGTAAGTAATCTCTAACCGCAAATTTCTGGAATATTCTACAATCAAATTGGTTTTCTGGTTACTCATCCAATTAATCTGCTCACCAAAGGTCAACAATCTGGCGTGGAATCCAGGAACACGTAGCCCTGAGCCAAGAAGTTATAAAATGATTATTTGCTATTCAAGAAGATATTTTTCATATAGTAAGCAAAAGACTATTATGACACAATTGCCGTTTAACATTACATAAAATCCGATACAGTTCAATTCCTTTCAGAGTTGTAAGTGGCATTTTGAGGCACCTAATTACACATGAACAAGACAGATGACAGTTTCCATTTCATAGCAGAGTTTCATGCAGCTTCCTGTACAGTTGTACATCTTTGGTATAATATAACTGGATGTCCTTAAATGATGGTGTTTTCTCATTGCAGGACTGTAGTGGCTATCTCTCAGCAAGGTGTCATAGATCTTGGAATGGGCCAATCTGTAACACTTGGTTGAGAATAATTCTTTGCATTGGAAGACCAGCTGGTCTCAGGCAGGACAAAGGGGATATTTCACTGAGTTGATGCTCCTCCAGCAGAAATTGATATTTGTCTCAATGTCCTTTGCTGGGAGCACAGAAAGCAATGAGTCAGGTGTTTCAGAGCTGCTCAGATGAATCGCTGCAAAAATACCACTGCGTACCATAGAGTCATAGAGTTATAGAGATGTACAGCACAGACACAGACCCTTTGGTCTAACTCATCCATGCCGACCAGATATCCCAACACAGTCTAGTCCTATTTGCCAGCACTTGGCCCATACCTATTCATATACCCATTCAAATGCCTTTTAAATTATTGCAATTGTACCAGCCTCCACCACTTCCTCTAGCAGCTCATTCCATACATGCACCGCCCTCTGTGTGAAAAAGTTGCCCCTGAGGTCCCTTTTAAATCTTTCCTCTCTCACCTTAAATCTATGCCCTCTAGTTCTGGACTCGCCTACCTGAGGGAAAAAAGTTTGTCTGTTTACCCTTTCTATGTCCCTCATGATTTTATAAACCTCTATAAAGTCACCCCTCACCCTCCAACACTCCAGGGAAAACAGCCCCAGCCTATTCAGCCTCTCCCCATTGCTCAAATGCTCCAACACTGGCAACATTCTTGTAAATCGTTTCTGAACCCTTTCAAGTTTCACAACATCTTTCCGATAGGAAGACCAGAATTGCAAGCAATATTCCAGCGGTGGCTAACCAAAGTCTTGTACACCTGCAACATGATCTCCCAACCCCTGTAACTCAATAATCTGACCAATAAAGGAAAGCATACCAAACGCCTTCTTCACTATCCTATCTACCTGCGACTCCACTTTCAAGGAGCTATGATCCTGCACTCCAAGGTCTCTTTGTTTAGGAACACTCCCCAGAACTTTACCATTAAGTGTATTCATCCTGCTCTGATTTGCCTTTCCAAAATGCAGCACTTCACGTTTATCAAAATTAAACTCCTCAGCCCATTGGCCAATCTGATCAAGATCCCATTGTAATCTGAGGTAACCTTCTTCGCTGCCAACTACACCCCCAATTTTGGTGTCATCTGCAAACTTACTCCTGTGTTCACATCCAAATCATTTATATAACTGATGAAAAGTTGTGGACCCAGCACCAATTCTTGTGGTACTCCACTGGTCACAGGCCTTCAGTCTGAAAAACAACCCCCCAGCACCACCCTTTGTCTTCTACCTTTGAGCCAGTTCTGCATCCAAATGGCTGGTTCTCCCTGTATTCCATGAGATCTAACCTTGCTAACCAATCTCCCATGGGAAACCTTGTTGAACACTTTAACTGTAGTCCATATGGATCATATACACCGCTCTGCCCTCATCAGTCTTGTTTGTTATTTCTTCAAAAAACTCAATAAAGTTTGTGAGACACAATTTCACACGCATAATGCCATGTCGACTATCTCTAATCAGTCCTTGCCTTTCCAAAGACATGTAAATCCTATCCCTCAGGATTTCCTCCAACAACTTGCCCACCACCGACCTCAGACTCACTGGTTCCCTGGCTTGACCTTACCACCTTTCTTAAATACCAGTACCACATTAGCTAACCTCCAGTCTTCCAGCACCTCACCTGTGACTATCAATGACACAAATATCCCAGCAAGAGGCCCAGCAATCACTTCCCGAGCTTCCCATAGAGTTCTAAGGTTCGCCTGATCAGACTTTGGGGATTTATCCACCTTTATGCTTTTCAATTCATCCAACCCCTCCTCCTCTGTAATATGGACATTTATAAGATGTCACCATCTTTTTCCCTACATTCTATATCTTCCATGTCCTTCTCCACAGTAAACACTGATGCAAAATACGCGTTTAGTATCTCCCCCATCTCCTGCGGCTCCACACAAAGGTGGCTTTGCTGATCTTTGAGGATCCCTATTCTCTCCCTAGTTACCCTTTTGTCCTTAATATTTTTATAAAACTCTCTGGATTCTCCTTAACCCTCTTTGCCAAAACTATCTCATGTCCATTTTTGCCCTCCTAACTTCCCTCTTAAGTATATTCCTACTGCCTTTATGCTCTTTTAAAGATCCACTCGATCTCTCCTGTCTCTACCTGACATATGCTTCCTTGTTTTCCTTAACCGTACCCCAATTTCTCTAGACTTTCTTTGGTGAAACAGACTCAATGGAATGCTGTACTCCAATATGTTAGAGCCTAAAAGCATATTCCAACCCCACCAGCGACTGACCTGAGCTGCTCGGACAGATTTAACTGCCCCAGCTCAGTGATTGCATCCATCAACTACCAGCCCTTAATAGGAACATGTTTCTATGTGTGTGCTCTTACTGGTTTAATCAAACACGTTAGCTTCAGCTTCATACTTCAATCAATTCTCTGTGCTGGGGTTTTCACTCATTCACTGAATGCAGGACACAAACCCAAACAGCAGTTAACTTATGTAACATGTTGAAACAACCTTCTATGCCCACTCCGTGAGTACGTAGAGTCATAGAGATGTACAGCATGGAAACAGACCCTTCGGTCCAACCCGTCCACACCGACCAGATATCCCAACTCAATCTAGTCCCACCTGCCAGCACCCGGCCCATATCCCTCCAAACCCTTCCTATTCATATACCCATTCAAATGCCTCTTCAATGTTGCAATTGTACCAGCCTCCACCACATCCTCTGGCAGCTTATTCCTTACATGTACCACCCTCTGCATGAAAAAGTTGCCCCTTAGGTCTCTTTTATATCTTTTCCCTCTCATCCTAAACTTATGCCCTCTAGTTCTGGATTCCCCGACCCCAGGGAAAAGACTTTGACTATTTATCCTGTCCATGCCCCTAAAATTTTGTAAACCTCTATAAGGTCACCCCTCAGCCTCCGACGCTCCAGGGAAAACAGCCCCACCCTGTTCAGCCTCTCCCTGTAGCTCAGATCCTCCAACTCTGGCAACATCCTCGTGAATCTTTTCAGAACCATTTCATGTTTCACAACATCTTTCCGATAGGAAGGAGACTAGAATTGCATGCAATATTCCAACAGTGGCCTAACCAATGTCCTGTACAGCCACAACATGACCTCCCATCTCCTGCAGTCAATACTCTGACCAATGAAGGAAAGCATACCAAATGCCTTCTTCACTATCCTATCTACCTGCGACTCCACTTTCAAGGAGCTATGAACCTGCACTCCAACGTCTTTTGTTCAGCAACACTCCCTTGGACCTTACCATTAAGTGTAGAAGTCCTGCTAAGATTTGCTTTCCCAAAATTCAGCACTTCGCATTTATTTGAATTAAATTTCATTTGCCACTTCTCAACCCATTGGCCCATCTGGTCCAGATCCTGTTGTAATCTTCGCTGTACATGAGCAATCCCATGCCATTATTCCAAAGAGGAGGGGGTGATAGGGGTAATTCCAAGTGCCGTGGTCAATATCTATTCCTCAATCAACATCACAAATGCAGTTTATCTGATCAGTACTACACTGCTATTGAAGTATTGTGGACTAACATTTGAAATGTTGTGATGCAGGAAATGTGGTGGCTAATTTAAACACAGCAAGGTCGATGCCAGCTAATTAGTTACAGTGATACTGTTGGAGAGTAGAATATTGGCCAGGGCACGGGAGTGGGGAATCTGAGCATTGAGAGATTCCATTGGCATTCAACTTCTGATCTTCCTTTCATTCAAAAACACGAAATCTAAGACAATACAGCAACACCCACACTGGAGTATGACATTTGACTACATTATCAACATTCTGGAGAGTGAACTCAACGCCAAAATCCTCTGACTCAGAGGCGAGGGTCCTGCTGACGTTACCTCCCACACGAAAAAGAATCATCCTCAACACGCTAGGGTCTGGGTTAGACCAAGCGTGACTGGGCGTCCTCACTGTCTCGCCCCGATACTGTAGAAGAAGGAGGAAGGTCATGAGTTGAGTCACGCCTGCATCGTTGCTATTAAAGTGAGAGGAGAACTGCTCTTTCCAACAGTTTATTGCAGGTTCCTCATTGCAAGCTGCTGCCAAATGAAGCTGCTCCCAGCTCTTATGCTACTCTGTGCGTCTGCGGCAGGATCTGCAGCCGTGTCCCCTGGGTGCCCCGCAGAGTTTGTCAAAGTGATCGGAGCGGGGAAGTCGACCTGTTGCTCCAAGTGCCCACCAGGTGAGAGAAGGAAACTTTACGCTGCATTCAGAGCAGTGAAAGCGGTAAATACTAAGTGTCATCCGCTTGCAGAAGAATTCTGAGAGAGAAAAGGGTGAGCTGGAGGCAGTCATAGAAATAAGAAAAAACTGCGGATGCTGGAGATCTGAAACGCACAGAGATTGCTGGAGAAAATCAGCAGGTCTGGAAGCATTTGTGGAGAGAAAGCAGAGTTGACGTTTCGAGTCCAGTGACCCTTCTTCATTGGAAGAATTTTGTTTTCTCTGCACAGATGTTGCGGTGAGTTTCTCCATCAATTTCTGTTTTCAATTCACTCTGCAAGAGTGACTTGGATTAATATCACAGGTCCCCTGTTGCAATGCATCAAACCATCGGTCAAGGGAGTGGACGAAGGACTCTCTGAAACAGGGGTAGTCTTCCAAACTTATTTGTCTCCAGTTGTTAAAGTTTAATTTAATGAATATGTTTAGTTTTGCAGTTTATTTAAAATATTGTCGCACAGTGCCACTAAAACAGTAATTTCCTACTCTGAGCACTAAGCTTGTTGTGTATTAAAAATATATTAAAATAGGAAGTACTTTAAATTAAATAATTAAACTATTTGATAATATTAAAGTGGTTTTCAGAAACTGCATTGTCTTCAATATTTGACATGTACCGTAGTAACTCAAAGCAAAGTTGTTCTAAAAATAATTGACTGAAAATGACTGAAGGATCACTGGACCTGATAAGTTAGCTCTGATTTCTCTCTGCAGATGCTGCCAGACCTGCTGAGCTTTTCCTGTTTTTGTTTGTGCCTGAAAATTTTATTTATTTTGGCTGTTTGCTTTTATTTATGTTTAACTGTGTGGAGAAAGATCACAGATCACATTATCTCTCGAAGTCAGAGGGCTTGGGGTAAGAATGTGGTCGAGACAATCCTTTGGCTGGGGATGGAAGTTGATAGGACTTCAATGACAAAAACTTAACTCGTGATCCATCCCAAGATGCTTTACAGGAGCATTGCAAAGCAACATGAAAATTACGCCAAACCAATGGTTTGGCATATCCCCTACTTTACCAATTGTTGTCAAGCCAGGAGATAGGGTGCATTGAAGAGAACAGGAGGGCATGCTTGGAGCAGTACTGGACATAACTAAAAATGAGGTGACCGTCTGCTGAAACTTCAATGCAGGACTTCTTGCTGTCTTACACAACTATTGGGAGTTGGGAGGCTCTACAAATATCCCCATACTCAGTGAAGCTGCAATCCAACACATCAGTGCAAACAGCAAAGCTGAAACATTTAGCTTCAGTTATAAGTGCAAAGTGAATGATGTACATCGGCCTCCTCCTGAGGTCCCCAGCATCAGTCAATTCACTTCACTCCATGTCAGATCAAGACACTTTTTACTGCAAAAGCTATGGCCCCCTAACAATATTCCAACAATAGCTTGTGCTCCAGAATTAGCCACACGCCCAGCAAAGCTCTTCCAGTATAGATACAATACTGCATCTGCTTGACAATATGGAAAATTGCCCAAGTCTGCCCTATAAGAAAAGCAGGAAAAGTGAAACCAAACCAATTACTGCCCCACAGTCTCTCTTGATCATCACAATATGTCATTAAGAGTGTGATCAAGCAACACTTGAGAAGGAATAGCCTGCTCAATGACTTTATTGCAGTCTTGTTCCAAAAACAGACAAAAGACCTGAATTCCAGAACTGAGGTGAAAGTCAGTGCCTTAGACATCAACGATCCCTAGCAAAACTGGAGTCAGTGGGAATCAGGGAAAACCTCTTCACTGTTTTGAGTCATGCCTAGAACAAAGGAAAATGGTTGTTAATGTTGGAGGTTAATCATCTCAGTCCAAGGACAACTCTTTCGGAGTACCTCAGGGTTGAGTGCTTGGTTGAACCATCTTCAGCTGCTTCACAAATGACCTTCCCTCCATTCTGAAATGAGAACTGGGGCTGTTTGTTGATGATTGGACATGTTCAGCACCATTTGTGACTTTTGAGGTACTGAAAACGTCTGTGTCCATATGCAACAAGACCGGGCATGGGCTGACAAATGGCAAGTTACGTTTATGCCACTGCCAGGCAGTGACCATCTCCAGCAAGTGAGATTCTAACCATTGCTCCTTATTATTCAATGGCATTGAACCACATTTCTTACCCCTCCTCTCTCAACATCCTGGGCATTCTCATTGACCAGAGACTGTACCGGACTATCCACATACAGTGTGTCTAAAGAGCAAGAGCAGGTCAGAGGCTAGGAATCTTGTAGCATATAACTCACTTCCTATCTTCTCAATGCCTATCCATCATCCACACTGCGCACGTCAGGAGTGTGATGGAATACTGACCATTTATTTGGATGAGAGCAGCTCCACCAACACTCAAATAGCTTGACACCATCCAGGACAAAGTAATGCCCATGACTGGCACCGCATCTACCCTCTTCAACTATTGTTCCCTTTACCACCAATACGCATTGGCAGTGGGGTGTACCATCTATAAGATATACTGTAGCAACTCAGTAAACCTCATTTGCCTGTACCATCTCAAAGGGCAAAGGCAACAAATCTATTGGAATGCCACAACAATAGGTTCCCCTCAAAGCAACACAGCAATCACCACTATTCTGCCATTATCACTGGGCCAAAATTCTGGAACTCCCTGCCTAACTCCCCAGCTTATTACCACCTCCTCCAGGACAATTACAGATGGACTATAATTAGTATGCCCACAACCTGTGAATTCATTTTTAAAACATCAATATTTGGGCAGATTAGATTAGATTACTTACAGTGTGGAAACAGGCCCTTCGGCCCAACAAGTCCACACCGCCCCGCCGAAGCGTAACCCACCCATACCCCTACATCTACATTTACCCCTTACCTAACACTATGGGCAATTTAGCATGCCCAATTCACCATGCCCAATTCACCTGGCCTGCACATCTTTGGACAGTGGGAGGAAACCGGAGCACCCGGAGGAAACCCACGCAGACACGGGGAGAACGTGCAAACTCCACACAGTCAGTCGCCTGAGGTGGGAATTGAACCCGGGTCTCAGGCGCTGTGAGGCAGCAATGCTAACCACTGTGCCAACCTGGTTGGAACTGTAGGCTTTCAGAACCATCTTAAAGGAAGCAAAAAGAATAGCATTACAATGGAGTATAGAGTGATAATTCTAGAATTAATGGTTTAGGCAGTTGAAGGCATGGTCACCAAGTGGCAAAGTTCCAATCCAAAATCTTCAAGGTATCAGAATTAGAGTAGTGCAGAGATTTCAGAGGATTGTGGAGCTGGGGGAGGCAAAGAGATATGGAAGGGCAAGGCCATGGGTGGATTTGAAAACTAAGCTGCAAATTTAAAAGAACCCATATTGGTGAGCAAGCATAGGGGTGCCATCATGGGCAGCTGAATCTTGCACAACCTCTGGTTTATGGAGTCTGTTTGAATAGTCAAGTATGGAGCTAACAGGCATGGATGAGATTTCAGCAGAAAACGAGCTGACAAAGAGATGGTAATGGACACCATCATGAAGCTAGGAATGGTGACGTCAGAGATATGTGGCCCAATGCTCATTTCAGACCTAATTATGACTCAATGTTTACATGCGTCTGGTTCAGCTTCAGTCAGCTGCCAGGCTAAGGGATGGAGTTGGTAACTACAGAACAAATCTTCAGCCCCTGTGGCCTGCTAATTGCTTTGGTCTTGCTGAAATTTAATTGAGGATAATTTCTGTTTGCTCACTACCAGAAATTCATTAAGAATCCATTGACAATCTAGTTGACAGTGAAAAGGTCAAGAGAGGTAGTGATAAAGTAAAGCTGGATTTTGTGACCATACCTGTTTTTGCATGATGTTATTGAGAAACTGCATGTAGATGGGAAATAGGCAGGGGCTAAGAACAGTTCCTTAGATTGAGGTCCTGCGTACCCACTCAAGGTGGGAGGCAGAATATTCCATGGCACTATATTCCTGGTCAAGGAAGACTTGGTTAATAATGTGAAAAATGTTCCAGGTCAGCTGTTTGTCCATCTCCTGGGATGTTTTTGGCACAGAAAGGTGGAATTTATTGTAATACTGCCTCATTCATTCCCGCACCTGAACATTGAACGTACTTATTCTCAGCTATCATTCTCCCTGCGTGACTGCTATTGCTCTGCACAATTAGTTGAAATATCTGCTACCACTTCTGGCTGGATTTAGATCAATGCTATGGGGTTCCTGGAAAGTAGACATAATTCTTCGCTTTTTGCCTCCAGTAAAAGTATAACATGGAATTCTGTTACCTGCTCCTTCCAAAGGGAAGTGTGAGGATCTTAATGGACCTGGTTGTTATGATGAGGATTAGATGTTCTACTGTTTTGCCCATCCAGAACTTTCTCTTTCTCACCAAATCAAAACTCTTCTCAGGCTCAATCCTGCTTTCGTCCTGAATCATCATTTCTGTCTCGTGCATGCTCTCTCAATCTCGCTGTTTGCCTCTCTCTCACTCTCTTTCCACTTACTACCCTCATGCCTTTCTGAGCTTGTCTTATCCTTAAGCCCTACCTTCTCATCGCTTCTCCTGATGCCCCTAAACACTGATGACGAAGCTTCTCTTCTTGATGCGGGACTGGATAACCTCACAGCTCTATTCAGCTGATTCCCTTTTAAAACCACCACCCATGCTGTACTTCTCAAAATAACCTCTATTGTTACAAACTACCGCCCTATCCCTGATATCTTTCCCTCCTCAAAGTCCTTGAAGTCTTGTCTACCTCCCATTCTCTGCTCATTTCCTGCTTTCAAATATTCCAGTTTAATAATTAGCTTGTGGTCTCCTAATTGCTTGCCCCCCCCCCCCCTTTATAGAATCCTATTGAATCATTGTAGTTTAGTTTCTGCTGTGTAGTTAGTGACACCAATACTGTGTCACACTATCACGTATCACCAACTCTCATTAGTAATCCTCCACAGTGAGGCTGCTTTCACATGTTTCCATTTTAACCTGTATCCTGAAGTGGTCAGTGCAGTTGCTCAGTGGCTTCCCCTCTGGAGTTTCCGAAGAATTCAGCCTTGATATCCTACTCAACAACGTCTCAGTGGGCCAGGGTGTACATGCTTGTTGAGGAGACACAGTTAAAACTCATCATTATCATTTGCACCTTTTATATATTTCCAACAACTCCTTCACAGTTTCCACCCTCCAAAAACTTCCAATGGTCTCAAACTACTGCCCTCACATTCTATCCTGTTGTAAGCTTCACTCACCCATCATTACTAACTGAGACTTGGTACCTGTGGATTAGATTTAAGCTCTTGTCCGAATAGTATTCTGATTCCTCCATAACCTTGATAAATCGCACCTCAGCAATTTTCTGATCCTTCTATCTGGTCCCCTATCTTCCAATCCTCTGACTCTGGACTTTTGTGCTTTGCGTCCATTTCCCTTCCCTCTGCAAAACATTTTGAAATGTTTTCTATGTTAAGGAATAATGTGGCCTTAGAAGGTACTGTTTTTAAAAAAATGTCATTGCCTTAACATGTACATAATCTGGTGTGATCCAATTTGACTCTGCAAATTGCACAAATTTGCAATAACTGCTGCAGCTGACATTCTGAAGAACAGCAGATCCCTGTTATGCTGAAAGGTTAATTGATAGTTGGTGCAAGAAGGTAATGTTTAAAAGAGCCGTAATGTCAGTGGTTCCTGCCATAATCTAGCTGTAAAGTGGCCCATGTCTGAATTCTACTTGCTTATTTACAGATTAGCGGCAACTATGGGACAACAGCTGCTGCATGTTGTATGCGCATTGGGAATCCATGGATTCTCACCATGACACCAGATTGACTGGAGTCTGTACAGAATACTAAATGGCCAGCCACAGACCTTGTGTTCTCAGCTGCTGTGTTTTTTATAAGTTTCCAGCACAGCTGAGTTCACATACTCTGTCTGCATTGATTTCTTGAAGGTCAAACTGGTTTCTTGACAAAGAAATTATTTACCTCTCACAGGCTTGGAAGAGGTATAGCTGGAGGGCTGAAGTTTTTAGTCATGTCAGTCAACCCTGTCCATGTTAGTTTGTTCTCTTTCTCCCTGTAGGTTTTCATTCTAGTTTGTTACTGCTCAATGCAACAACAAGCAAAAAAGGCACAGCTGGGGAGTTTCTTGCCCATGAGTGCTTGGACATCTAGTGTTCAAAAGAAAGCTATAAGAATATTATTAATCATCTCAACAATGCTCCCTTGAAGAGGTGATTGTTACTCAATGCAGCTTATATCCTATTATAGCCTTGCAGCAACTGTCAATCATTCTTGTTGATACCTGTTGCACTGTGATTGATTATTCCATTTATTTTCTAGGCACATTTATGCAAGAAGACTGTACAGACACCTCAGACTCCATCTGTGTGCCATGTGCAAGTGGGTCATATGCAAAGGATTGGAACAATATGTATTCTTGTATCGGATGTACTAAATGCAATGATGGTAATGATGCAAGCAAGATGCAAGTTCAATACTTCTAAAGTATAAATGTGAATGTCACCCTCCATGTATAATGCCTTCATCAGATATGAATGAATAAGGATGCGGCACTTGATAAACTGGCAGTGCCAGTGCGAAACCAAGATTCTTCTAACCATAGTCACCAACTGGAGCAGCAGCTTCAAGGAGAATGGGAAAGTAACATTGCAAAGTGATGTCCCTTAACTCTGATTGAAATTCCTGGATCCTCACCGGTTTCAGGAGAAGGAGCACTTGGAATTAAAACCTACTTCCTCCCTCACCCGGAGGAAATTAGCTAAACTGTGAATGGTGCAAAAACAGTATGGGAGGAGCTGACTGTAGACCCATTATTGCGTGTTTCCTGAACTGTTTTACATTTATACAGGTCTGGAACACAGGCCTCCTGGCTCAGAGGTAGGGACATTACCACTGAGTCATGAGAACCCCCTGAACATTTTTAGTGTTTCTGAGACCTGAGATCTGTTACAGGACATTGATTGAATAAATGAATTTATTTAATTAATTGACCACCTAACCAATTTGTCTGATTAACTGGTTTCCTGCCACTTAAATCAATCTCTGTCCCTTCTATTTCCACTAGCACCCAACTTAAAGTGTTTTTAATTATTCCCACTGTCTACTAAATGAATTTAAAAAGGTGCCATAGCAATTGTTACCTTGGTATTATGCATGCAGTTTCCCTGGAATATACATAATAACGTGCACGAGACATCACTTTGTATCAGCTGAGCTGGAAGGTAGAGTCTTACCAGAGTTTCAAGTGGAGTCTTATGAAATACAAGTTTTAAAGGCAATCCTGTTGCTAAGAGAGACTTTTTGTCTTGTGTTGTGATTCAGCCAAGTCTGCATCAGTTTGATGGTGTGTGAGGGAGAGTGTGACCCTGGGAGATCTTTGGATTTTCTCAGGTGCAGGTGTGACCTTGTACCTGGGCATTATGAGCCACTATCTGAGAGGGTAAGCAGGAAATAGTCGAAGGCACCTCTTTGTGGCCTGGATCCATATCCTCACTGGTCAGACAGGCTGTGCACTTTGACTATTATCAAAATTATAAATGTTACAGCACAAAGGAGGCCATTCTGTTTGCATATCAATGGTAGTTTTCGTTCTTTTTTTTGTATTTTTTTCTCATTTTTTTCCCATCTCCCACACTACTGGCAAACAACAATAGTGCTTATTTCCCTCCATCGCCCATGTTGTGTAGGTGTAGGACACAGTGAAAAAACATTGAGTGCAGTAAACTTTATTCATATTTCACCACCAGGAAGAAAAATCACCCGAGTGGCCAGTCACAAGAAGTGCCCTTAATGCTAGCTCTTTCAAGGATCTTCCCAATTTAGCCCCACACTCCAGATTTCTCGATTTGTGAAAATATACTCTTCAGCTTCATGTGTTCTTTATTTGTTCACGTGATTGGATGTCACTGGCAAGGACTTGTGGACTGAGTGGAGTACTCAGCCATTTCAGAGGTCAGTTGAGAGCCTGCCACATTGCTGTGGGCCTGGAGTCACATGTAGGCCCAGACAGGGTAAGGAAAGCAGATTTCCTTCCCTATCTAGCATTATTGAACCACGTAGGTTTTTTTTCTGACAACCAGTGAAAGCTTCATGACACCATTCCTGGGACTAGCTTTCAATTCCAGATTTTTTCAATAGATTTAAATTCCATCAGCTACAGTGGTAGGATTTGAATTTGAATTTGAATCCATGTCCCTGACAGCATTTACTCAATTACTCAAGTGGTGACACTATCACTACATCACCATATCTGGTTGAATTTGTAAGGTTTGTTAAAAGATTCCACTTACAGACAATGTTTTACAGATGTTGATTCCCTTTCACATGCAGAAAAGTCTTGGTTATAGTTCAATCATAAAAAAATATTACTATTATTATTATTATTATTACATTATGAGCATATAACATTAACACACCCTTTGCATTCCTATAGAAGGAGTGAAGTATAAGAGAAAGTGTGCAACGACCTTAGATGCCCAGTGTGAATGCATTGAGGGTTACAGATGCACTGATAAAAATTGCAGGATATGTGATCTGAAAGGTAGGTTTTATTATGAATTCTCTAACCTATAGAAATTGTGCACTGCAGCTAAATCAAATGATTGCAAACATGTTCATGACAATTTACTCTTCATTGAAGATAATTGTATTTTTCACTTGTTGCGCTGCCCAAGCCATAATGATGCTGGCGTAGCTTTAATCACTGGTTGGTCATCTTCTTTACTTCTCGGGCACCTTCTTCTCTGTTGAGCAATAAACCTTTTCCTCTTCCTTTTAAATTGTTCATCACCACTGCTTCCCACCAACGTCTTCTCTAACTCCAAGACACATGGCTGAAAGCTTCCATGAGAGATCCTAATTTCTCTCCTCTCAGTCTTTCCACTGCACTGACCAACCAGTGATTAAAGCTACGCCAGCATCATTATGGCTTGGAAGACATCCACATCCCATGATCCTGGCAGGTTGTAACTCATGGCGTGCAGCATGAGTCGCTGCTTGGACTCCACCTATTCACAATACATGATTGAGAATGATTTAAATGAGGGAACTAACTGTCGTATCTCCAAGTTTACAGGTGACACAGCTGGGTGGGAGGGTGAACTATGAGGAGGATGTTGAGATGTTTCAGTGTGACATGTTGAGTAAATGGGCAAATGCATCACAGATTAAATATAATGTGGATAAATGTGAGTTTATCAACTTTGGTAGCAAAAAAAGAAAGGCAGAGTGTTACCTAAATGCCAATAGATTGGGAAAATGGGACGTGCAACAGACCTGGGCATCCTTATACACCAGTTGCTGTAGGCAAACATGCAGCAGACAGTGAAGAAAGCAAATGGTAAGTTAGCCTTCATAGCAAGTGGATTTAGGTACAGGAACAGGGATGCCTTGCTGCAATTGTACAAGGTCTTCGTCAGACCACGCTTGGTGTATTGTGTGCAGTACTGGCATCCTTACCTGAGGAAGGATGCTCTGGCTATGGAGGGACTGCGACGACGGCTTACCAGACTGATTCCTGGGTTGGCAGGATTGACAAATGGAGAGAGAGACTGGATCATTTAGAACCATATCCACTGGAGGTTAGAAGAATGAGAGGGATCTCAGAGAAACTTATGCCATTCCAATCAGACATGACAGGGTAAATGCAAAAACAATGTTCATGGTGACTGGGGAATCCAGAACCAGGGCTCACAGTCTAAGGATATGGTGTAGGCCATTTAGGACTGAGATGAGGAAAAATTTCTTCACCTGGACAGTGGTGAACCTGTGGAATTCTCTACCACCGAAAACTGTTAACGTCAAAATATTGAATTTTTTTCAGGAGTTACATATAGTTCTTAGGGCTAGAGAGATCAAAGAGTATGGGGAGAAAGCAGGAATGGGTTTTTGAGTTGATGATCAGCTATGATCATACTGAATGTCCTATTGTTGCTCCTATTTTTCATATTTCAGTTCTTTACTCTTGATGATTTTACATTCTATCTCAGTTCCTGTTGACCTCTCCTCTGCATTTACTGCCCTCCTCCAATCTGCCCATCTGTCTGAATTCCCACCTGCAAAACCCTTTTTTCATGTCGACTCCCTTGAGTACAAACTCTCCATTCCCATGGTCTCGATCACTGATAACCCAGAAGAAAAGATCAGTAAACTTGCAAATGATAAATACTGTTCCAACTTAACTTGTGCACCTCAAAAATGGAGCTGCAGTATGTTCATTTCCAATTATCCTTCATTTGTTACTGTATTTCTCTCTGCAATACCAATCTTTGACTTTTTTTTTGTATCCCTGACTACCAATGGAACCACTTTTAAGCGCACTCCCTTCTGCATTGGTGTTTGAACAAAAATGCCTTGCCTAAAATAATTTACAATGAACTGTCAAATTGGAGTGATTTTTAATTCCAACCACTTAGCCTTCTATATAAGGCAATTATTCTACATTCATCAGTCTATGTACCTCTCTGTCACATTCAGCATGGACCTTGTTTGCAGCAAAACCTGTACCCTTATCAAATTATACTCCTCCCATCTCCCCTTTCCTGTTATGCTATGTTAACCATTAGTCCCATTGTTTTAGATTTTAAACCTTTAATTTTTCACAAGTTATTTAAGGCCTCTTCATTCCCTATCTTTGCAAATAGCATCGCAATGACCCCACCCCACAAATCCTGACCCTAACCTCCTCTAATCCTCCTCGCCCAACCCTTCTTTCATTTAATCTTTGCTTTCTCTGTCACGGATAGTTCTCTACCTCTTTCCTTCTGTGCATCTGTCTGCTGCACTTCCCTTTCTTTCCACACACTCTCATCTGTTTCATCAATGTAGAGTCAAACTAATTAGACATCTCTTCCAAAGGGCAGAACCAGCACAATGTGCCAAATGACCTTCTGTAGTTTAAGATCTATTCTTATTTATAAAGGCGCACTTTTATTTCTCCCAGACTTCACTTTTATCTCTTTTCTAATAATAGTAGGTGATATCCCATCAATACACCAATTGGCATTGATGCAGCACCTTTCAATGCAATGAAATAGAATAAGATAACTGATTCCAAGCCAAAGAAAGGGACTTTAGGACTTGGGGTCAAAAGCCGGGTCAAGCAGATTGGTTTGAAGAATTTCTTTTCAGCCTTGTAAGAGGAGAAGGAGGTAGCAAGATGAAAAGGTTGAGAGAGAGAGGTCCAGTGCTTTGGATCTGGGCAACAGAATACATGGCAACCAATGATGATGTAGAGGAAGTATGAGATACTAAAGAGGCTGGACTTTGAAGAGTCCAAAGATCTTAGAGGAATGTTGAGCTGGAGGAGAGGATGACAGATGGGGAGGTTGGAGAGGAGAGTGAGATGAGGCCATGGATGGCTTGAGAATGACAGTTTTAAATCTGAGCTTTTGGCAGATTGGAAGGTAATGTAGACCAGTGAGTAGTGGGTGATAATGACCAGAACTTGGGTTTTGTGTAGTTAAAGATCTTAATGGAATACTCCTCCAATATTTGAGGTTGTGAAGAGGGCCATTGATTGGGTCCCTGGCTGACCAAGGTGGAGGACCCTTTAACCAGGGTTATTATCACAGTTAAGCCTTGACATATTATGAATGACACATGGTGAAGACAGGAGGTTAAGAGGGGATTTGAGGAATTATGGTTTCACCCAAAGGACTGTAGGAATCTGGAATGCACTGCCTGGGAGGATGGTAGAGACAGGAAACCTCACAACCTTTAAGAAATATGTGGGTGCGCACTTGAAATGTCATTATATTTAAGTCTAGGGCTGATAAATGGTCAGCACAGATAGGTCGGCACAGACCTGATGGGCCAAAGGTGGACTTCTGTGCTGTATGGTTCAATGACAGCATCTCCTAGGTTTACTAAGCAGCAGAATGGCTGACTATCCTCCTTGCTATCTGGAATGTTAGTGTTTCAGGGCCAGAGGGAGGAAAATTGCTCCTCTCCCTAGCTGCCCAGACAGGACAGTATTTAGATATTAGGAAAGTACCTGACTGAGTTGACTTCTCTGGCCAAACAGTCTACCAACACTCACGCTGCACTCCCACACACACAGGAAACATCAAAGAAAGAAATTCAGAAATAGAGAACTATGTGTGAATAATCATGGAGTTTCAAGCCATGTATGATTCATGCCTCTGATATGAATCTAAATGACATTGACTGTAATTTTCTTCTCCTGTAATAATTTGCCTGGATTGTTGCTAATGTGATGGGTGACATCTCTATTGTTTCCATTCAAGTACCAAAAAGCAATCCTTGCTCTCCAGGGACATTTTCTGACACTGGAATCGAACCTTGCAGGCAATGGACAAAGTAAGTGTTAGCGTTTTGTTTAATCTTTATATCTGTTAGTTTTGCTATTGTTGTCAAAAAATTAGCTGATGATACATTTAGACCTGGTCATTGGATTATTTCCTGTGTTTTTCTTTAACATAATTAACTGAAACTGAACATCAGCCCAGTGGTTTCCTGTTTTTGTGATAATGATCTCTTTGTTAAATGACTAACATTAATTCTTCCGGTAACTCAAAATTACGTTTTTCATTCCTGGCTTATCTAAGGGATTAATAGCACGAGAAGCACTGAACATACCTCACAGTGTCCCTTGGCTCCATCCCTCAGACACCATCCTAGATAACAGCAGTATGTATTTCGATTTAGGAAGCTCTCCATTTATTTATTTCCTCCACTGCCTCAATCCTGCTGAGGCAAGGTATTTTTAGAACCTTCATGACCTATCTTGATGTGTAAGCTTGATAGTGAAAGTGGTCAAGAACTTGCTTTTCCCTCCTAGAAATGTACTTCTACAAGTTTTGTGAATAAACTATGTCATACAATGACTAATTTGAGCAGTTACATCAAGTGCAGTGCTAGCCAGTTTCTTTGAAAACAAACCTTAAGGTGCATCATGAGGTGCCATTACAGTTATTGTTTGCAATTATGCACTTTACATTTCCTGCCAAACATACTGCCCAAAGGGAAATTTGCACAATTTCCAATATACAATACCAATAGTGGGGAGATGATGGTAAAGTCCATGACTGGTAACTCAGGCTCATCTTTTGGGGTCATGGGCACCAGTCCCATTATGGCAGTCATTGGAATTAATACACCTGCAGCAGTGAATATTGATGATGATTATTGTTAAAAACTCATTTGGTTCACTATGACACTGTAGGGAAGGAAATCTGCCGTCCTTATCTGGTTTGGGCCTACCTGTGATTCCAAACCCACAGCGATGTGGTGAACTCATAACTGCCCACTGGAATGACCTAGAAAGCCACTCTGTTCAGGAGAGTTAGGAGTGAGCAACACATACCACCCATGCCAACCATACCCATATCCCATGAAAGAATAAGAGGCCTCTCACTAATTCAGTCTGAGAAGCATTTGTCTTTCCCTCAGCATGTAGTCTTGGAGCTTGGAATGGGCCAGTCTGCAATAATAAACATTAGACAATAGGTGCAGGAATAGGCCATTCTGCCCTTCGAGCCTGCACCACTATTCAATATGATCATGGCTGATCATCCTTAATCAGTATCCTGTTCCTGCCTTATCTCCATAACCCTTGATTTCACAATCCTTGAGAGCTCTATCCAACTCTTTCTTAAATGAATCCAGAGACTAGGCCTCCACTGCCCTCTGGGGCAGAGCATTCCACACAGCCACCACTCTCTGGGTGAAGAAGTTTTTCATCATCTCTGTCCTCATCATTGCCCGGCAAGACTCAGTCATCAATGCCTTTTTGTATTGAAAAAGTAGTAAGGAGTCGTCATCCCACAATGTTGCAACCCAGAAACAACACAGTCCCCACTGAGAACTTCTTTATCCAACCCACTCATGGGTTCCTCTTTAAAGGCTCAGTTACTACCTTAACAGTTAGCTAATTGGTAATGTTGTCATAGTTCCAGGCGACACTATCCCAGTAGAGAGAGTGATGACTGGTGGTGGTCTAACCTGTGGGTCACACACCTCAGGCAAGGTTGAGAAAGTGGGAACCTTCATAGTAACTCCAATCAGTACTGGAATTGAACCCGCACTGTTGGTACCACTGTATCGCGAACCAGTTTCCAGCCAACTGAGCTAGCTGACTGCCACTCGGTTAAATACCCCAAAGAAAGCGGTACTGCAAAACATTCTCTTTATTTCGGCACTGTATAAATTCATAGCACCAGCCCACTTAGCAGCAAAAACAAAGTAAACTCTTTGGAAAGGACTCGCTAAATGACAAGACATATGCAAGGTAATTCAAAAGGTGTTGTGCAATGCAGCTCAGATTCAGGCTGGGCTATAACACCTTGCAGAGAAGAAGGAAAGAACTAGAGGAGCTTGCATTAAGGAATTTGTAGGCTGAAGTGTTTCAAAGATGTGATCTTAAAAAGTGAATGCCTACCCAATAACGTGCTCTTCATTCATGTTTTGTTTTTTTTGTTTAAAGCTGCACAGCATTGGGTTACTTGGAAATTGTTCCTGCAAGTTTAACCAGGGATGCACAATGTGCTACAGGCACAGTAAAGAGTACTGTCAGCCAGAAAAGTAAGCTGTGTTTTAAAAATTTGTATTTACATCATTTGGTGAATTTGTGCAGGTTACGGGACCATCAGTTACTTCAATATTTAGCGCCCCAATGCAACCTAGCCCCTACACAGCAAAACTGTTCCTTCCTTTGTATCCAGGTGTGAAAGTTATGACTTGAGTTTCATAGGATTTGGCTTGGTCCCCTTTCCCTGGCAACCAAATTACCTGGGTTTACTACGAGGCATAATTTGTAAGAGGTCATTTACACCCTCTCCATGACTCCATTTTACTTTGAATTTAAAAAGAATATTTAAAACATCACCATCTTGTTTAATTTGATTTTGATTTTATTGTCACATGTATTCAAGTACAAAAGTAGAGCAGTAGAGTGAGGGGTGTATAATGTCGTGCCAGAAGGTGCCATCATAGATATATGATGTGGAGGAGCTGGTGTTGGACTGGGGTGGACAAAGTTAAACATTGCACAACACCCGGTCATAGTCCAACAGATTTATTTGGAAGCACTAGCTTTTGGAGTACTGCTCCTTCATAAGGTAGCAGTGGAGCAGGACCATAAGACACAGAATTTAAAGCAAAAGATTACAGTGTTCTGTATTGTAGATCTGTGATCCGTAATGCTTTTGGGATCTTTCCTGCTTTCTTGCATTTCTGCAAAAACTTGATGTCTGTGTCAATATGCGTGATCTTCTTCAAGATCCTCTCCACTTTGAGCCATCAATTAGTGGTGTCAAAGGTAGCCATGATGTGGCGGAGCCGGTGCTGGACTGGGGTGGATGAAGTTAAAAATCACAAC
Organism: Chiloscyllium punctatum; assembly: GCF_047496795.1. Classification (NCBI taxonomy): domain Eukaryota; kingdom Metazoa; phylum Chordata; class Chondrichthyes; order Orectolobiformes; family Hemiscylliidae; genus Chiloscyllium; species Chiloscyllium punctatum. The sequence goes on from NC_092754.1 coordinate 11,362,143, forward strand.
ACCAGGTTATAGTCCAACAGTTTATTTGAAAGCACTTGCTTCTGGAGTGCTGCTCCTTCATCAGGCAGCTGTGCAGCAGGACCATAAGACACGGAAGTTTGAGTCAGACTAGTTCTGTTCTCAGGGTGGAATTTATAAAGTCTTGCCTGCATTGACTGCCTGCAGATTGTGCACTTTTTGAGCCGAATAGAGTGTGTCTGCAAATGTGGTTCTGCAGGTGCAGGTTCACCCCATGGACTTGTGTGTGTATGAGAGAGGTTCAGGGTGTGAGTGTGTGCATGTGAGTGTGAGGTTCAATATATCATTTCAGCTGCATGACACTATAATCTTTTGCTATAAATTCTGTGTCTTATGATCCTGCTCCACAGCTACCTGTTGGAGGAGCAACGCTCCAATAGTTAGTGCTTCCAAATAAACATGTTTGACTGTATTCTGTTGTTGTGTGATTTTTAATATCATAGGTACAAGCACCTAGGTATAGAGACTTAAGAACAAGATAGAAAGAATAAAGTTAAAAGTTAAACATTGTAATAATTATGGTAAAGCATAAAACATACGAAATACAGTTAAAAGTTATACATTGAAGACTTTCTTAGTTTTAAGTAGAAAATAAAGAAATAAAGCTATAAATTCAAACATTATAGGCTCTCTTAAGTGCTTAATCATGGTGCCTAGTACTTATAACAATAACTTATGCAAATGATAAAGATACCATGCATTGTGGAAACTGCACATAACAATGTGATTTAACAGTGATGTTGAGCCATCAATGTAGTCTTAAGTCTGTTGTGGTTCTGTTCACCGAGCTGTTGCAACACAAGTTCCCAGCTCGGCAAACAGAACCACAACAACGAGCACACGAGCTACAAATCTTCTCACAAACTTTAGTCTTAAGTCTTTTAGATCAGATGGTCTTTGCTTCTTTGGGCCTCAACTAACTAATCTCATCTTGGTCAGCAGCATTGGTAACTATGGTCAGCATTGAAAAGATGAAACTCAGGCCCGATCAAGGTGAGTCGACAGCTTTGAGTGAAAATTCACACAAAATTCCTTCAGCTGGTGCTCCTTTGACAACATTTTCTGATTCACTGTCTGTACTTTCTCTTGGCAAAGTGGACGGAGTGATAATCATTGTGGCTGTTATCATTATTCTACTGCTGTGTTTTTTGCTTGGAATGCACATAGCCTTATGGAGGAAGAACATGAAGAAAAGGAATAAGCTGTTATCAGGTACATAAAATGTCATAGTCTGTTCTTCCACTTCTGGCTTTGCAACCTGTCGGGAACTCAATTTGGAGTTTGTTCAGTGACGTTTTTGTCTGATACATTAAACGAGTGCTACATGCCTAAATGTCTTAGAAAGGGTTGTGATTTGCTCAGTTTAATGAATTTCACCCATAGAAACAGAATGTTTCCATTGTCCTTAGTTGTTCTTGGATAGCTCTGTTAGAACTGATGAATTTTCATCTGATCACCACCCAATGGACTGTGCTGCCCATGTGGTTGTTCTAGGCAGCAGTGAGAGGATTAGACTGGCATGGCTAAGGATGCCATTGACGTATGTGCCTACATTTTAGCACTAAGGTAGATTTTGTGATGTGGGTTTTGGGCTTATTCTGAGGTAAGGAAGCCCAGCAGCACAGGGTTCCCGAATATCCTGCAGCTCCTCCACCCGCCCCATGCAGCCTGATTGACAGCCTGAAGGCCAATTGGATGGCAAAGCCTTGAGTACCAGCCATTGCCCAGCTGGACTGAGAGCAGATAGGTCTAGTGGGGCAGATGGAATGGATTTTCAGTGCAGAGAGCCACTCATGATGGGGTGAGTGATGGGGTTGGGGTGAGCTGATTCCTATAAGTGGAGCAGACAGGCCTCGCAAAGTATGAGGGTGGTTTTCTGGTAGGTTTGTTGGACCTTTGCACTCCTGCTGCTCCTGATCCCAAGCAGTGCTGTAAAGGTCCTAACCTCATTGATTTAGCCAAATCCATCCCCCGCACGTGTTCCTATTGCAGTTTTTTGAATTGTTCGCCTTTGACCTGACCCCAACCTGCCTACTCTTCAGTGTGTCGGATTCTGCCTTTGAGGTCTGTGCACCTTTATAAGGAGTAGCTACCTGAGCCAGGTACTGTGAAATTTTACCTATTCTCCAGCCTTCAGGAGAAGAGAGAATTGAGGTTCCTTTGTAAAAGCCAATTATTCAATAAAATGGCCTCAAAATGATAAGTACAACAAATGCATCAAAATGCGAAAGTGCCAAACATGGCTCCATAAACTTGATCCTAATGTAACCAGAGGCAGAAAATTGAAGTGTGCATGCCATTGGGATGATCATGTTACCTGTGCATTTTTCAAAACATCCCTGTTTTCTTTGCTCGGCAACAGCTTCATGGTATCGGAATGTGCAGACGGAGGACACTTGGAGCACTCACCTTCCAGAACAAGAGTGTGGAGAATTGTCCCACCAAGAAAGGAAGAAAGTTGATGAAATCTACGTTTCTGTCAATAGTGCTTGTTGATCACTGCTTTGCGTTAGGAAGATCTATCTGGACAGACTGTGAGTGTATTCAAGCATCAGTGCAACACCAAGGGTCAGAAGGCAAACAACATCATCAGCTGGACTTTTATGTAGACTTTGCTGTTATTTACTGGAACAGTAACTGCTCAATGATTGAAATGTCGCATCGGAGATCAGGTGTACCAAAATGGTTCCTCCCGCTTGATGATCAATGAATGGAAAGGACAGAGAAATGAAACAAAGTGATAGATGGCATTGGGAAGGAGGCTGATTGGAATCAGGCCATATCAGAGACAGAAAGAAAGAGGTTGTGTTGAGAGAGAAATGGGAAGCAAGGGGTTGAAAGAAATAGTAAGAAAAGATAGGTAAAAAGAGCAAGCAGGAGAAGAAAAGGAAGAACTCAATTAGGCTTAAGAGTTGTCATGTTAGTCCATGAGCAGTTAAAGAGCAAATGGCACATTAGGAGATGTGGACAAGGCATTAACCATCTTGACTTATAGAAGCAGTAATTCAAATTTATCATAAACAGCAATAGTGGAATACCAGAACACCAGCCATGGTACTGCTTTATGCTAGATGAAGGAAGAGCAAGCTCCATTTGTTTACCCTTCTACCATTGTTGTAAACACAAGGTACGATGATAAATGAGTTCTGGACTGAGTAAAGTATCTAATCTTTATCAATTAGTTGACTACATGAAGTTGAGAAAACCCCAGTGGTGGAGAGTTTTGGGAAACATAGGAGTAAAGTCATTTGTTCGTCCCAAGTCTGTCCCACTCAACCACGAGCCATGTCTTAAATTACTCTGCATTGTTTCCCAAAATATTATTTCCAGAGCAAAATCTAATTAATCTGTATATGAATGAGCGGCTATCTTCTAAGTATTGAGATAGCATTGTGGCACGAAAATAGTTGACAGTTGGCACCCACCAGAAATATAGATAGTAGATGTACCATGGTAGGAAACTTTACATCGATTTAAAAAGGTTTGCTTGTTAGGTTTGCTTGCTTAACAGGGCACAACTGGTTACCTGCTGAACTGAGAATCCACATCTCATTGCCTGCCCCACTTTACAGGCCTCCAAGCTGAGGTGGCATCAGGTCAGGACTATAACTTATAATATATCATTAATAGTTTCCTGCAAGGCATTAATGATCTGCCCCACTTGGCCGTGCTGAGAATCATTCATTATAGTGGTGTAAATCCGAAAATGTTGCAATTGGCGGGAATTTTGTCAGGGATCCTTGCAGCGGTAAGGATCTTTTTATCAGAGTTGGCAAAGCTCAGGATGGAGAATTCCAAATGCTCTGGCAATTTGAAATCATGGCTCTTACTTTTAACTCCTCTGTGTTGCTGGATTCATTTACGGGTTACTAACAATGAACATTCATGATGTTAATGTGTCATTCCAAAAATGTGATGTTGCACATTATTCAGGTTCCAAACCTATTATTGCAATTGACCAGAGCCCAATTGACATCATCAGGGGTTTGGATGGCAGATGAAACGTTGGGCTAATCCTCATACCACTTAAAAAAGAACAAAAGCAAACTAGGTTTCTGTTACTGATTTCCATGGCTTTCCTAATGGTAAAAGTTGATTTTGTCGACCATACTCAAACAGCTGCTGATATCTATTGTTGGTTTATGCATGAAGAACAGCCATTTTTACAATTTCCACCATGGACTTGAAATCATCAATCACCAATCATTTTCAGTTCATTCACAGGATATTGGCACAGGGCCCATATGTATTGGCCATTGCTTTTGATCAATGTTGGTAGTGAGCTGCTTTCTTCTAACAGTGGTAAGTGATGTCTTATACAAATTAGGAGCAGGGGTGGCCATTCAGCCCCTTGATGCTGCTCCACCATTCAATAAAATCATAGCTGATCCAAGACTCCTCATTCCAATTTACTGCCCTTTCCCAAAAATCCTTGATTCGCCCTCTGATCAAGAATCTATCAGTCTTAATATACACAAAGTCTCTACCCCACAGCTCCCGTGACAAGGAGTTCTCAAGACTTACAACCCTCTGAGAGAAGAAATTCCTCTTCATCTCAGTCTTAAATTGGCACCCCTTTATTCTAAGACTATGCCCTCTGGCCGTAGACTCTCCCATGAGGTAGTCTTATGTAGATCCTCCTCCAATGTCATTAGTCATGAAGATCAAGGGTTTTGACCCAGTGACACTGAGGTAATGGACAATGGAGATAATGCTCCTCTAGCTTCTGCGCTTGTCTTGCAAGATTTTGGGTATGGAAGATATCATAAGTACAAAATAGTTTGATCTTTTAATGGGATATTACAGTGGAAAATAAAAACCATAAGAACTGTGGATGCTGTAAATCAGAAACAAAAACAGAAGTTGCACAAAAAGCTCAGCAGGTCTGACAGCATCTGTGGAGAGAAATCAAACTTAACATTTCGGGTCCAGCGACCCTTCCTCAGAACTGCAGGTAGCTCGGAAAATGTTGGTTTATGTGCAGAAGATAGGGTAGGGGAGGGGGTAAGGAGGAAGCAATAGATAAAGATAGAGCTCAAAGAGAGAGAGGAACAATTGGACAGACAAAGGAATTGATAGTAATCTGGTTGGGAGGATGAATAGCTGTTATTAGAGACTGTTAGTGGCTGTCAATACGTACTGTGCAATGGCAGATTATTAGATATTAGATTCCCTATAGTGTGGAAACAGGCCCTTTGGCCCAACAAGTCCACACCGACCCTCTGAAGAGTAACCCACCCAGACCCATTTCCCTTTGAGTAATGCACCTACTACTATGGGCAATTTAGCACAGCCAATCCCCCTGACCTGCACATCTTTGGACTGTGGGAGGAAACCAGAGCACCCAGAAGAAACCCACACAGACACAGGGAGAATGTGCAAACTCCACACAGACAGTCACCCAAAGCTGGAATCGAACCTGGGTCCCTGGTGCTATGCGGCAGCAGTGCTAACCACTGAGCCACCATGCCACCCCACTACATGATAACAAGACCTGGTGTGTGGGATAGAGGGAGTTCAGGCCCTAAAATTATTGAACTCCATATTGAATCTGGAGGGATGCAGGGTCCCCAAGTGGAAAATGAGGTGTTGATCTTCCAGCTTGCTTGCTCCATGTTTCACTGGAGCACTGCAACATGGTTGAAACAAGGATGTTGACCAGGGAACAGGATGGAAAAGTGTAGCGCTGGAAAAGCTCAGCCGGTCAGGCAGCATTCAAGGAGCAGAAGAGTCAACGTTTCGGGCATGAGCTCTTCATCAGGAATCAGGAACATGGTGGTATGTTACAGTGGCAGGCAACAGGAAGCTCAGGGTCATTTTTGCGGCAAACATAGATGTTCTGTGAAGCAGTCACCCAGTCCATGCCTTGTTTCCCCAGTGTAGGGGAGACCACATTGTGAGCAGTGAATGCAGTAGCCTAGATTATTAGAAGTGCAGGTAAAGTGCTGCTTCATCTGGAAGATATGTTTCGGTCTTTGGATACTGAGGAGGGAGGAGTTAAATGGGCAGGTGTTACACCTTCGGTTGCAGAGGAAGTTGCCGTGAGGCTGTGAAGGGATGTTGGGAATGAAGGAAGAGCAGACCCGGAGGGAACAGTCCCTGCAGAAGGCAGACAAGAGAGGGGAGGAGAATATGTTTCTGGTGGAAATGTGTCAGTGGATAATCACGTTAGGAGCCCTGTAGCCCAAAATGACCCAACACAATTTGCCTGAAATCCCATCATGCTAAAACAATGCTTATCCTGTCAGTGAAACTGCTTGGCTTCCCACTCAGAATATCCTGTGTTCCAATTGACACCATTTTTGAATGTTCTGCTGGGTGCAAAATGTAGAATAGCAGGTATTCCCCAGAATATATCAGAATCCACAATGTCAATAATGCAAAAATGAACTACTGTTTGGTATTTGTTAAATAAACTTTGAAGAAATTGCTGTGTTATTAATCAAAATGAGTGAGCAATCAATGTTGTCTGAAATGTCATGTAAAAATGAATCTCCCCTAATGTCTCAATGAGGGTTCACTTACTGGGATCATGTACATTAGTGCAGATCTCCACCTGCTGTACAATTTGGGTATTTTCCATTGATAGTTAAGACTTTCAGCATCTGCTGAATTTTATTTTTCTCTAAATTATATTCTATTCCGAGACTTCACTTCTCTTACATCTTCCTTGCTTCTCCTATTCCCAGGAAATTTCTATCTTTCTTGACTGTACTCACTGCAAACGAAGTGTAGTGTACAGATACCTCCTCCAGACCGTGACTGTCACCCCCCACCTAACCTCATACTGCCCATTAATTAAGATCTTCACATTAACTATTTTTTCTTCCGCTCCATTGTAATGTTGCTGCTGCCTTCTATAATCACTGTTTCCTTTCCTTCCAATTCCAGAAACTTCTTGTTCATTCCAGTTCTTTCCCATCATTCTCCCAATCTCAGGCCAACAAATGCTTCTCGTCCAGAGAAAGCCTAATTTGTATTAGGGCTCATTAAGTCCCTCATAGTTATGCATACTCCAAACAATCTCTGCAGAGTTACATAGTCTCTCACCAATCACTCCCAGCAGCCACCACATCACACTCTATGCTCTTCCAGCCTTTTCCCCGATATCTAATCAGCGTAGACGAGTTGGACCGAAGGGTCTGTTTCCGTGCTGTACATCTCTATGACTCTATGACACGGCCCACAAGAAACCAGCAACACATCAGAATATAAGAAACAACAGCGGGAGTAGGCCATTTGCCCCCTCATAGAATCGCTACGTTGCAGAGATAGGCTATCTAGCCCATTGAGTCTGCACCAGCCCTCCATCACATCCAGAACCAGCCCCCTACCCTATTCCCCCACATCCCATGGCTAATCCACCTAACCTACATATCCTGGATACAATGGGCAATTGAGCGTGGCCAATCCCCGTAACCTGCACATCTTTAGACTGTGGGAAGAAAGCGGAGGAAACCCACAAAGGCCCGGGGTGAACATGCAAACTCCACACACTCACTCAAGGCTGGAATCAAACCTAGATCCCTGGCACTGTGAGGCAGCAATGTTAACCACTGAGCCACCATGCCACCCTACTCTGTCATTTGTTAAGATTACAGCTGATCAGGTTAGGGCCTCAACTACCATTTTCTGTCTGACTCTTGACTTCTTTGTGGATTTTTAAAAACTATCTAACTTAATCTTGAATATCTTCAATGACGCATCCACCACTGCAGTCCATAGGATTCCACAGACCCGACGACCCTCTGACATGAAATGTTCCATAGTCTTCACTTGGAGACCCTTTTTAAACCATCTCCCATCGTTCAACACATCTCTACAAGGAGAAAGATCACCTCTGTGTGTCCATCCTGTCAGACCATCCCAGAATTTTGTACGTGCCAAGACGATCACCTCTCATTCTTCTACACGTCAGTGAATGCAGACCTAACATGCTCAACCTTTGCTCTTAAGACAATCCTGTTCCTCTGAGGAATCAGGCAAGTGAATCTTCTTTGAACTGCTGCCAATCCTTAAATAAGAAGACCAAAATTCTGCACAGTACTCCAGGAGCAGTCTCACTAAGGTCCAGTACAGTTCCCAAACAAAAACAGAAATTGCTGGAAAAACTCAACATCTGTGGAGAGAAATCGGAGTTAACATTTCAGGTCCAGTGATCCTTATTCAGAACTGTCCAGTTCTCTATTTTCTTACACAATGGCCCTGACAGGTCAACATTCCATTTCCCAATTACTTGCTGCACCTGCATGCTAGCTTTTCATGGTTCATCCACAAGGACACCCAGATCCCTCTGCACCTTTGATCTCTGTACCGCCTCCCTATTTAAATATCATTCTGCTTTTCTATGCTTCCTGCCAAAACAGAGAAGCTCACATTTTCCCACATTATCCGCCATCTGTCAAATTTTCTTCATTTACTTTACCCTATCTGGTTTCTCTTTGCAGACCATTTCTATCCTCTCTGCAATTTGTTTTCTACCTAACTTTATGTCTTCTACAAATCTGGCTACTATACACTCAATCTATTCATCCAAATTATTGATATAGTCTGTGGCACTCCACTAGCTGCAATTTACCAACCCAAAAATGACCGATTTACTACAAGTATCTGCTTCCTGTTGGCGAAGCAATTCTTTGTCTAATTCCCTCCTTGCTTTCCCCTCTTCCAAGTGACAGGAGTGAGGGATCGCATGCCCCTCATAAATGCTGCTCACAACATGATGTATTCACTCTCATGGATTTATAAACATGCCTAATGGGGCAGCATAGGAACAGTGTCTTGATGGTGAAGATTGGCTTTTGGTTTCATCTCCCTGAACTGCCCATCCGATTTCCACTTACCTGCCCACTTGCACTAAACAAATTGTAGATGACACTTGAACAAAATGCTTATGTGGCACCTATCTCAAGACCCATCACTCTCTAAATTGCCATGTCCTTATCTAATAATCAGTACTGAATGAACTCGCCAACTAAATTCTGGTAAGACTGAAGCCAATTTCAGAGCAGACTTGACAATTTTGGGGATGACCTGAAGTATAATTTTGTCATCCACCTCAAACAGTGACATGAAGCTACAATTTCAGACTTCATCCCAATGGAACCTGATTACTATGGCCAGGTTCTCACCATGGAAACCTTGTGTTTCAGTCTCCAATCTGCTTGGCTTTAGGACAATCAACATGTGGCTCAGGAAATGATCCAGAAATGGTTACCTTTGAGTGAACGCTGGGCTGTTTCAGAGGGCAATTGAGACTCAAACACACTACTATGGGTCTGGAGTCACATGTCAGCCAGACTTGGGCAGGGTGGCAAATGTTTGTCCTATAAGGGTGCAGTGAACCCGAAGATTTTTGTTTTATGACAATTTGTTGGGTTGCATGATCAACATCAGTGTTCATTTTGGACTTAAACCTGTAGCCTATGGGGTTAATGACCAACCGTCACAACATGGAGGGCATCATAGTGATTGCACCGAGATCAGCCAGGTCGATCTCATAGAATATGAGTTCCCTGATTGGGGCTCTTAATCTGGTCCAATCAAGGAGTCATGGCTAACAGATATAAACAGGATTGTGACCTTAGAGAAGGAGCACACAGTGTCTACGAACACCCTCGAGGTTTTCAGGGAGAGGTGGACAGCATGGGTGTGGAATGTTTTATTTCTCCCTCTGAATCTATTTTGATTTTGTCCCTGCCCTCCCATTTAACTTTTTGATCACACAGCATTGCCCTTTGATGAGAACTCCAGACAAAAGGAACCAGCCTATGGCCTTGGACTCAGTGGGGTGAGATATTGTGATTGTAACGAGGTCAGCCAGGTGGACATCTTAGAACATGAGTTCTCTGATTGAGGCTGTTAATCTGGTCTAGACAGGGAACCCTGGCTGACAATATAAACAGGAATATCGGAGATTCTGTTCACTGTAAGAGCTGGCTCGGGGGAGCTGGATCAGTGTCAAAGACTTTCCACGTGTAAATAAAGTTGACAGGATACCGGCCTCTGTGGAGTTATTTCAGGGATGGGGTCAACCATTCAAATGGGTGAGATGCTCTTCAGAGGATCAGTGTGAAGTCAATGGGCTGAAAGGATTGCTCCTCCACACAAGGCATTCTATGATCGTTGGTGGCCATATTCTCAGCATTCTACTCCCTAAGCTCGAAAATACACCCCCCCCCCAACCCCCCACTTCTGTCTGCTTCCCCTGAGACTCTCCTTAAAACCTACCTCTCTGACTAACCTTGTTATGTGGCTTGGTGTTCTATGTTGTTCAATAACAACTCTTATGAAGCACCTTGGGATATTTTACTATGTTAAAGACATTATAAAAATGCAAGCTGTTATTGTTTTTGCTGTTTTTTATGTAATTCTGCCTATTTACGTCAGCCTTGGCTACAGGGTAACACCTCTTGAGTCAGGAGTTTGCGGTGTGCTGTAAGGTGTGTGATTTTTATATATATTAATATTTATTTTAGAGTTTGGATTTAAAACTAGTGATATGTGGGTTTTTGATCTGTGTGTATGAGGGGCATTAATGATTAACTTATGAGTGTTTCATGGCATTTTAAAAATATCAATAAGAAAGAAATATTTCTTGGTGTTCTAATGGGAATTGGGAGAATTTTACGAGCAGAGTAAACATTGAAGAGTATTGGTTTGCTTTCAGTTACAAAGATCAGGAATTGATTTTTTTTTTGCTTAGGGGAAACATGCCGAGCTTGGAAAGCTTTTGATTTCACTTCACAGAAGTCCTAGTTGAAATTAGATGTATGAAACAGTTTCTCCATAAGAGGTAATTCGTAACAGTTTGGAAATAGATAACCTCACTGTAACTACGTCATTTGAACGTTCCAAATGAGAAATGATTGTTTAGAATTCTGAAGAGGTTATGCATAGCTGAGAAAGTCTAAGCTCAGTTGTGTGAATACTCAATGAAAAGGATATCAAACTCTTAAAGCTGTAGATTGAAGCCAACGTTAAATTGAGAAAGGGATTTTGTCTGGTGTTTGAGTACTGTAAAGGGATGCTCTTCAGAAAAATGGAAGACTATTTTTACTGTGTTTTGAAATCTTTCCATTTGTATGTAAATAGCTTGTTTTATTCTATTTGATTTTCTCTACTCTACATAATAAACTACCATTGTTAAAAGCGGATCTTCAATATTGTGGACTTACATTTCAATGAAGGACAATTGCAATGAAACTCGGAGGCTGAGGGATGACGTTATGAATGTTTATAAAATCATGAGGGGTGTGGATAGGGTGGATAGCCAAGGTCTTTCTCCTGGGCTGGGATAGTCCAAAACGAGAGGGCATAGGTTTAAGGTGAGAGAGGAAAATTTGAAAAGGGCCTGAGGGTATTTTTTTGTGCAGAGACGATGCATGTTTGGAACAAGCTGCTAGAGGAAGTGGTGGAGGCTGGTACAGTTACAACATTTAAAAGGCATCTGGATCAGTATATCAATAGAAAGGGTTTAGAGGAATATGGGCTAAATGCTGGCAAATAGGAGTAGGTTATATTGGGATGTCTGGTCAGCACGGATGAATTGGACTGAAAGGTCTGTATTTCCTTGCTGTATGACTCTATGAACACTTCATTAATGTTTTTTAAATGATCCATTCAGCCAGAATTCAGGCTGGAATCTGACTTGTCAAATAATAACATCAGCTGGTAACCATGATGCGCTGGTAACAGTGGGTCTGAATCCTATTTAGACCCACTTCAGCACAAAACGAAATCTCAGAGCAGCTGTCTGCTCTCTCAGATTGTAAAAGACCCCATGGCCCTGTTCAAGGAAGAACAGTGGTATCCCCACCTCTTAACCTGATCATCCTTCAATCAATCTCATTTAGAAACGGTTTTTCTGGGGGAGCTTTCTGTGCACCAATTATTGGTGAGTTACCTACAGTACAACAGGGACTATACTTCAAACGCATGTAATTTGCTGTTTTAAGTTTGGAACATTTTGAGCGTGTGAAATAGTCCCTGTAAATACAAGTAATTTTTCTCTCGAAAGGATACTTTGCCAGTTATTACTGAGAAGGTAGAATTCCTAAATACTTTAAAAGGAGTGCTAGATGACTCCTCAAACCTAGTACCTAATAAAGGGTATAGGAAGTAAGTGGGAGACTCTGACAAGACAAGCTGACGAGTGGGAGACTCTGACAAGCTACTCTTCAGTAGCTCAAGCAGTGATACTGAAGGATGGATGAATATTCCATTCCTCAGTGCAATGTTCTATGTAGTTATGTAAAGTCCACTCATTGGTTGTGAGGCCGCTCCAGAGAGTAATACAGATAATATGATTACAAGGGATTAAGGTCACATCTATTTCATGGACAATGTGCAAAACTCTCATTAACCTCTTAGAGGTAGATTTTTCCTGAAATTGGACAGTACATAATCACATAATTCAAAATCATTTTCCCCCTCAGTTGAAGCAAAGGAATTGACAAAGTAATGAAGAAAGTTGCCTTCGATGTAAAGCAGACTAAACAGCATTAGGTGCTGTGGTGTGATACCCTCAATATATTTTACTGAATAAGGGATAGAAGGTGGCTCTATCAGGGATGGCTGACTCTGGGTGTGTTTAAGCTTGTAATGTGCCTAAATGTGGCTGTATCGTTTTTAGTAATGGGGGACTGTGTTCCTGCTTTCCCCTGACTTAGAACTAATGTTAAATAGAACAAATTTTGGAATTTGACAATTAAGCTGGAGTGCAAAGTCAACCAGTTTTTCTGCAAGTTTTCATTTCTAAGTCAGTGCTGTTCATTTCCAATAGGGGGAGCAAGTATTCACTGAAAGCAGTCTGACAAAACACAGTTTTCCCAAAGTATATTCCAATGAGGAAGATGCTTATTTGCAGTAGATGCTTTAATGATTTGCTCTGATCCTCAATATTCAGACTTTTGCTGATCTTTGATCTCTTAACCAGTACTAAAGGTCACCACAGTCCCACAAGAGACAAATGACTGGTGGTGGTTTAATCTGAGCGTCAGGCAAGGCGTGGGTTTGAGAAGGAAAGTCCTTCATAGTAACTTCAGCCAGTGTAGAAATTGAACCCACATTGTTGCTGCTATTCTGCATTGCAAACCAGCCATCCCAGCTAACTGGGTCCTCAACTTTTCAAAGTGACTATTTACAGCATTATCAGAAAATAAACCCCACTTCTAATCATCATTCACTGCCTCCTGCTGGCAAGTGTCTGTAAGCATGAAGAGAGGTGAGGGTTCAATTGACTGAGGTGCACTCTTCTCTAGTAATTCTCTGTCTTAACCATCTCTTCACTTCCCACGCTGATAGAATAATACAGCACGGAAGGAAACCATTTGGCCCATTAAGTCTAATTTAACAACTGAGTTCAGAAGTGTTTCCATTTGTAAATTGCCTTTCATGTCATTCTCAAAGTTCTTTACAATTAATTAAATCATTTGGAAATGTATTCATTCTTGAAAAGTGGGGAAACATTGTAGCCAACTCAGGCACAGCAAGATAACACAACCATCATTTATTTAATGCCCAGGTCTGGTGTTTCAGTGATGTTGAGAGATTGCAGTGCATTGAACAGCTGCATCAATAAAGTCCTTCATTCTTTTTACTCCATGAGAATATGCACTGATGGATAAGATGAATAGCCAAGGTCTTTTTCCCAGGGTAGGGGAGTCCAAAAACAGAGGACATAGGTTTAATGTGAGAGTGGAAAAATTTAAAAGGGACCTAAGGGCAACTTTTACAGCCTGAGGGTGGTGCGTGTATGGAATGAGCTGCTAGAGGAACTGGTAGAAGTTGTTACAATTACAAATTTTAAAAGACAACTAGATTAGCACATGAATAGGAAGGGCTTAGAGGGAAATGGGACCTCATCTAGAATACTATGTCCAGTTCTGGTCGCCCTGTTATAGGAAGGATATTATTAAGCTGGAGAGGGTTCAGATGTTGCCAAGTGTGGAGGTTTGAGTTATAAAGAAAGGCTCCATAAATTGTCACTTTTTTCACTGGAGTTTAGGAGGTTGAGAGGTGAACTTATAGAAGCTTATAAAATAATGAGGGGGTATAGATAGAGTTAATGGTAGTTGTCTTTTCCCTAGGATGGGAGATTTCAAGACAATGGGGCACATTTTTAAGGTGAGATAAGAGAGATGTGAAAAAGACATGAGGGGCAAATTTCTTTACACAGAGGGTGGTTTGTGTGTGGAATGAACGTCTTGAGGAAGTGGTGGAAGTGGATTCAATTACAACACTTCAAAGACATGAAAGGTTTGGAGAGATATGGGTCAGGAGCAGGTAGGTGGGACTAATTTAGTTTAGAATTATGTTTAGCAAAGACTGGTTAGACTGAAAGGTCTGTTTCTGTGCTGTATGACTCGAAATGGGTATAGATTAATCTAAGATATCTTGTTGGCATAGATGAGTTAGACCAAAGGGTCTGTTTCTGTGCTGTACAACTCTATGACGTTATAACTCTATTATGATGGTGCAGAAACAAAATGATAATCAGAAAGTTATTTCAGTGATTTATTTTAAATGGTCAAGATATTTTGGGCAAGAGACACAGCTGCTGAGAAACTAACTGCACAAGGATGCAAAATAAAAAGACGCAGAAAGATCTTCAATTGTGGAAAATAGGCTAATGGCAATGATATCTGTACCACTTTTTCTATTACATTGTTATGGCATCCAAGAAAATATATAACATTCACAAACTGTGTTGTAAATAACATCACAAGCAAATCTTTACAAGAGACACATCCCCTGTGTGCACATTAATGTCTGGAGAACAATTATGCTACACATAAGAAAAATAAGTGGTCATTCCTTGATTATATACAACATTGATAGATATGCAATGTGCCAGAATCCAGACAGGAATTCCTACAATTGTGTTTATCTATCATGTCATCATTGCTCAGAGATAAACCATTCCTTTGAACAACCCTATTAGGCAACTAACAGAGTAAGTAGTGCTGTTCAGTAAGGTTTTGATATGGACTCAACTGTTTCACATCCCCATATCTGCTAAGCTGGGTTAAGAAGTGTATTATATATAGTCGCTGGTACCTCTCTCCTCTCCCCTGTCAGTGTTGATACTGAGGTATGAATCCACAGACGTTAAACAGCCTCTTTATCTAAGCTGAAACGCTAGCTGCAATTGTACAACCCACCTTTATTCCCTATCTAAGTTCATGCATGGTTGTGGTCCTATTCATGACAATGGATTTTAATGGGGTATGTGACAAACTATGGCAGGGATCACAACTCTATGTCGATAAGAGACATCAGGAGTTGGGAGCCGATCTTCACCTTGCCTTCCCTGAATCTGTGATAAAGTGGTGCCGGAGTTGGATTGGGGTGGAAAAAGTCAGAAGTCACATGGTAGCAGGTATAGTACATCAGGTTTATTTGAAATCACAAGCTTTCAGAGCACTTCTCCTTTATTAGGTGACTTCACCTGATGAAGGAGCAGCGCTCCAAAAGTTTGTGATTACAAATAAATCTGTTGCACTATAATCTGGTGTTGTGTGGCTTCTGACTTTACTCTGAATCTAACACGAGCAGTGTGATGTCTAACAGACCTAGCTGCGGTGAACTAACATACCACAGACTGAATCAGGAAATATCCCAATTCAGTCTTCTCTATTGTAAACTTCAGCAGTTCATTTACCATCTGAGTTTGTGCTTACTCTCATTAACCTCTTTAATGAACACAAACTAAATTAATTATCCAACACATTCAATGTGCAAGTAGGCCAGAAATGTGTTTGTCTGGCATATTCCATAATTTAAAATCAGACTGTCATTTCACAGATCAAAAAGGGATTAATTATATCGGGAATATGTTGTTGTACCTGTTTCGTTTTGGGTTGTGAACATACAAACCGTTATCATCATGACGGTAACCAGCTCTGAACACTCATCCCACAACAAAATATTGTGCTCAAGAAATTAATATGGGAATGCTGAGAACTGGAGATAGTGGGACATATGTGAGAGATGCAATTACAGGAAGAAGCATGAAAGAATCCTCTCAAACTTTAAAATTTTGGCTTGTAACTTACAGAGGCGTGACATGATCTGAAGAAAGAGCTACTGATTAACAATGGTCTCTACTGCATTGGGCTCAGCATGTGTAGCATGAGTTAAACCTTCGGATCTGCCACCTACTGAACAGCACAATCTACGCTACAGCCGAAATGGAAGATGGCTCTGAGGGAAGAGTCCTATTCTTGCTTCGCTTGGTCTCCTTTCTTCAGGATGAGTTGTCGTTGCCAAGGTGCCAGTTTCGATTCGTCATAGCCAAGATTCCGCAGTAGCTCGGACTGTTCCTTACGTTTATCTTCTTCATCCTTCTTCAATTTCTCGTCCTCTTGCCTAATGTCAAAGTTAAAATGCATCACCAATGTTACATAATTACTGTGAGATAGATGCATCTACTGGGTCTGAAACTCTTTCATTAATTCCTCTTGATCAGCAACCTTGAGAAATAACTTATCATCCTGTCTCCACATCCAAATTCCCAGTAATTTTCTCTCCTCCTATTCTGACAATTCACATTTGCAGATTTAATATTCCAAGAATGTATCAGTCGAGCACTTTTTTCATGTCCCTAGCTGAAGGCTGCTCAACTCTGGAGCTGGGAGAGATGGGGTGACCTTGGACTTATGATTCATGAAGTTCTCCTTTACTGGGATTTTCCTCACTTCCTATCTGGATATATTGAAAGAGATCAATTATAATGATTAGTCAACAACTCCACTGTCATAGTCATAGAGATGTACAGCATGGATCGGTCCAACTCATTTATGCCGACCAGATATCCCAACCCAATCTAGTCCCAGCACCTGGCCCATATCCCTCCAAACCCTTTCTATTCATATACCCACCCAGATGCCTTTTAAATGTTGCAATTGTACTAGTCTCCACCACTTCCTCTGCCTGCTCATTCCATACACGTACCACCCTCTGTGTGAAAAAGTTGCCCCTTAGGTCTCTTTTATATCTTTCCCCTCTCACCCTAAACCTATGTCCTCTAGTTCTTGACTCTCCCACCCCAGGGAAAAGACTTTGTCTTTTTATCCAATCCATGCCCTCATAATTTTATAAACCTCTATAAGATCACCCCTCAGCCTCCGACACTCCAGGGAAAACAGCCCCAGCCTGTTCAGCCTCTCCCTATAGCTCAAATCCTCCAACACTGGCAACACCCTTGTAAACCTTTTCTGAACCCTTTCAAGTTTCACAACATCCTTCTGATAGGAAGGAGACCAGAATTGCACACAATATTCCAACAATGTCCTGTACAGCCACAACATGACCTCCCAACTCCTGTACTCAATACTCTGATCAATAAAGGAAAGCCTTCTTCACTATCCTATCCACCTGCAACTCCACTTTCAAGGAGATATGAACCTACACTCCAAGGTCTCTTTGTCCAGCATCACTCCCTCGGACCTTACCATTAAGTGTATAAGTCCTGCTAAGATTTGCTTTCCCAAAATGCAGCACCTCACATTTATCTGAATTTAACTTCATCTGCCACTTCTCAGTCATTGGCCCATCTGGTCAAGATCCTGTTGTAATCTGAGGTAACCCTCTTCGCTGTCCACGACACCTCCAATTTTGGTGTCATCTGCAAACTTACTAACTGTACCTCTTATGCTCGTATCCAAATCATTTATATAAATGACAAAAACTAGAGGACCCAGCACCGATCCTTGTGGCACTCCACTGGTCACAGGTCTCTAGTCTGAAAAACAACCCTCCACCATCACCCTCTGTCTTCTACCTTTGAGCCAGTTCTGTATCTAAATGACGAGTTCTCTCTGTATTCCGTAAGATCTAACCTTGCTAACCAGTCTTCCAAGCGGAACCTTGTTGAACACCTTACTAAAGTCCATATACATCACATCTACCACTCTGCCATCATCAATCTTCTTTGTTACTTCTTCAAAAAAACTCAATCAAGTTTGTAAGACATGATTTCCCACACACAAAGCCATGTTGACTATCCCTAATCAGTCTTTGCCTTTCCAAATACATGTATATCCTGTCCCTCAGGATTCCCTCCAACAACTTGCCCACCACCGACGTCATGCTCACTGGTCTATAGTTCCCTGGCTTGTCCTTACCACCCTTCTTAAACAGTGGTACCACGTTAGCTAACCTCCAGTCTTCCGGCACCTCACCTATGACTATCGATGATACAAATATCTCAGTAAGAGCCCCAGGAATCACTTCTCTAGCTTCCCACAGAGTTCTCAGGTACATCTGATCAGGTCACGGGGAATTTATCCACCTTCAAGACCCGTTTCAAGACATCCAGCACTTCCTCCTCTGTAATATGGACATTTTGCAAAGTGTCACCATCTATTTCCCTACATTCTATATCTTACATATTCTTTTCCACAGTAAACACCGATGCAAAATACTCGTTTAGTATCTCCCCCATTTTCTGCGGCTCCACATAAAGGCCGCCTTGCTGATCTTTGAGGTGCCCTATTCTCTCCCTAGTTACCCTTTTGTCCTTAAGGTATTTGTAAAAACTCTTTGGATTCTTCTTAATTCTATTTGCCAAAGCTATCTCATGTCCCCGTTTTGCCCTCCTGATTTCCCTCTTAAGTATATTCTTAAGTACTTATACTCTTCTAAGGATTCACTCAATCTCTCCTGTCTATACCTGACATATGCTTCCTTCTTTTTCTTGTCATGGCATCATGCCACCACTTTGATTCAGACAGCTTACTGGATGGATATTGGTTTATTTTTGTTAAGAAATTTCTATGTTGCTATACAATATTATGCAGAATTCAGTATTCCCATGGCAGATTCTGGTAACCAGTTGGAGAACTGCGAAGAGACCAGCCTTGCTTCAGTGGAGTAGGCCTGACCTGATAAATGCTTGATGGTCACTTGGGTGGCCAGTGCTGAATCCTCCCATCTCCCCATCCATGACCCTGGAGGGAGAATTCAGACCTCTCCACCACCATCCCCTTGGGAGCTGCTGGCCAATCAGAGGCTGCCTGTTTCTCCATTGCCTGTTAGTATCATCCAATTGCACTGGATGCTGCCAGCAATACACCCAATAAGGGCCCAGTATCAACCAGAGACCCAGGCCAGAGGTGAGTAAGGACAGGTGTAGGAGCAGGAGTAGGGTGGCACGGTGGCTCAGTGGTGAGCACTGCTGCCTCACAGCACCAGGGTCCCAGGTTTGATTCCAGCCTCGGGCAACTGTCTGTGTGGAGTTTGCACATTCTCTGCGTGGGTTTGCTCTAGTTTCCTCCCACAATCAGGTGAACTGGCCATGCTAAATTGCTCCTTTGCATTAGTCAGAGGGAAATGGGTCTGGGCAGGTTACATTTCAGAGGATCGGTGTGGACTTGTTGGGCCGAAGGGCCTGTTTACACACTGTAGGGAATCTAATCTAATCCAGCCACTGAGTCTGCTCTGCTTTTCAAGAACATGATTGATCTGATAATCCTCAATTCCACTTTCCTGCCTTTTCCCCATAATTCTCGCTTACTTTATTGATAACTTTATGTCACATCTTTAAATATAATCGATGACCCAGCTTCAACAGCATTTTGCAGTAAAAAGTCCTTCAGATTACCTCTGAAAGAAGGAATTCCTCTTTACCTTTGTTTTAAATGGGTGACCCCTTAATCTGAGATTGTTCTGTCTGGTCCTAGAGTCTCCCATAAAGGGGAAAAGCCTCTGCATTCTGCCCTATCAAACCCTCGATGAACCTAGTATGTTTTGTGGGCGGCACAGTGGTTAGCACTGCTGCTTCACAGCGCCAGAGACCTGGGTTCAATTCCCACCTCGGCGACTCTCTGTGTGGAGTTTGCACATTCTCTCGTGTCTGTGTGGGTTTCCTCCGGGTGCTCCGGTTTCCTCCCACAATCCAAAAATGTGCAGGTTAGGTGAATTGGCCATGCTGAATTGCCTGTAGTGTTAGGTGAAGGGGTAAATGTAAGAGAATGGGTCTGGGTGGGTTTTGCTTCGGCGGGTCGGTGTGGACTTGTTGGGCCAAAGGGCCTGTATCCACACTGTAAGTAATCTAATCTAATCTGAATAAAGTTGCCTCTCATTCTTCCAAATGCCAATGAGTACAGGCCCAACCTACTTAACCTCTCCCCCTAAGACAATCCCTCCATACCCAGGATCAGCCCAGTGTACCTTTTCTGCACTGTCTCCGATGCCAACTCATCTTCTTTTCAATAATGGGCCCAAAACTGTTCACAGTATTCTGGCTGTGGACTGATTAATACCCTGTATTGCTTTAACAAGGCCGTCCGACTTTTATACTCTATTCCCTTCGAAGGAAAAGCCAACATTCCACTTGCTTATTAACTAATGAATTAGAATATAAGTTTTTTTTGTGATTCACGCACTTGGATACCCAGATCCCTCTGTTTTATGGCTTTCTGCAGCCTTTCTCCAATTAAGTAATACCCAGCTTCTCTATTCAAATTGTCCAAGTGCATGACTTTTATTTTTCCATATAATATTCCATCTACAAAGTGTTCACTTAAACTCTCGACATCTCTCTGCGGGACTCTGTGTTTTACCTCACCACTTGCCTTCTCACTTATGTTTGGATGGGAAGAGAAGGGCAAGCCGCACATCACCAGTGAGGCAGGGATGTGACTCTCAGTGGGAAGACCCACTTCCTGTATTTGAGACCCTCGATCATGTACTAAATGTCTTTGAAAATCAGTGCCCTCCCCAGGAGGATATTGTCAAATATGATGGTATTTACTGGTCAACCTTCAGGTCAAAACCCATGCAAATGGCTAAGGGGCGGCACGGAGACTCAGTGGTTAGCACTGCTACCTCACAGCGCCAGGGACAGGGTTTCATTCCAGCTTTGGGTGACTATCTGTGTGGAGTTTGCACATTCTGCCTGTGTCTGTGTGAGATTCTGCTGGGTGGTCTAGTTTCCTTTCACACTCCAAAGATGTGCAGGCTAGGTGGATTGGCCATGGTAAATGTGGAGTTACTGGGATAAGGTGGGAGGCTGGGTTTGCATGGGATGTTCATCGGAGGGTCAATGCAGACTCGATGGGACGAGCGGTCCCTTTCCGCACTGTAGGGATTCTAGGATTCTAAGTTCAAGAGAATCTGCAAGCCACTTCAAAACTAGGGTTTACAGCAGGTGCAGCTAAATCAGGTCTGCAAGTTATCAGCTGATTGGTTGCCTGCCACCCAGACCCACGCCCTAAACCTATCCCTATAACTCTATTCCCATGGCTAATCCACCTAGCCTGCATATCCCTGAACACTATGGGCAATTTAGCATGGCTAATCCACCTAGCCTGCATATCGCTGAACACTATGGGCAATTTAGCATGGCTAATCCACCCAGCCTGCATATCCCTGAACACTATGGGCAATTTAGTTTGGCTAATCCACCTATCCTGCACATTTCTGAACACTATGAGCAATTTAGCCTGGTTAATCCACCTAACCTGCACAACCTTGGACAGTGGGAGGAAATCAGAGCACCCATAGTGCAACACACACAATCATGGGGAGGATGTGCAAACTCCACACAGTTGCTTGAGGGTGGAATTGAATCCAGATCCTTGGTGCTGTAAGGCTGCAGTGCTAACACTGAGCCGTTGTTGATGACACAGGTTTTCTGCCTGCCAACAGCTATGTAATTGGTTCAGATTGAACAGCTTGTGGGTGTGAATGATAGTGTCAGGAGTCTTCTCTCTCTGTCTGCAGGAAAAAAAACTGAAGTCTGAATGAGATTAGTATATCTTTCCTCACCAGTTGCTGCAAGCTGTTGCTTTTATCAAACAACTCAGAGACCTTATAAGTTGTGAATTAGTTGCTCTGAGCCTCCTGCAAGTGCATGTGGGGAAAAGACTTTGAGAAGCAGCAAGTCCTGGCAAGCTAAAATGATTATCTCAGCAAACCCTATGGACAGGGACCACTGAACTGCACGCCCAGTATTTCCCTCCCCCTATGACATTAATTTTGTTGTGTCTATGTGTTGGGGAGGATGGAGGCAGGTGGGGGAGTTGGAGGTAGTTTATAAGGAAGTTTGAGTTCCAACTAATAGAGTTATATGTTGACATTTTATAACTGTTTACATATAGCACTGATCTTTTATTTAGTCTTAATATTTCTTAAGAACAGAAACCTGTATGTGTTTATTGCCAACTTGGGTGTAAAGGACAACTAAATCAGGGAATTTTGTGTGATTTAATGAAATCTTTAAGTTCTGTGATATAGCCAGGAATAGTGGGCTTGATTTCCAGCGTGCTTCCCCTGTGAGGCACATCTTCATAATCTAATATGGTCAAGGAAAGCTAATTCATGGTCTAATTAGGGGTCGGTTAGCTTCACACTGTAAGTTCATTGATTGGTGATTGCTACTAATTTAACTGTCCACAATAGGTTAGTTTCAGATTGAAGGTAAATCAGGGAAATGTTTACAGCTTACAAACTAAAAGACCAGTATAAAATTTTTAAAGATCAAATTAAGAACAAAGTTATTAAAATAGAAATGCAGGGCCAGGCATTGTGTTGTTAACTGCGTGATGTGGGAACTGGTTGACTTCATTATAGTTCATAGTAACCAGATCTGTAGCAAGTGTTGGTTGCTTGAAGAAATATTGCCCTAAGTTGATGAGTTGGAGTCTGAGCTTTAAACACTGCAATACATCAGGGAGGAGGAGAGATTCTTAAACGTTGTGTTTCAGGAGGCAGTCATACCCTTCAGATGAACGACCTCGACTTCAGTCAGAGGTCAGGAACAGGAGGGTGTGACTACCAGTGAGGCAGCTTTAGGGATCCAGGAGGTAGTGCTGAAGGAGGCCCAGCCATTGAGCTTGTCTAACAGGTTTAAGAATCTTGCTCCCTGTTTGGATGAGAGCTGGGGCTGTGGGGATGATGAGCAAACTGACCATAGCACCATGGTATAGGGAGCCATTTAAGGCAAAGCAGAAAAGAGAAGGGTAGCTATAGTCAGTGATAGTATCGTCAGGACAAAAGACAGTATTCTCTGTAGCTAGGATCGAGAATCCAGATGGCTGTGTTGCCTGCCTAGTGCACAGGTTCAAGATATCTCATCTCGGCTGCAGAGGAACCTAAAGTGGGAGGGGGAAGATCCAGTTATCATGGTCCACACAGATACCAATGATAAAGGTAGAAAGAGGAAAGAGGTTCTGTGGAGGTAAATATGAGCAGCTAGGGGCTCAATTTAAAAAGCAGAACCAAAAAAAGGAGGCAACACAGTGGCTCAGTGGTTAGCACTGCTGCCTCACAGCACCAGGGATCCGGGTTCAATTCCACCCTCAAGCAACTGTTTGTTTAGAGTTTGCACATTCTCCCTGTGACAGCGTAGGTTTCCACTAGTTGCACTGGTTTCCTCCCACAATCCGAAAATGTACAGGTTAGGTGGATTGGCCATGGGAAGTATTAGGTTGGGAATGGGTCTGGATGGGATAATCTTGGAGGGTCACTGTGGACCAGTGGCCTTTTTCCACACTGTTGGGATTCTATGAAGAAAGGTAATAATCTTTGGATTACTACCTGAAACACAAGCAAATTGGCACAGGGTCAACAAGATTAAAGAGGTAAATGTAAGGCTTAAAAATTGGTGTGGGAGAAATGGGCTCAAATTCATGGGGCATTGGTACCAGTACTGAGGAAGGAGGGAGCTGTTCCAATGGGAATCGTGTTGGATCCAGAGCCCTGGAAAATCGCATAACTCAGGCTGTGGATAGAGCTTTAAATTACACACTGGGAAGTGGATTCAGTTGCATGGAAATTTAAGGAAAAAGTTAAAGGGAAGGAGGGCCCAATGGAGGTTATTAAAGTTTCTAGAACAAGTGATAGGACAGAGAGTATGGAAAGGGTCATAAATCTAACTTCAGGCACACCAGATGAGGGGGCAACTGTGAGAAGTGGGTCAGTCAACACAAGACTGAGGGTGTTGTACTTAAACACCACATCATAATAGAAGGACGTTAAATGAGCTTGTAGCGCAGAGTTAAATTGGCAGGTATGATATTGTGGGTATCAGAGAGGTGGCTGCAGGGAGATCAAGGCTGGGAATTAAATATTGAAGGATACCCTCCTACTAAAAGGACAGGCAAATGGACAGAGGGGGTGGAGTTGCCTTGTTAAGAAGATAATCATTTCCAAATATAGCTACTAGCAATGTGGACCGTTTCCCCTCTCTAGCTGTTACCTGTACAGTATCATATTAGAAAAAGCTGTTTTTGTGTATTTATGGAGTTATTCATTTAGCCATCTTCAAGTCAACGACTTGAAAATGATCCTTGACAATTCAGTTTTTAGTTTAGAAATTCACAGTACTAGGGCACAAATCATTGGGCATTATCCTATGGAATTAACTGGTACAAAACTAATACACAGTCAAGTCTTCACCCTCTGTGAAAACCTTCTGTTTTTCCCTTTGTTGGTGTGTTATGGGCTAGCACTAGAAGGAAATGCAATTATTTTTTAAAAATTCACATTTATTAATGAAGGCTTCTGTTTAATATTTCTGTGGGCGGCACGGTGGCACAGTGGTTAGCACTGCTGCCTCACAGCACCTGAGACCCGGGTTTATTTCCCGCCTCAGGCGACTGACTGTGTGGAGTTTGCACGTTCTCCCTGTGTCTGCGTGGGTTTCCTCCGGGTGCTCCGGTTTCCTCCCACAGTCCAAAGATGTGCAGGCCAGGTGAATTGGCCATGCTAAATTGCCCATAGTGTTAGGTAAGGGGTAAATGTAGATGTAGGGGTATGGGTGGGTTACGCTTCGGCGGGGCGGTGTGGACTTGTTGGGCCGAAGGGCCTGTTTCCACACTGTAAGTAATCTAATCTAATCTAATTTCATATTCACATAGAAAATTAGTAAAGGATTACTCACCTCTTTTTCTCCCTGGGGGTAAGGGAAAGAAAGTAAGACATAAAATTAGATCTTGAAAAACGTATCAGATTAAAATTTTAGACAAATGCATCTCTTCATATCTCAGGACCACATACCTTTCTTCATCCATTTTCTTTTTGACGATATCCCTCTTCCATGCTGGCATATTAGCAAAACGAGCTTTTTCCTGATCTTCCTGCACAGAAAAATGGAGATGGGTCAACATGGTCTTCTATCAATTGGGAAACACAGGAGGAGGCCATTCAGTTCATCACTGTTAAGAGTGATGCTTCAAGAAAGAGCTGTCCAACTGATGCCTTTGCCCTGCACTTTGTCCTAATTTTTTTTTAATCCAATGTCTTTTCGAAGGTTCAGGTTGAATTAGTTTCACTACATTTGCAGACATCCTATTGCTGTTATAAATGCTAATCTTTGTTTTACCAATTACCTCAGTCATTTGAAGACATTTAAAATGTGAAATGCTTGAGACTATAACATATTGACTCAATCTCTTTACCTTTCTTTGATTAAAATGGCTGCCATTTCTTTACCACCTCAGTTTATTTGTTAAAGTTTTATCCAGTCCTGATAAAAGGTCATCAACATGACAACTTAAGTCTTAAGTTTGGACTTCTTTCTTTATTTTTTTCATATTTCTGCCTCTATGTTCTAGGTTTAGGTTTATTTTTCTGTGTTTTAAGATGGTGCCAGAGAATGGCGACACTATACAACATGTTCCACTGTATTTTGTAACAAGACACATGTGACAACACATAAATCAATATCAAAATAAAACAGAAATTGCTGGAGAAACACTGCATCTATGGAGAGAAAGCAGAGCTAATTTTCTATGTCAGGACCCTTCTTCAGAACGTGAAACATTAATTGTTTCTCACCTCAGAGGTGCCACCTGACCTGCCAAGTATTTCCAGCATTTGGTCTTTATTTCAGGTTTCCAGTGATTGTTTTTGTGGTATCAGTTTATTAATGTTTCTTACATTATGGCACTAACGACTTGAAAAGTAGTTCATGGGCTCTGCAGCATTTTTTTCTCATTCTTTCACGCAATGTGGCGGTCACTGGCAAGGGCAACATTTGTTGCAATCCCTAATTTCCCTGGATTTGGGTGACTGCCAGGCTGCTTCAGAGGGCAGTTAAGAGTCAACTACAAATGTTAGAATCTGTATTGAAAACAAAACAATTCTGAAAATCACAGTGGGTCAGGCAGCATCCGTGGAGAGACAGCAATCTAACGTTTCAAATCCAGATGACTCTTCATCTCGACTTGAAATGTTAGCATGCCCTCTCTCCACAGATGCTGCCTGACCCACTGTGATTTGCAACCATGCCACTATAGATTTGGAGTCACACGTAGGCCAGACCAGGTGAGGACAGGTTTCCTTCACTAAAAGGGGCATTAGTGAAACAAGACAGGTTTTCAAACAACACTCAGTCATAGTTTTGTGGTTTCTCAACTAGCTTCCTATTTTAGTCATTGAATTTAAATTCCATCAGCTGGATGGATGGGATTTGAACCAGTGCTCTCAGAGAATTACACTGGCCCTCTAGATGTTTAGTTCAGTGACATTACTACTATATCACTTTCTCCCCAACAGTGATATCCTGAGGATGTGAAAGGTGGTAAAGAAATGAAAATTCTTTCTAATGAAAAGTCACAAAACTCAAAATGTTAACTCTGCTTTCTCCCCAACGATGCTACCTGATCTGTGGAGTTTCTCCAGCAATTTTTGTTTTTTGTATCAGATACCCAGCATCCAAGTTCTTTATTATATTCTTTTTTTCTTATCTGTTAAAGTCTATTACATTTAATTGAGTCATCATACTGCAGATTTCACATCACTGTAGAGTAATCCCAGCTTCTCATTGTTGTAATTATGTCCAGTGTAACAAATAAATTTGAGTTTCAGTCTCTGGTGTGAGATTACCTTGAGAAGGTTTAGCTTCACACAGGCTGTCAAAAACTTGTAAACAGCGCAAAACACTTTTCAAAGTTCTCTAAAATGAAAGATTCAAAAGGTTTCGAGTGATTGAGCTAAAACAAATAAACTATATAAGGGAACATTGTGAGGCACTGAAGATTGTACAAAGGATTGGATCAAACTACGTCTCCAAACTTTATTTTCCTTCATCATTAAATATATTAAGTTACGTAATGCAATTCCACCAAATTCATTGTATTCTTTCCAAGAGTCTGGTTTACCTGAAAACTAAGACAATACATTGTTTCAAATGCCCTCAGTAATATCGAACAGTGTAATGAATGAGATAATTCTGAAAGATGAGAACTTGATGAATACTCCTCCTGTTGAGTACCAAATGGTTCAAGCTAGCACTCCAGCACTCGGACTTGCAGTGTCCCGACTCCAATCTGATGGCTTAATTTACAGAAGCCAGTAAGAAAAGCTGTATTTCAATAATTAATGATTCCCCTGGGAATTGTCGCAATGTAAAAAAAACACAAGTGACGACCATGAGTAGCTTGGCAAAGGCCACTAGATTAGCAGTACTTTATTTCAAGATACAAGTTACACACCATTGTTACATCAAAAAAAAGTGACAGCAAACTCGCTACAAGACATCATGAATAACTGCTTCTTCATACAATTTCAGTAAGATGTTTTCTCTATGCTGCTACATAACCAGAATCATAGTTGTTAATCAGATGAAAATTCTCTTTTCCTGAATAGATACATTTTAGCTAAACTGTATAACACACCTGACCCACACTACTGTTCTCTCTTTTATGTAATGTCTTAATTATAAATAGATATTCTCATGTTTCACAAGTTTACTTAAGTTAGTTTCAAAGATCAAATTCAATTGTAGCAAGAAGGGTGCTCCACAGCAGATTACTTGAAGCGTTAGTGCATGAGCAGTTTTTATTCCTTAGACAAAAACAGAGAACACTGGTCAAACTCAGGAGATCTGGCAGTATCTGTGGAGAAAGAAAAATAAATGCAGTTAATGTTTCAAGTCCACTGACTCTTCCATCCCAAAGAAGGGTCATATCAGACTGGAAACATTGACTCTGCTTTTCTCTCTCTACAGATGCTGTCAGACCTGCTGAGTTTCACCAGCACTCTGTTTGTATCTCACTTTTCCAGCATCCCCAAATTTGCTTTTATTATTAATTCAATGCCAACCGTGGTCCAATGCTATTACTCTCAACTCACAAATTTTGAAAGTTCAAATCTCCAGGGACTTTTAAATAGATCCTGGCCAATATTTGCCCCTCAAGCAACATCGTCCAATTTGGATTCCAGTTTATCTACCAGCACATTTGTTGTATTAAAGTTCCCCAAGTTCTGTTAGTCTGATAGGTTTTGAATATTTCAAAGAATTAATGATAATTTTGATTTCTAAATGAATGAATCTCAATTCTTTTGCTAATCTCACTTACACACAATACAAACAAGAATGGATAAGAAGTTCAGCAGTAGAGACAAAAGAATGAACACATTGTCCTATTACATCTACATCTTTGTAATGACAGAGATAGTGAGATAGGCTGTAGTTATGGTCTAATATGTCGAACTCATGGTTAAGATCGAGAAGTCCATAAAATATTCCTAGGGAGAAAATAATCATTCACAGTTGTCCTGGAGGCTCCTACATGGAGCTCCATATTATGGCACCAGGAGTCAATGGAGGAACACCACCTAAAAGAAGCTACGACAAGTCCGAGTCGATAAGTGTCGGGAGACCTATTGAGAAAAGAAATTGTTGGATTAGGGATTACCAATTTGTTTCTCCAGATAGAGTGAGATGTAGTCTAAGTGCCATTTATCTTCATGATTTACATTGCTGAGCGGTCCAGCTCAATGAAAACCATTGAAAGTGATTTATGTGTCCAATCTTGCCTGGCATGCTTTCTGGTCATAGAAGCACATTATTCAGCATGGCTTTTCTTGTCATTTCCCAACAAAAAAAAACCCATTGAATTGGGCAGGATTTGAACCTGAGCTGTTTGGATACAATTTTCTCTCTGAAGGTCTCAACAAGAAAAGAAAATAGATGTTTACTCTGATTCTCTCCACTCCAAGTTCTTTGCAGTTGAAAGTTTTGCTTTGCATGGTTTGTTTCTTTCCACATTTCTTCCAGTAAAAACAGACTTGCTGCAAAAATACTCATTCCTTTCCTACAAACAGCTCACCCCAGACAACTCCAGCTCAAGATGTCCATTCTGCTAACCTCTCCATTAAACTTTCCCATGCTCCTTCCATGACCAGCCTTTGCTGAAGATAGTCCCTTTCCTTCTATATCCCAAAACTGAAGGGAATGTTCTTAGGAGCACTGTTCTGCAAGCAATTATACAACAAAGCAATTCTCTGTTCTGGCCCACTGTACAGGCCACATGCCCTCGCTCAACTTATGGGGTCAAACCTTTAGCATCATCAAGGTTGGCAGCCTGCAGCAGGAATGTGTACTCCACTTGGAAAAACCTAAGGAACCCTTCCTGCACAAAGCAAGCAATAAATAACTTGTTCTTCAGATCCTGGGCATGTCATGGAAGTATTCAAATAATGATAAACAATTCTCTCCAGGATCAGGTAGAATATTCTGCAGCTTTTCCAAATGTCTTGATGCCATTGTATTGGGTGACAATTATGTGAGTCCTCACAAGGACATCATAGATATGATCTCCCTGGTAGAGTGAGAACTGTCCCAGAAATACTAATGTGTCACTTGAGTAGAATGTATGGGTGAGGCTGATGGACTGGCAATCAGGCAAAATCAGTTCACCACAAATGCCACTTGGAATCATCCAATCTGCTCCTTCACCAGCTTCTCAATGTTGGGTCCCAAGAAGCAATGGTTCACAAAAGAAACAGGACAGTGTTGCAACTAAGCCAATTATTTAAGAAAACCTTTAGGGCACAGCAGTGGTAATAAAATTTGCCTGGGTTAGGGAAAGGGAGAAATTCACATCAATGTCAATCCTGAAGACCCTAGTGAAAGGAATGTAAGTAGGAACATTGGAATCTAACAGGTTCAAATCAATTCATGATTGTTCAGTCAAGCTGAGGGACGTCCTGGCTTGAAGAATGGCCATCTGGGTGAAAACAGCCAGGACTTACCCAACACGACAATGGATCCATTCAACAATAGTCAAGATGATCTTTTTACTATTCAGAGTGCTCTGAAACCTTGATACATTAACTTGCAACCAAAGATATGTAGGAAAAGGAGCAAGAGTAAGATATATCACTCTTCAAGCCCACCTCAAAATGATCATGGCTGATCCTTTTCCTCAACTTTTCCCATCTTTATCCCAATAGTCAAAGTTATAACATAATATAGATTGTTTTTGAAGGTTCAAAAGTGATCTTTATTAGGATGTTGACAAAGACTTAGATTGCTACTTAGGCTTAGGGTGTCACGGTGGCTCAGTGGTTAGCACTGCTGCCTCACAGCGCTAAGGACCTGGGTTTGATTCCTGCCTTGTGTGAATGTCTGTGTGGAGTTTGCACATTCTCGCTGTGTCTGCGTGGGTTTCCTCTAGGTGCTCTGGTTTCCTCTCACAATCCAAAGATGAGCAGGTTAGGTGAATTGGCCATGCTAAATTCCCTGTAGAGTTCATGGATGAGTAGGTTAGGTGCATTAGTCAGGGGTAAATGTAGGTTTGGTTGGGGTTCTCTTCGGAGGGTCGATATGGTCTTGTTGGGCTGAAGGACCTGTTTCCACGTTGTTGGGATTCTGAAATGCGTCAGACTGAAACAAAACTGTGCCAAGTACAAATGCAGATTTGGCTGCATCTTCAACAAAAGGTGACTCGATTACAAAAAGAATGCAAAAAAGGTGATCCATAAGACAGGTGCTGAACACAACACTAGACAGTTCCATTCCATTTCTCTCTTAAACAAGATTTCTCACTTAATTCAAACATACTTTATTAATCTTCAACATGGTAGAGAAAGGGCCATTCATTGTAGTGGTGAAACATGCAGTAAAAATCTGAGATTGGGCCCTTACACAATGGTCCCTTAGTTTTATTATAAGTACAACATGAATAGCTCCTTTTTCTCTTTTTTATTACATTTTCCTAAAATTTCTCTCTCCGCATTTCTTTTTCAGAGGGTGCAGGCTTGGGGGAAAATTGCCATCTTGTAACTTGCCCAAGTGGCTCTCATGTGAAAATGGATGAGAAGTTTTGGCAGTCCCCAAAGTAAATCCCTACAAGAATAACCCTACTCTCTCACACCCCTGTGCAATTGGGAGGGACTATTTGCTCTTTTAACAATTAGTTTCACATTCACAATAGTTCTTTATTCCTTTGTTAACCCTAATCTCAGCATTCATCGACAAGGCATATTCACTTATCATGGACACAATGTAAAGTCAACCAGGATAGAAGAATGCACCATCAACAGGTTTTTAGTTTGAATGGAGGGAACTTACTCTTTCTGCTCAACAGAAGGTCAGCTCTCTGCCTCGAAACCCTTTCTCATACATATGATGAAATTCATTAGTATATGGTCAGTAGACAATGTCAGAAACATAAATACCTTCTGTCAAGTAAGAGGTAAAATAAACTTGTAAAATGGGTTGCTATTTGAAAAGAATAATTAAGTCAGTGCTCGTAGGAATTCAGAATCATACCATCAGATCATCAGTGCAGGTAGACATTTACTGTCATCATTCCAGATGGAAGTTTCTGCTTTGCAATATCATGTGGCAGAAATCTCAGCAAATTGCAGTTAATTCTTCATGTCATAACGTCTTACATTGCTGGAACTTCAAAGTTAGCAACTAATAACATAAGAAAACAAAACTACCTTTTATCTATTGAATACTGAGAACAATAGTTATCCATTAAAACCACAGCTATCTTTTCACACAGAATCATGGCTCTATATCAGGAGTACCAGTTACCTACAATGGGAGGATGGGTGCAATTGCTACTTCATTCCCTTCATATGAGAATTTTTCAACAGATGACAACCTAATATTCAGAGGCCAGAGTTAGAGCCTGCATTCTCGAGCACCTTTTGGAGTGTAACACCATTCTTACATATTTTGGTTAGAAATATACAACATACTATAATTAGATTAGATTCCCCAAAGTATGGAAACAGGCCGTTCGGTCCAAGAAGTCCACACTGACTCTCCGAAGAATAACCCACCCAGACTCCTTCCCCTACCCTATATTTACACCTTGCACTTTATTGCAAAACATAGTAATCTTGCACTTTACAGCAAAAAACAATTAATTTTACTCCAGAATGTGACAAGAACAAATAACTGGACAACTTAGTTTGGGACCCTTTGGTAGTTCAACCCAGCTGTAAGTTTGTAACAAAAGCAGATTGAAAAGAGAAGCCAGACTCACAGCTTGGCACTTCACTGCCATATTATTGAGCAAGAAGGAAATATAGTTGGGATAATGATAGATTAGAAGTCCTGAAGATAAAGGAAACGGCACCAAGTCAAGCACAAAACATATATGCACGAACCTTTGAGACTCAAACTGGGTTTCTCTTAAACACAGTTAACGGGCGCTTCCCACAACTTGTCCCCACTCCAGGAAAGCCTCCCATTTCGAGATTTGAAAATGGTCAAATTCTCACAGTGAGGAAAGATTGAGTGGGGAGGAGACTTGGACAAAAGGTAGGAGACCAGTGAGAGCATGGCAGGGGAAGCAGGCAGAGCTCCATGTGACTATTGCTGTTTCAGAGCTAGTGATCTCAGACTTTCAACGCTCAACCCCACCTGGGGAAGCCCTGCAGGAAAATGATGAGATGTTTTACTCACTTAGCTCTGGTTTCTTAACTCACCAGCAAAAGACACATTCCAACTGGTGCCAGTGATTGGAGATAAACTCTCAATATTATTTTATACGAAGGATAAATTAAATACACTTTGCAATAGATACAATATTTCTTACTTGTTATTCCTAAGCAAACTGTTGATGGACACCAAATAAATTAATATTTGAAAACGTCATGTTGCAAAGTATTGGATCCTTCAGTTCAGTCTTGCCAAGTGAAAACTCAATTCAAACAGATCATGTCTCAGTTAACTATAATACCATTACATCTCATTGTTCTCTTAAAAAGTAGTCACCTCCTACAAGTATTAGCTTCCTAATCTAAAAACATTGGTGTCAGTTTAAATAACAAATAACTCTGCTTCTTTCTCCTTCCAGAATGAAAAGCTTCGATCAATATATCGGCATATTTCTTCATTGCAGAATTCTCCAAGTTCAGAGATGAGTTGAATCGATTCCTTTCTAACTTTGCTTTTCTGCATCTGCTCATCGACTGCATTGTCACTGACTGAGAAACTGTTTGTGGCACTCACAAATGACTCCTGTCGAGATAATTCTGCAGGTTCTGTCTCTGACTGCTGTTGCTGGGTTGTTGCCTTGTATTGGTGAATGTCAACTGCATCAACCCTGTCTCCAAAGAACTCCTGCTTAACGTCTTCAAATCCATCAGCCCAATCCCGTTTTCCAGACTCAATCTCTTCCATGACGACTTTGTGAAAATTTCTTATCAGTTCCCAATTGTGGCTTCCTAGGCGGTCAAACATCTCATAGCAAAGGATGTGTCGGAATTTCCTCTCGGAGCGAGTCATGTTCATTTCCAACAATTGGAAGTACCCGAGCATGAACAGGTCAAGGCTTAAGCTATTGTAATCAACAGAAGCACCATTAACATGAGGGAGAAACTGCTCAGGCCAGTATATCTTGTAATGTTGACTTAGTCGCTTTATTTGGCGGGTTGGGACTTGAGATATAATTGTCCTCCAATGGCCAATTAGTTTGCCAACAACTTGCCTCTGTTTCATGAAGTAGAGAAGGCGATCATCATCGCTTCTTCCTCTGATGATCTCAGACTGTAATTCTGACGTATTGTACAGCAGTCCATCATGGTATTGAATGTCTTTGAAATCCTCAGCCATAGCATCTGAAATACTTGGTGCCATTTGGTATTGCCTGAATGATTCAGTGAAAGTCCATTTTCTCCAGTGTTCAAGGAAGAGGTACACAATCCGTTCCTTCCTCATGTCTATATATTGTTGGACACAGCTGAGGTCTGTCTGGACTGGGAGGCTTCTGGTCATGAGATCTGGACTAAATAAAGTCTCATTGTCTAGATTTAAATATTGGTCTACATCATTTTTGCTTCTGTCTGTTGAACTAGAAAACAGCAAAGATGCATGGGCTGGTACAATTAATGGCTCTTCCACCATCAACGGCTTATGGTTACTTTGCATTCTATACTCAGAACTTGGAATTTCATTGATAGCAAAATTATGAGGTTCTTCCAAAATAGTATTTGCACTAGGAGGTACAACGGGTAAAGATCTCTTCCTTTTATAAACTCTATGTTGCATATCATCTGACATTTTTGATTGCAGTTGTAACTCATAATTCGCTTTTATGGTTTTGACTGACACACCGCATTGCAAGATTTCTTTCTGGACGTCCTCTCTTGTTGAACTGAATGATTGAGACCGTCCAATGTTCATATTTGTCTCCTTAGCTGGAGAAACCTTCACGGCATCAGTCACGTGTATCCTGTATTGGTCATGGGAAGGCACTGTGTCTGGAATGTCTATCTCCTTGCCACCTAAAGTGGCTAGAAGGATCGCCATGCTCTTCAGTAAGGTCGATATCTTGTTACACCAAGCTGGCAGGTCATCTGCCTGTCCACGTACCTGTTTTGGGTTCACAGTAAAATGCTCAGGAGATAATGCAGCAGACACAGGCAGGAGTTGCTGAAGCTCAAGCTCTAGCTGCTCAAGCTCCGTCTCCACCTTCTGCACTTTATGCATGACTTGAAGGTTTTCAATTTGCTTTTCTATACGGATGATATCTTCTTCTGTCATAAGTTCTCCAAATGGTCCCAGAATAGCATTGTGTGCATGGGAGTATCTCCACCCTTCAGGTTGGCTACAGTTACTGTTGTGAAACTGCCTCAGGAGAAAGCACAGGGCAAAAAATATCTCTCTGAACAAATAAAAGACCCAATTTTTCCCTCCTTTCTACATCTTTTTCAGTCCTTCACAGGCTTGTGGTGCAATGGAGTTTATACATTACAAATCTGTTGTTTGTTTCCATGTTTAGAGGTGCATTGTATAATTTAAGTTAACCTTGCAGTCAAATAAATTTAACTTTCTGTTAGCTACGGTTCAATTAATCATTCTTTGTTCCAATTGATTATTCATTACTTGCAATGCAATCAAAGACATTTTATGTTCTTTTGGATAATGCCCTAGCAGAAGGAACACTCATCGATAACAATCAATGATGAAAAAGGAGTATATCATTTGCCAATAAAAACATTAATTGCACCACTCACCACACAAATATATTTAAAGTTGCAGTACCCTTTGTACTTCTATATAGATGAACAAGCACATTGCAATTTTCTCCTGAAATACCAGGCAATTAAAATTTGGTACAGGTACTGCAAACAATTTGCATCATGAGTTCAGTTGGAATCCCTACAGTGTGGAAGCAAGCCATTCAGCCCCTCAAGTCTACACCACTCCTTCGAAGAGCATCCCACCCTCTCCCTGTAACTCTATTTTCCAAGGCTAGTCCATCTAATCTGCACATTTTTGGACTCTGGGAGGAAACCAGAGCACCCGGTGGGGACTCACATAGACAGTCACCCAAGGCTAGAATCAAACCTGGGCTCCTGTGAGGCAGAAGTGCTAACCACTGAACTACTGTGCTGACACAGTTCATGCTGTGCTGATGGCCAATGCACTCAGGGATTGCTACCATGCACTACATAAAACAATTCCAGACATAAGGGGCACATTCTAACTTTGGACCCATTTCAAATCAATACTATTTGGCACTTTGAGCTTTAGGGCTTTGAGTTGCACTGGCCAATAACATGGCAGCTAGTTATTCATTACTACTCCCAGTCACAGGGATCACAAAAATCTTCCGACAGAAAACTGCATTACTTAACAACCCAAGAGAAAATATGAAACTCATTTATCACAAGACAGTGTAACATATGTTCAGATTACTAACAGATTAAAGTGTGGAGGCAGTAACATATCCACTGGATGCAATAAAGCAAAGTAAACTCGAATTCTGGAAGGAACAGTCTCCATATCCTCAAGTTGACCATTCCTATATCCAATCACTTATTTTGTCAAGAATGTGCAACAAGAGTTTTAGAACTGCCTGCTTGTCAAAGAATTCAAGTGTTTTTAATAATGTCTTGCAGAGTTTTAGGATTGCTTCTTAATCAACAATGGAAACATACTATAGCAAAATGTGATGTTCTTTTATTTTCCTGAATCAAGGGAAACCAGAAAATGAAACAATGGACAAAGAACCCACTCAACCTCCATTAAACTTGGAGATGCTGCTATGCTACTTCTCTTGGAAAGCCCTAGTTGTGTTGGAGCTAGGTGGAAGACAACTAATTATCTGTGTTTCTGCTCTATTTTCCTAAACTGTGCTCTCAGGGAATGCTCTGATGAAAGGTGAAATCAGAAATGTTAACTTGGTTTCACTTCACAGACGCTGACTGACCTGTTGAGATTTTCACACTTTTTTTTGCTTCTCAAGAAACTAGATATTTCCAGAGGTCAAAGGAAATTCATGTTTCTGCCTTCTTAAGCTTTAAAACTAAACCTTAGCACGCAGACCCACTGTTACAGAGGCCCTAACTAAGACTAATAATGGAGCCTCACATTATAAGGTAGAAACAGATCCACATATAAGCTCACTCTTTCCCACTGCAGCCCAATGGTCAAGGAATCATTTTTCTGATTAATTTGTACTCCTGTTTTCTAAATCACATGTAGTCAGTATCAACAATGCATAGCCTCACCGGCATCTGGTTTCATGGGATTTGCCTAGGCTTCACGATGATGGAAGAAATAAGTAACAAGCCAAATGCTAGCAAACTTAATAGTACCAATGTAAAATGGATACTGCAGCTTTACATCAGTAACACTCCAAACACCATCAAACCCTCAAATACATGCAATGCAAACACACACACACACAATTTGATTTTAATAACTATCGACACAAATGTTGCCCAAATGTTGCACACTTGGATCAGAAAAGAAATTGTGAAGTGAACAATGGGCAACGGAACCTGCAGTTCCCCCACCCACATTCCAACGTCCCAATGGGACCCTGTGCAAATTGTCCCCAATTATATGGTTTGCTTAATCATAAGGATCGTCTGTGAGTTTGCAGGAAGGATAGTGTAGATTCTCCGATGCAGTAATAGGCAATTTTGGAGAAAACTCATGCAGGTATTGGAAAATATATTATCCTTAATCTTTTCTTTGTTAATGTCATTATAAAAGTAGAGGGGAAATTAACTTCGACAAAACCTCTCTGCAACTAGAGTTGGTCACTCTGCTTACTTAACAAATTCCAGCAGGGTGATGTCCCTGTATAAAAACTACCTCCAGTTTGGATGTTTCTTATTGCTTTAGTGTGACCATCAATAAATCATAAACTTGGGTACATTTAACAAAGACAGCTCCCCAGACCAGGCCTCATCAACTGGATGCATGTTACAGACTCGCGCACCATTTTCTGTTGAATTAACAGTCAAAAGCTGGGTACCAACAATTTCACAGTATGCACACCACTCTGGAAGGCTGCGCACTGACAGCCAAATTATAAACATTTACCAATAATAAAAATATTAATAAAAAGGCCTCTGAGGAGTTTTGAATTACAGCTGCAAATGCAAACGGCAATTCAGACATAGGGATCTACAAACCCTTCCAAGGTGCATTGCATATAAAAAGCCTTGAAGTTAGCAAATATATTTATGTTGCACCAAATGACAAAGGTATAAAAATATAGCTCCTGATGGATTTCTTTTAAAAAATCAATAACCTTCAAGTAACAGTCCTGTTATGACATGGGCTGCTTTTAGCACAGTCATCCAATCTCACGTACTCCTAGGCCCATGATCACATTATATGGGTTGCAAGTCAGTACAGTTCACCTATTCTGCCCTTCACTCTTATTACCAGTTATTCTGCTTTTCTTCTCTCCTGTCCTGGCCTCTCCTTGCTATACCCCTTCCATATCCCTTTCTCTCTCTGGGCTCCATTTGCACTCAGGTGCTCACCTCTCCCTTACCTGCTCTCTCAACTTTGTCTTCAGCATAAATACCACCTTTTCCTAGCTTAGAATTGTAGAATTCCTACAGTGTGGAAGCAGGCCATTCAGCCCATTAAGTCCACATCATTCCTCCGAAGAGCATCCCACCCAGATGCACCCCATCACCCTGCATTGCTCATGGTTAACCCTAGCCTGCACATCCCTCGATACTGTGGGAAATTTAGCGTGGCCAATCCACCTTAACTGCCCATCTTCAGACTGTGGGAGCACCTGGAAGAAACCCTCACAGACACGGGGAGAATGTGCAAACTCACACAGGCAGTGGCCCAAGGGTGGAATCAAACCTGGGTATCTGGCGCTGTGAGGCAGCAGTGCCAACCATGGAGAAACTAACAGTTCTGATGAAAGGTCATTGGACTCAAAACACTAAGTCAGCTTTCCTCCCACAGATGTTGCCTGACCTCTTTGTTTCAGGTATCCAGAGCTTATACTAAATTTTCTAACCATCATATTTATCCATTTAATGTATTAAATGCAATCACTTGAATGATTGGAGTATTTCTGCCTGGAATCAGATTGGAATAATTGGAATATCTGCAGTATTTCCAATGTCAGTTTTCTTCCTATTATATTGAATTTTACCGCACAGAAACCTATTGTTTCAACTGGTCTATGCCTCTGTTTATATTTCAAAAGAGCTTCCCCCTCCCATTTTATCTCATTCCATTAGCATATCCTTTGATGTGGTTCTCTCTTATGTACCTATCTCAGGTAGAAGGTAAAGTCACCATAGTCTCATTTATTTGGATTCTCTTTAAATGCATCTGTGCCATTTGGCTCAGCAATTCCTTGCCATATTAAATTCTATATTCTAAATTCTCACTCAGGTTTCTCTAAAGTTCTTTGTTGAATTTACCATTGCCCATCTTAACATTTACAGTAATTAGCTTTGCATTCTCCCACAAAGTGAGCCACTCCTGCTGACTCAGAACATTAATCTCATCACATCACTGGACCTTTGAAGCCCCAGGGGAATCCTGCTATCCTCTTTATATTTTTAAAATTTATTGTTTGATGGGATGTGGACATCTCAAGCAAGGCCAGCATTTATTGCTCATCCATAGCAGCCCTTCAGACAGTGGTAATGAGCCACCTTCTTGAACCACTGCAGTCTGTGGGAGTATGGGCATCCACAGTATTTTTAAGGAAGGCGTTTGACCCAGCAATGCTAAAGGAACAATGAGATACTTCCAAGTCATCATGGTGCATGCCTCAGTGGGGAACCTGTACGTGACAGTGGATCCAGGTGTTTTCTACACCTTTGCCCTTCAAGGTGGTAGAGGTCACAGTTTTGGAACACGCTGAATTACTGTAGTGCATCTTACAAATGGTAGACACTGCTGCCCCTGTGCAACCATGGTGAAGGGAGTGAATGCTGAAGTTGCCAATCAAGCAGGCTGCTTTGTCCTGAATAGTGCTGAGCTCCTTGAGTGATATTGGAGCTGCATTCACCCGTGCAAGTGAAGAGTATTCCATCACACTCACATCTAGGCAAAAGTGAGGACTGCAGATGCTGGAGATCAGAGTTTTTTTTCCTGATGAAGGGCTTCTGCCTGAAACACTGATTTTCATGCTCCTCGGATGCTGCCTGATCTGCTGTGCTTTTCCAGCACCACTCTAATCTTGACACTGTTTATCCTAGTGAGCTGCTTCACAAAACCTCCATTAGATTAGGGCGGCACAGTGGCTCAGTGGTTAGCACTGCTACTTCACAGCTCCAGAGACCCAGGTTTAATTCCCGCCTCAGGCAACTGTCTATGTGGAGTTTACACATTCTCCCCGTGTCTGCGTGGGTTTCCTCTGGGTGCTCCAGCTTCCTCCCACAGTCCAAAGATGTGCAGGTTAGGTGAATTGGCCATGCTAAATTGCCCGTAGTGTTAGGTGAAGGGGTAAACGTAGGGGACTGTGTCTGGGTGGGTTGCTCTTCGGAGGGTCGGTGTGGACCCTGTTTCCACACTGTAAGAAATCTAATCTAATCTAATTTCGTAGATCATCCCTTAGACTTCTCAACCCAAGAAAAGAGTCCCAGCCTTTTTGATCATTCCCAATGGTGAGATTATCTCAATATTATTTTGCATAATCCAATCTTAACTGGTTGGAAATGCAATGGCACAACAATCAGCAGTGATCCAGAAATATCCAATCAGCTGCTGAGGAAAATTCTTTGACCTCCTGGATCGCATCTTTTCAGAATACCAACACTCCTATCCCATCGCTTCATTACACGATTATTATTCAGTCATACAGATTACCTCTGTAACCTACTTCAGCTCTACCCTTGTACACTCAGCTTTTCCATCAGTGGGCTACGAAACATTACCTCCCTCTTCTCCTGCTGTTCAGGGATGAGCCATTGTATCATCCATGGCCCTGATTTCACTCTGAACCCTGGATCCTGCCACATATCTTCCCATGTTAGAGACAAAAAAAACTGCAGATGCTGGAATCAAAAGTAGACAGGCAGGAGGCTGGAAGAACACAGCAAGCCAGGCAGCATCGGGAGGTGGAGAAATCAATGTTTCAGGTGTAACAGGTTTGCTATGTTCTTCCAATCTCCTGCCTGTCTACATACATTCCCACAACAAGTTGCACTTACGTAACATTTATCAAGAGATAAAATGTGCCAAATCGCTTCACAAGATCATTAGTGAGCAGGAATTGACACTAGGCCACATAAGGAGATATTAAGGCAGGCAACCAAAAGCTTGATCAAAAAGAAACTACCTCTGACATCTGTCCTATATCTATCACCCTTCAATTTAAAGCTATGCCCCCTCGTGCTCA
The DNA here is from genome assembly GCF_047496795.1 of Chiloscyllium punctatum. Lineage (NCBI taxonomy): Eukaryota > Metazoa > Chordata > Chondrichthyes > Orectolobiformes > Hemiscylliidae > Chiloscyllium > Chiloscyllium punctatum. The sequence continues at coordinate 11,402,987 of NC_092754.1, forward strand.
CTGTCACCATATTTGGAAAAAGGCTCTACCTGTCCACCCTATTTAACCCTCTGATTATCTTATATGTCACTATTAAGTCACCTCTCAACCTTCTTCTCTCCAATGAAAACAGCCTCAAGTCCCTCAGCCTTTCCTCGTAAGACCTTCCCTCCATACCGGGCAATATCCGAGTAAATCTCCTCTGCACCCTTTCCAAAGCTTCCACATCCTTCGTATAATGCGGTGACCAGAACTGTACACAATACTCCCAGTGAAGCTGCACCAGAGTTTTGTACAGCTGTAGCATAACCTCATGGTTCCGGAACTCAATCCCTCTATTAATAAAAGCTAAAACACTGTATGCCTTCTTAACAACCCTGTCAACCTGGATGGCAACTTTCAAGGATCTGTGTACCTGGACACCGAGATCTCTCTGCTCATCTAACTACCAAGAATCTTACCATTAGCACAGTACTTTGCATTCTGGTTACTCTGACCAAAGTGAATCACCTCACACTTGTCCGCATTAAACTCCATTTGCCACCTCTCAGCCCAGTTCTGCAGCTTATCTATGTCTCTCTGTAACCTACAACATCCTTCGTCACTATCCACAACTCCACCGACTTTAGTGTCGTCTGCAAATTTACTAACCCACCCTTCTACGCCCTCATCCAGGTCGTTTATAAACATGGCGAACAGCAGTGGACCCAACACCGACGCTGTAGTGTAAAATATAGTGGGATCACCAAGATGGCTCAACTGACCTTATGAAAGCCAGTCACATACAGACCAGACATTAACACTGACCTGTGCTACATTAGTTGCTCTATATTATAGCAGTGGCAGTAAGCACTCTACATTAGCTTCTGTACATCTGACATGTTGTTTGCACCTTACTACTTTCCAACAATCCCTTCTAGAATGTGAGCAGGGCCGATCGCAGTGTCTGCTGCAAAAGTATGAAATGCTGATAGCATTCACTGTGACAGTATTAGATTAGATTCCCTACAGTGTGGAAACAGGCCATTTGGCCCAACAAGTCCACAGTGGCCCTCCAGAAAGTAACCCAACCAGACCCATTCCCCTATCTACATTTACCCCTGACTAATGCACCTAACGCTATGGGCAATTTAGCATGGCCAATCCACCTAACATGCACATCTTCGGACTGTATAGGAGGAAACCCACGCAGACACGGGGAGAATGTGCAAGCTCCACAAAGACAGTCGCCCAAGGCAGGAATTGAACTCAGGTTTCTGGAGCTATGAGGGTGCAGGGCTAACTACTGAGCCACCATATAGGTGCACAAACAGAAAACCAGCACATTGAGCCAGTGATTACTGACTATTCTTCAGACTAAATGCTCATTTTCAGATGAGGGGAAGAGGTTTGATAGAAAAAAAATAATTAAACTAAGAAAATTGAAGCCAATAAACAAAATGGAATAAATGTACACAGTAACATTAAAGAGCGGAAGAAAAATTTTGTTTAAACTTCAATCTCTAATTTATTCACCAAGATAAATGACCACTTTAATTATTATATGATCTGGTTTGCGGCTGTTTCTCACAATATTCGCACTCCACATCACAGTAGGCCACTGAATACAGGTGCAAACTTGACAGTAACTTCAAACACTGCGTAACATCTTGTCAAAAAGTACCAAAAGGTTATCAAAGGCTAGGGCCATTTAAAGGTGCTACATGAATGCAAGTTGTTGTTGTACTGACTGAGCACCCTGTTTTTGTTTCTGTTGCCAGAGGATTTTTCCACGTAAACACACCCCAGGTGGTATTATTAATTTAACTAAGCAAAAACAACTGGCCCCATCACGGTGACCAAACGTGTGCTGGTGTTTACTGAGCACAGCTTTTAATTTGGCACCGATCTAAGTGAGTTCCCAAGGCTGTTGTTTTCAACCTGGATCAGTCTGTTTTCTCACACACTGTCTTGTTTATCTGAAATAGCCACCATCATCCAGAATTGCCTGCCCCTCAGGGTCGATCACATTTTTTTTTAGGTTCCTGAAGGGGCACTTAGCTTCCAAATGAAAGAGATCCTCTCTTTCTGTTCTGACAGAATTCCTTCTGGCAGTAACCTGGTCTTCAATCTGACTTCTCCATCTGTTGATCAAATCTATGCAGAATGTAGTAACGCTCATATTCAGTTCATGTGAGGTGGGGTGAACATGCAAGGATGCACAACATTGTTTCATCCAGAGGAAATCTGACCTCTTTCTGTCACAATGTGTGTTCACACTGTACAGTAAATGCAGCTGCTGCCAAGCTAAACATTTTTACCATTATACCAAGCAGTAGCAACCAATAAAGGCTAAGTTACAGTCTTTGCCCAGTGCAGCTCTAGAGTTCTAAACTCTTCAAAATAAGGACCCCTGCAAATATTGTTATGTTCTTTGGGAATACCTTGCAAATATTAACACACTCCCCAGGACCCCGGTCATTATTAACACATTCCCAGGGATTTCTGCTATGTCTAACACAAAGAACCTCACACAAAGGCTACTGCACACCCAGGAACCCCCTGCAAAAGTGAATACACTCACATAGACTCCTTACAAATGTTGTCAGATTTCAAATGACTCCCTGTAAATACTACAACAGGCCCCAGAGCCCACTGCAAATGCTAAAACATTCTTTGGGATACCATTAACATTATCACACTCTCCAGGGCACGCTGCCAATGTTAACATATTCCCAGAGACCCTTTGTATTAGTTTCCAAAAGACATCCATGCCTACCCAGCCATTGTATAAAACACTTGGTATCTGTGCAAATTCAGAGAAATAATCAACTATACATCAATAGAAACAAAGACTTTAAATCTGTTGACAGATGGACAGAAGATAAAAACAAGGACTGCAGATGCTGGAAACCAGATTCTGGATTAGTGGTGCAGGAAGAGCACAGCAGTTCAGGCAGCATCCAAGGAGCAGCGAAATCGACGTTTCGGGGAAAAGCCCTTCATCAGGAATAAAGATAGAGAGCCTGAAGCGTGGAGAGATAAACTAGAGTAGGGTGGGGGTGGGGAGAAAGTAGCATAGAGTACAATGGGTGGGTGGGGGAGGGGATGAAGGTGATAGGTCAGGGAGGAGAGAGTGGAGTGGATAGGTGGAAAAGGAGATAGTCAGGTAGGACAAGTCCGGACAAGTCACGGAGACAGTGCTGAGCTGGAAGTTTGGAACTAGGGTGAGGTGGGGTAAGGGGAAATGAGGAAACTGTTGAAGTCCACATTGATGCCCTGGAGTTGAAGTGTTCCGAGGCGGAAGGTGAGACATTCTTCTTTCAGGCGTCTGGTGGTGAGGGTGTGGCGGTGAAGGAGGCCCAGGACCTCCATGTCCTCGGCAGAGTGGGAGGTGGAATTGAAATGTTGGGCCACGGGGCGGTGTGGTTGATTGGTGCGGGTGTCCCGGAGATGTTCCCTAAAGCGCTCTGCTAGGAGGCGCCCAGTCTCCCCAATGTAGAGGAGACCGCATCGGGAGCAACGGATACAATAAATGATATTAGTGGATGTGCATGTGAAACTTTGATGGATGTGGAAGGCTCCTTTAGGGCCTTGGATAGAGGTGAGGGAGGAGGTGTGGGCGCAGGTTTTACAGTTCCTGCGGTGGTAGGGGAAGGTGCCAGAATGGGAGGGTGGGTCGTAGGGGGGCGTGGACCTGACCAGGTAGTCACGGAGGGAACAGTCTTTGCGGAAGGTGGAAAGGGGTGGGAAGGGAATTATATCCCTGGTGGTGGGGTCTTTTTGGAGGCGGCGGAAATGTCGGCGGATGATTTGGTTTATGCGAAGGTTGGTAGGTGGAAGGTGAGCACCAGGGGCGTTCTGTCCTTGTTACGGTTGGAGGGGTGGGGTCTGAGGGCTGAGGTGTGGGATGTGGATGAGATGCGTTGGAGGGCATCTTTAACCACGTGGGAAGGGAAATTGCGGTCTCTAAAGAAGGCCATCTGGTGTGTTCTGTGGTGGAACTGGTCCTCCTGGCGGAGGCGGAGGAATTGGGAATATGGGATGGCATTTTTGCAAGAGGTAGGGTGGGAAGAGGTGTAATCCAGGTAGCTGTGGGAGTCGGTGGGTTTGTAAAAAATGTCAGTGTCAAGTCGGTTGTCATTAATGGAGATGGAGAGTTCCAGGAAGGGGAGGGAGGTGTCAGAGTTGGCCCAGGTAAATTTAAGGTCAGGGTGGAATGTATTGGTGAAGTTGATGAATTGCTCAACCTCCTCGCGGGAGCATGAGGTGGCGCCAATGCAGTCATCAATGTAGCGGAGGAAGAGGTGGGGAGTGGTGCCGGTGTAATTACGGAAGATCGACTGTTCTACATAGCCAACAAAGAGACAGGCATAGCTGGGGCCTGTACGTGTACCCATGGTTACCCCTTTGGTCTGGAGGAAGCGAGAGGATTCAAAGGAGAAATTATTAAGGGTGAGGACCAGTTCGGCCAAACGAATGAGAGTGTCGGTGGAAGGGTACTGTTGGGGACGTCTGGAGAGGAAAAAACGGAGGGCTTGGAGGCCCTGGTCATGGCAGATGGAGGTGTAGAGGGATTGGATATCCATGGTGAAGATGAGGTGTTAGGTGCTGGGGAAACAGAAGTCTTGGAGGAGGTGGAGGGCGTGGGTGGTGTCTCGAAAGTATGTGGGGAGTTCCTGGACTAGGGGGGATAGGACAGTCTCGAGGTAGGTAGAGACGAGTTCAGTGGGGCAGGAGCATGCTGAGACAATGGGTCGACCAGGGTGGTCAGGCTTGTGGACTTTGGGAAGGAGGTAGAACTGGGCAGTGCGGGGTTCCCGGACTATGAGGTTGGAAGCTGTGGGTGAGAGACCTCCTGAGGTGATGAGGTTCTGTATGGTCTGGGAGATGATGGTTTGGTGATGGGGGGTGGGGTCATGGTCGAGGGGGCAGTAGGAAGAGGTGTCCTCGAGTTGGCGTTTGGCTTCAGCGGTGTAGAGGTCAGTGTGCCAGACTACCACTGCGCCCCCTTTATTGCCGGCTTGATGGTGAGGTTGGGATTGGAGCAGAGGGATTGGAGGACTGTGCGTTGTGAGGGTGAGAGGTTGGAGTGGGGTAGACAGGTTGAGGCAGTTAATGTCCCGGTGGCAGTTGGAAATGAAGAGGTCGAGGGCAGGTAATAGGACAACACGGGGTGTCCAAATGGATGCAGTGTGTTGGAGGTGGGTGAAGGGGTCGTCGGAAGGTGGGCGGGAATCCTGATTGTGAAAGTAAGCTCGGAGGCGACGGAAGAATTGTTCAACGTCACGGCGTGTATTAAATTTACACTGTGGGAGGAAACTGGAGCACCCAGAGGAAACCCACGCAGACATGGGGAGAATATGCAAATTCTACCTGAGTTGCCTGAGTCTGGAATTGAACCCGGGTCCCTGGCACTGTGAGACAGCAGTGCTAACCACTGAGCCACCATGCCACCCCTGTCCATTGTTTTTGCCTGTTCTTTTAAAAAGCTGCCCACTTCATTCCAATGTCTACTCTATCCATATAATGTGGCAAGTTCCTCATTTTTCAAGTACTTCTTCGATCTCCTTTGAAAGTTGCACTTGATTCTTCTTTCAATTGGTACATTGGAGATTACAATAACCCATTGTCTTTAAAATAATCTAATTTACCCCCAGCCTCTATTGGATTATTTATTGGTTACCTGAAATATATGCCCTTGGGGTACTGATCCACCTGTCAGGGGAGGTGGAATGGGTCTGGGTGGGTTACTTTTTGAAGGGTCAGTGTGGATTTGTTGGGCCAAAGGGCCTGTTTCCACACTGTTGAGATTTTATAATTCTATGATTCAGTGAAATCACTTAGTCACCATCAAATCCTGCCATATTAAAACTCCCCTCAATTTTCTCTGTTTCAAAAATACCAGCTCCTCTCATCTCTCCACATCACTGAAGTCACTCATTCCCTGTGCTTTTCTAGTGAAGAATCATTTCCTTCACCTTCTAGGCCTTCACTTTTCCTAATGTGTAACACTCAGAACTGGACTCACCCTTCGACGCTAACGGTCATTTTGAGTGCGAGCAGCAGCTGAGTTTAAACTAACCCAGAAGGCTACAGCTAAGGTAAGACAGTTTGTTTTAAAATTACTTACCGGTGCCGGGCAGCGGTGTTTTTTTTTCTCTTCACAGAAAGAGCGAGAGCAGCAGGGGGAAGTGACGAAGACCAGAGGGGCAGCCGAGACCCGGAAGCAGGTATCGCGTAAGCTTACCTGGGTAGGTTTTTTCCCTATAAAAGCGCGCAGGAGAAGAACCCGAGGCACTACAGAGGTAGTGCCTCCCACCCGCCCTCCTCCTCTAACCTAATAATAAGACCCGTTGTGGTCAGTAGGTAAGTGCTGCATTTTGCTTGTTCTATTCTTTCGACCTAGTTTGTTTTTAAAAAAGGTTACTTTTAGAGGGATGGCAGTGACGGCAGTGCAATGTTCCTCTTGCAACATGTTTGAGGTGAGGAATGCCAAGGACGTCCCTGCTGATTACACTTGTAGGAAGTGCACCCATCTCCAGCTCCTCCAAGACCGTGTTAGGGAACTGGAGCTGGAGTTGGATGAACTTAGGATCATTCGGGAGGCAGAGGGGGTCATAGATCGGATCTTTAGGGAATTAGTAACTCCAAAGGTTGCAGATTAATGGGTGACAGTGAGGGGGACTGGGAGGAAGCAGCCAGTGCAGGGACCCCCTGCGGCCGTTCCCCTCAAGAACAAGTATACCATTTTGGATACTTGTGGGGGGGACGACTTACCAGGGGTAAGTAATGGGGCTCAGGCCTCTGGCACAGAGCCTGTCCTCATTGCTCAGAAGGGAAGGGTGGAGAAGAGCAGAGCAATAGTAATTGGGGACTCAATAGTTCGGGGCACAGATAGGCGGTTTTGTGGGGGCAAGAGAGACTCACGTTTGGTATGTTGCCTCCCAGGTGCAAGGGTATGTGATGTCTCTGATTGTGTTTTCCGGGTCCTTAAGGGGGAGGGGGACCAGCCGAAGTCGTGGTCCACATTGGCACCAATGACATAGGTAGGAGGAGGGCTGAGGATGTTAGGCAGGCTCTCAGGGGAGCTAGGTTGGAAGCTGAGAGTTAGAACAAACAGAGTTGTTGTCTCTGGTTTGTTACCCGTGCCACGTGATAGAGAGTCGAGGAATAGGGAGAGAGAAGAGTTAAATGCGTGGCTACAGGGATGGTGCAGGAGGGAAGGTTTCCGGTATTTGGATAACTGGGGTTCTTTCTGGGGAGGGTGGGACCGCTATAAACAGGATGGTCTACACCTGAACCTGAGGGGCACCAGTATCCTTGGGGGGAGGTTTGCTAGTGCTCTTGGGGGGGGGTTAAACTAACTCTGCAGGGGCATGGGAACCTAGACTGTAGCTTTAGGGTGCAGGACCTGTAGTGTAGGGAGGTTAGGAACATGGCATCAATCTCAAAGGAGGGTGCCTGTAAACAGGAAAGTGGCTTGAAGTGTGTATACTTCAATGCAAGAAGTATACGAAATAAGGTAGGTGAACTTGCAGCGTGGGTTGGTACCTGGGATTTAGATGCTGTGGCTATTACGGAGACATGGGTAGAGCAGGGACAGGATTGGCTGTTGCAGGTTCCAGGGTTTAAATGTTTTAGTAGGGTCAGAGGTGGGGTAAAAGAGGGGGAGGTGTGGCATTGCTTGTCAAAGATAGTATTACAGCGGTGGAAAGGACGATGGATGAAGACTCGCCATCTGAGGTAGTTTGGGCTGAGGTTAGGAATAGGAAAGGTGAGGTCACCCTGTTAGGAGTCTTTTACAGGCCTCCTAATAGTCCTAGAAACATAGAAGAAAGGATTGCGAGGATGATTCAGGAGAAGAGTGAAAGTAATAGGGTGGTTGTTATGGGGGACTTTAACTTTCCTGATATTGATTGGGAAAGCTATAGCTCAAGTTCGTTAGATGGGTCGGTGTTTGTCCAATGTGGCAGGAGGGTTTCCTGACACAATATGTAGATAGGCCAACAAGAGGTGAGGCCATACTGGATTTGGTTCTGGGTAACGAACCAGGCCAGGTGTTAGAATTAGAGGTAGGTGAGCACTTTGGGGACAGTGACCACAATTCGGTGACTTTTACTTTAGTAATGGAGAAGGATAAGTGTGCACTGCAGGGTAAGAGTTATAGCTGGGGGCAGGGAAATTATGATGCGGTGAGGCATGACTTAGGATGCGTGGCTTGGAAAAGTAGGCTTCAAGGCAAGGGCGTAATTGATATGTGGAGCTTGTTCAAGGAGTACCTATTGAGTGTCCTTGATAAGTATGTACCTGTCAGGCAGGGAGGAAAGGGTCATGTGAGGGAGCTGTGGTTTAATAAGGAATTGGAATCCCTTGTTAAATGGAAGAGGGCGGCCTATGTAAAGATGAGGCGTGAAGGTTCAACTGGGGCGATTGAGAGTTATAAGGTAGCCAGGAAGGATCTGAAGAGAGAGCTAAGAGCAGCAAGGAGGGGACATGAAAGGTCCTTAGCTGGTAGGATTAGGGAAAACACTAAGGCTTTCTATAGGTATGTCAGGAATAAAAGAATGACTAGGGTAGGAATAGGTCCAGTCAAGGATAGTAGTGGGAAGTTGCGTGTGGAGGCTGAAGAGATTGGGAGACACTGAATGAATACTTTTCGTCAGTATTCACTCAGGAACGGGACATTGTTGCCGATGTGAATACTGAGTCACAATTAAGTAGAATGGATGGCTTTGAGGTATGTAGGGAAGAGGTGTTGGAAATTCTGGAAAGGGTGAAAATAGATAAGTCCCCTGGGCCTGATGGCATTTATCCTAGGATTCTCTGGGAAGCAAGGGAGGAGATTGCAGAGCCATTGGCCTTGATTTTTATGTCCTCGTTGTCTACAGGAATAGTGCCAGAACCCTGGACGCTAGCAAATGTGGTTCCCTTGTTCAAGAAGGGGAGTAGGGATCACTCTAGTAACTATAGGCCGGTGAGTCTCACTTCTGTTGTGGGCAAAGTCTTAGAGAGCATTGTAAGGGATAGGATTTATGAACATCTGGATAGGAATAATGTGATCAAGGATAGTCAGCATGGTTTTGTGAAGGGCAGGTCGTGCCTCACAAACCTTATTGAATTCTTTGAGAAGGTGACTAAGGAGGTAGATGAGGGGAAAGCGGTAGATGTGGTGTATATGGATTTTAGTAAGGCGTTTGATAAGGTTCCCCATGGTAGGCTACTGCAAAAAATACGGAGGTATGGCATTGAGGGTGAGTTGGAGGTTTGGATTAGGAATTGGCTGGCTGGAAGAAGACAGAGGGTAGTAGTTGATGGTAAACGTTCATCTTGGAGTGCAGTTACTAGTGGTGTTCTGCAAGGATCTGTTTTGGGACCATTGCTGTTTGTCATTTTTATAAATGACCTGGAGGAGGGGTTAGAAGGTTGGGTGAGCAAGTTTGTGGATGATACAAAAGTCTGAGGAGTTGTTGACAGTGAGGAAGGATGTGGCAGGTTACAGCGGGATATAGAGAAGCTGCAGAGCTGGGCAGAGAGGTGGCAAATGGAGTTCAATGTAGCTAAGTGTGAGGTGATTCACTTTGGTAAGAGTAACAAAAAGATGGGGTACTGGGCTAATGGTTGGATACTTGGTAGTGTGGATGAGCAGAGGGATCTTGGTGTCCATGAACACAGATCTTTGAAAGTTGCCACCCAGGTAAATAGTGCGGTGAAGAAGGCATATGGCGTACTGGCTTTTATTGGTAGAGGAATTGAGTTCCGGAGTCCTGAGGTCATGTTGCAGTTGTATAAGATGCTGGTGCGGGCGCATCTGGAGTATTGTGTGCAGTTTTGGTCGCCATACTATAGGAAGGATGTGGAGGTACTGGAACGGGTGCAGAGGAGGTTTACCAGGATGTTGCCTGGTATGGTAGGAAGATCCTATGAGGAAAGGCTGAGGCACTTGGGGTTGTTTTCATTAGAGAAAAGAAGATTTAGGGGTGACTTGATAGAGGTGTACAAGATGATTAGGGGTTTAGATAGGGTTGACGATGAGAACCTTTTTCCACGTATGGAGTCAGCTATTACGAGGGGGCATAGCCTTAAATTAAGGGGTGGTAGGTATAGGACAGATGTTAGGGGTAGATTCTTTACTCAGCGAGTCATGAGTTCATGCAATGCCCTGCCAGTAGCAGTAGTGGACTCTCCCTCTTTATGGGCATTTAAACGGGCATTGGATAGGCATATGGAGGATAGTGGGCTAGTGTAGGTTAGGTGGGCTTGGATCGGCGCAACATCGAGGGCCAAAGGGCCTGTACTGCGCTGTATTCTTCTATGTTCTATGTTTTATGTTCTATGTTCTATGGACACAATACTTCAGCTGAGGCCAAACCAGTCACTTACATTTTGTGTACCTTAATAAAGAGAAACTGAAGTTATCAGTACAGATCCCTGGGAACATTGCATTTCATTCCACAATCCATCCTTACTCTGTCTCCTATGCTACAACCAGTTAGAATCCAAATCAAATAGACTGCTATCATTCCCTTCATCTCCATCACCCTGTCTTTCAAATAGTTGATATATGCATTCCCCATGTTTCCAAGTCCACTTCTAAAAGTCTCAATTCAAAATTTGGAGTCCAGGCCTGGAAGTATTCTTAATCAAAACTACAAAAATGTCAAAAAGTAATTCATCACTGATTTATGCAACCCTAAAATAAATTAATTTACTTTAGAATTCAAAACTGCTGATAGGAACTGCAGTCCTCAATGAGACTCATTGGTAACAGTTTCAAACTGAGATTGGAATGTTCTACATAATCACATTCAATCCTATTTACTGTGTGCCTTTACTAATTGATACCCTTCGATCATATACGTGCTTGCCTACTCTGTTCCCATATGCATTACCTCACATTTATCTGCATGAAAATCCATCTGGTGTTACTTGTGTTAACTTGCTGATCAGCCTGAGTGCTGTTACCATTTTTCATGGGTAACAATTCCTGGGATGTGCTGAAAAAGTCCTGGGCCATTAAAGCACAAAATGTCTCCCAATAAGGTAAAATAATGGAAAATAAAATGAAACCTTGTACTCGCATCTGATATGAAAGATAAAGATTTTTCCTTATATTTCTAAGACTGAAATAAAGTTTATTATTTGATAAATGAGCAGTAGCTTTAATATCTAAGGTTCTTGCACTATTCGAATAATCTTTAAATTTTGATTTTACGTTAATCTCTTATGTGATACTTCCTAAACAGCACAATGGAGTTTCAGATACATTTTTGCATTGATGTATGAGGATGGGTGCAGAATATATTTTGAGGAAGTTAAATGCCATTAATTTAAAACTGGTGGACAATGCATTCAAGCTCATCTTAATGTTTGTAATTTGTAAAGTTTAAATTCAAAACACCGACTCAATGAAATGTTACACTCTGCACAGCAATCCAATCCACACTAGCTATGCCAAGCAAGTTTCATCAAATAAACTCTCAGCAGATAGCCCTATAGTCCACTAATGTTCATTTGTTTTTATTTTTTTATGGGTTGTAGGTATCAGTGGAAAGACCATTTGTTGCCATGTTGAATTGCCCTTGAACAGAGTGTCCTCCCCCATGTCAGGGGGCAGTTAAGAGTCAAGCACATTGTTGTGGGTCTCGAGTCACATGTAGGCTATACCAGGTAGGGATGACAGTTTCCTTCCCCAAAAGACATTAGTGAGCCATGGTTATCATCACCTAGTTGAGAATTTATATGCTGATCGCAAAGTATATATATTTTATAAGAATGTATAGTGTGTTATGATGTAAGAACAGATTATACCTCTCAAATATCTTGGTGCATTTATCCCAATAATAATTTCAATGAAAAACCAAATAAATTCTGGATACTTGGAAATCTGTGACAACCTAAACAAAAAGTGCTTAATTCTGAAGAAAGGGAACTGGACCCCCAAAATGTTGGTTCTGCTTTCTCTCCACAGATGCTCCTAGACCTGCTGAGCTTCTCCAGAAATTTGTTTTTGTTTCAGGTTTCCAGTACCTGCAGCACTTTGTTTTATGTAAAAATTGCTAAGGATGGCTAAATTTTGATAAAACCAAGTGATCAATCACTGGTATAAAGGACATTGGAACATCATTTTCTGGAAGGTTTGTGGAGCTAGTTGTGTAAAGGTTTGGTCACCTCAGTCCCAGAGGACTATGGGTGATCTCTCATTTAGAGACAACCAGTGGTGAGTTGAACCTGAGGGTCACCGTGCCTCAGGTGAGGTGAGAAGGCAGGATCTTTGTGCTAACCTCAGCTGGTACAGGAATTGGGCTGCCAGTATCATTCTGCATCGCAATTTCCCAAATGAGCTAACCAATCCCCTGTATCCAGCATACAACTGAGGTAGCAACATTTTTAGTAAGGAAATTTGTATGCAACTGACTTCTGATGGTTTGCAAAGCCCTCCCCCTTCACCTTCATCCAAGGCCCCAAAAGATCCTTCCACATCCAACAGAAATCTACTTGTACCTCTACAAATGTCACCTACTGTATCGGTTGCACCCAATGTGGTCTCCTCTACATTGGAGAGACAGGACGCCAAGATCGTTTCAGAGAGCATCTCTCAGACACCTGCAACAACCAACCCCACCGCCCCATGGCTGAACACTTTAACTGCCCCTCCCACTCGACCAAAAACATACAGGTGCTTGGCCTCCTCCGTTGCCAAACCCTAACCACTCAACGTCTGGAGGAAGAACGCCTCATCTTCCACCTTGGGACATTGCAACTACATAGGATTAATGTGGATTTTACCAGTTTCCCCATTTCGCCTCCCCCTACCTTATCCCAGTTTCAACCTTCCAACTCAGCACTGTCCTTTTGACCTGTCCATCATCCTTCCCATCTATCCGCTCCCCCCTCCTCTCCCACCTATCACCTTCTCCCCAACCTTCGTCTACCCCTATCGCATTCTCAGCTACCTCCTCCCCAGACCCACTCCCCTCCCATTTCTCTCTCAGCCTTCCCTTGGCCCACAAGCCTCATTCCTGATGAAGGGCTTATGCCCGAAACATTGATTCTCCTGCTCCTCGAATGCTGCCTGACCTGCTGTGCTTTTCCAGCACCATACTCTCAACTCTGATGGTTTTCACTGAAATAGTACTGCCTTTACAATCCTGGAGTTCTGGAAGCTGCAACCTCTTCTGATGTTGTGTAATCAAGATGTGCAATACACCTCAGCACCAACAGCATAAGCCAACCTAGATCTACAAGTTCTAAAGGCCTATTTAGATGGAATGGTCTTCAGAATGAGAAAACCATTGATCCACATCATAATAGAAGTGGAAGGGGAGTGTAGATGTAAGTGACTCTGACAGTGAGGCACCAGAGCAAAAGTCAACAATCCATTGGTTATTGTTCCCATTGGTGGCAATTCATGCATTAACCAAATAAATTCAGCAGTAAATCCCTGACAGTAAGTTTGGCACAGAATGGTTTAAATTTCAGCAGGATTCTGCAAAACTGCAATTCTGGGCCACATCTTGTCAGAGATAATAACATGGATCTAGTACAGAGAAGCACCAAAACTATCCAAAATAATAAACGCCTCAATCTGCTTCAGTTGCCAATCAGATTAGCCTAGAGGCTTGCTGTCAATAAAATGACCAACTTGGATCCAGAATGAAACCAGTGAATGACATTTGGCAGTTAAAGGAAGTAGGCAGAGCTGACGTGGCCCAGATTATTCTGAATGGATTTTGTACAGTTCTGGACCAAGCTCAAATGTGACTTCTAAGTGTGCAAGGTAATTTGACAAAATTATACACAAGACCTGGCTTGAGGTTACAGCAGGGAGGTGAAAGAGAGGACTGCAGATGCTGGAGATCAGAGTCAAAACGTGTGGCGCTGGAAGAGCACATGCAGTCAGGCAGCATCCGAGGCACAGGAGAGTCGACATTTCAAGCATAAGTTCTTCAACAGGAACGAAGATGCCAAACTTACTGTCAGGGATTTACTGCGGAACTTATCTGGTTAATGCATTAATGCAAACAGTGCCATCAATAGGAGTAATAATCAATGAATTATTGGTTTTTGCCAATGCAGGCAAAAACAAGTATCTAAACTTAAGAGATCCAACTCTGCCAGTCTTGTTCATGAGATGTTGTGAGCAGGGATAACCAGAGAGCAGAAGACGAGAATCCCCTTGTATCTAACTTCCACAGAAGAGCCTTCAGAACTGCACTTAGTTTAATTCATTCCTATATGAGTAGGACCAATGATGTTGCTCTGGCAGAGAGTCAACATGGGCTGAACAAGCAGAGTGGACTCATCTTTGCCATATTCATTCTCTGATTCAATTCAATTCAATGAGAAATGGTTACACTGAATAATGAAATGCCTGCAGAAAGTTTTGGCTTATCACCAAGTTTTCAATCAAGTATGAAGTTGAGCACTGCCATCTCAATGGCTGGCCAACTAACAGCAACCAATTCACATACGATCCATATTTCTTCGAATTGATATTTTCATGTGCACAAACAAAATGCAAAGGTTCTTGAAATGAAGGAAACTTGAAGTTACCTTTGGTAAGTTAAGAACAAGGTTTGAGAGAGAGAGAAAGAGGAACTTATGAAAAGGTCTCAGGAATGGAAAATTGCATTCATAATGCAAAACAGAGTCCAAAGAACAATTCCAAATATAAGTATAGGAACAGTATACTCGTATACGAATTTACAAACTTGTATACGAGTATATGAGGAATTCAATCCTCAAGCCAGTTTACCGAGTTTGGACTTCTGTTCCAATCACTCTAAAAAAGCAATTGGGAAAAACTTAACAGCTAGCAGAGGGAAGTTATCCCATTTGGATACAAACTAGGTCATTCTTTGAGTCAATGAATTAGACAGCACAGAAGATTGTCATGTATCCCATTGTGTTTGTGCCTTTTGAAAGCACTATCCAATTATCCCACTCACCCACTCTTTCCCCATTATTCTACAATTTGCCCTTCATGGATATATTCAATTCCCTTTTGAAAACTGCTACTGAATCTGTTTTCCATATCCTTTCTGGCAGAGTAATCCAATATGTTGCCTGGTCTCAGGCAGAAGGTAAACCTTCTTCATACAGAGATCTACAAAACCATGGTAATTCCTTCCAGGTTTACAGGTGTAGAAAAAAACTGTAACAAGGTTCAAGATTAGATTGAATGGGTGGATGAAGTGGTTGAAGGAGATAAGGGAAAAGATAGGGAGTGAATGTGATTAGAACTATTTCTTGGGATGGTGTGTAAACACTGACACAAAGTTATTGGGCCAAATGGCCTGTTTTTACATTGTAACCTCCATGTATTTAATTGCGTACTTAGCATCAAGACTTATTTGATATTTTTGTAACTTTGCTTGGCATAACAGTGAGAAATTTCACTTCAATCATACTAGCCCTCTTTACTAAGCTTTTTATTCTCTCAGATTTTTCTTTATTCAGCTCTGATTTGGTGCATAAAATTTGATGAAAGTATAGCTTCAGAAATCTTGAAGTTGATCAAAAAACACAGCGAAGAGGGCACAAGTGATTTAGATACAGAGGGGCAGGGTTTATTTTAAAAACTCACTTGACGTTTCTGCTCTTCCTCTTCCTGGATCTTGACCTGCAGTTTCCGTGCCATCACCTGCCTCTTCCACTCTGGGATGGGGGTTCCCTGCTCATCGTGAGTTGGTATGAGAGACTCAACATCCACCGTCTGTGACGTTGCCATGCCATTTACAGCTGGTTCAGTTGGACTGCCAACCTGGCGCTTTGCATATTCAGGCTGTCATGGAGCAAATAAAGGAAAAAAACATTTGAGGAAGTGTCGATTTGCTCACTTTCAGGTCTGCACTGTCAATATAAAATCCTTCACATCCGATATACTGAGTACTTACTATTGTCCCAGAACTTGCAAAGACCACAGTACATCCTTTACTCTGTGAGGTTGGCTTCAGATTTTTCCCAGCTTTGATCTCAGCCAGTAACTCAGAGTTATCACTTGTAGGGGACATCATGTTGAAAGATTTTGTACCTGTGCAAAGCAGATATGAGAAATTAGGGATCAATGGAAGACACTTGGTGAGCAATTTTACCAATAAACCTCTTCATGACAGGCTTCAATCCTTCAATCTGTTCAGCTCCTGCTGATTAGGAGACCTGCAAGTTTGGAAGGACTGTTATTTTGAACTCTTATTTCTCAATTTTTCTAAATTATTGCTGGACTTCTTATTTCTTTTATTTTTCTAATAATTTTCCCTAAGAATTTGTACTTAAGAATCTATACCTAGGTACCTAAGATAGTACTGTAAGTGATGACTTGTAAACTTTTCACTGCAGTCATGTTAGGACATGTGACAAAGCTAATTCAAATTCAATTCAACTTCATGTGGAAAGTGTGGGAGTCTCTGAATTCCATGTGTGTAAATTCCATGTGGACTAGGAATCTTGGAATTTAGAAAATTCCTGGCACTTGAAAGAATGGGCAAATGGGCTTCATCATTGCATTTCATCATTTCAAGTATCTTTTGATAGATAGGACCTTGCCTACAGGCTTCTGAACCCTGCCATCAGGCTCAAAAGGGGGATCAGAGGCCTGCATTATGTGCAAAGCACTAATCTGTAATCAGTAATGCTGGAAGGATAATAGGAGGCTCCTCCAGATTGAGAGACACAGTGAGAGACATTTTCTTACAAACCAAAGAAATTGGACCATTTGGCCCTTGAGCCTGCCCCGCCATTCAATAAGATCACAGCCAATGGGTTCGCCTTTCAAATTCCACATTAGATTCCTTGCCTCATCAGAAACTATCTACTTCTAACTTAAAAAATTCAATAACCATCTCCATTGCTTTCTGATTCAGAGGGATCCAAAGTCGCACAAAAAAAGTTCTTTTCATTGCTGGCCAACAAAGGTACTCCCAAATTTTGATACAGTACTCCTTAGTCTTGGACACACCTAAAAAGGAATCATCCTTTCCACATTCACCTTGCCACAATCTTTCTGGACTTCCTTCACTTCAATCAAAGTAAATTCTGAGTAAATCAGAGCGATTACCCCAAGGTGGAGACAACCACCTATCCTTTGTTTTAATGTTTAAATTGAAAAACAGCCTCATTCACTGGCCCGCCATTATCGAGGGGGCTTCTAAACCTGCCTGGAGGGTTGAGCTCCCATTAAAACAACTGGAGCCAATTCTGGGGACCTAACAAAGGACTGAAAATTCCAGTCGATGTTCAATAGGCTTTCACAAACCAATAACTGAACAAATCTGGTATCCAATGCTTGCGGATGGCTAGCCCTGCCATTACCTCCCATTCCCTTCATACCACTGGGAAAATGGCCAGGGGCTGGATGGAACTG